>NW_026897770.1:0-374882 GCF_033153095.1 Gastrolobium bilobum | reverse complement strand
CATTTGACAACTTCTTTCATAGTTGGATTCAATCTCCTCTGTGGCTGTCTGACTGGCTTCACCTCATTCTCCATCAATATTTTATGAGTGCAAAAAGATGGGTTTATTCCTTTCAAGTCTGTAATAGACCATCCTATAGCTGTTCTGTGCTCTCTCAACACCTTCAATAATTTTTCTTCTTCGGCGGTTGATAAATTTATGTTGATGATCACCGGGTATGTCTTGCTTTCTCCAAGAAATGCATATTTCAAAGTGGGAGGAAGTTCTTTCAATTCAACCTTTGGTGCACCTGGAATGATATCATCAACTTTCTCTTCTAGCTTTTCAACCTCTTGTTCTCCTTCTGTTGCTTCAGTCGTATTGTGCAGTAGATCTTCTTCTAATGACTCCAATTCCATCAGTGGTTGGAGTATTTCATCAACTGTATCTAGCACTGCATCATTGATCACATCAATCTTGAAGCAATCTCCTCCGTCGGAAGGATGTTTCATAGATTCAAGAACATCAATAGTTACGGTTTCATCATTAACCCGCAACATCAGCTTACCCTGCTCCACATCAATCATAGCCCTTGCAGTGGCTAAAAAGGGCCTTCCCAACAGTAAGGGAATTTCAGCATCCTCTTGCATGTCTAAGATGACAAAGTCTGCAGGGAATATGAACTTATCAATCTTCACCAAGACATCTTCAATAACTCCATCTGGCCTTCTGGTAGATCTGTCTGCTAGCTGCAGTGAAACTTTGGTCGGCTTTAATTCATGAATCCCCAGAGCCTTGCAGATGGATAATGGCATAAGGTTAATACTAGCTCCCAAGTCACATAACGCCTTTCCCACATCAATGTTGCCAATTTCTATGGGAATGCTGAAACTTCCAGGATCTTCAAGTTTTGGAGGCAACTTTTTCTGAATTATAGCACTACACTCTTCCGTCAACGTAACCGTTTCACATTCTTTCAGTTTACGTTTCTTCGATAAGAGATCTTTCATGAACTTTGCGTAATTCGGCATGTTCTCCAAGGCTTCAGCAAATGGAATATTGATTTGTAGCTTTTTGAAGATGTCAAGGAACTTCGAATACTGCTGCTTTTTGATTTCCTCTCTGAACCTCTGCGGATATGGAATTCTTGCATAAGGTGAGAGCTCCAATGGCTTTTCTTGTCTTTCTTGAGCTTTCTTTTTCTCCCATTTGAACTCTTTCTTTTCTGGAACAGCTTTCTCTGCAGTAGGCTCTTTGTCAACTTCTTTCTCTTTTTCTTCTTCAATGGCAGGTCCCTCAACTTTCTTTTTCTCTACTGAAGGCTTAATCACAGGTTCAATTACAATGCCACTTCTAGTGGTAATGGCCTTGCAGTGTGCGTTTGGATTAACGTCTGTATTACTCGGGAAAGTGCCTTGGGTTCTTTCATTGAACTGCCTTGACAATTGACCGATCTGGGTTTCAAGATTCCGGATAGAGGCTTCTTGATTCCGGAATGAGGCCCTGGTCTCCTGCATAAAGGTTGAAGTGTCTTCCCTGAATGCATTGGTACTTTGAACGTAGTCTGATGTGGTCTTGGATAGTTGTGCAAAGGCTTTCTCCCACTCTGATTGTTGTGGAGGTTGCTGTGGTGCTGGCATAGGAGGATTTAGCTGATGATTCGAGCTATAACTGAATCCTGGATGTTGATTTTTATTTCTCCACCCTTGATTCTGGTTATTGCCGTATTGGTTCCTCCCTGGATTATATGGAACTTTCTGATCATGCCAAATTCCATTAACATCTGCAGTTTCGGGTGCCTTGCAGTCATCAGTAGTATGAGCACCTGCGCAAATATCACAAACAATAGAAAAAGTATTAACATGAGCTACTGAAGTATTAGAAGAAACTTGAAAATCAGAAAATTGCTTTGTGAGAGCATCTAGTTGTTGTTGCTGTTTCTTATTGGACTGTAGGATCTGATCATTCTGGGCCAAGATGGCATCATAGCCATCAAGCTTCATAATCCCCGCTCTTCTCTGTGGTGCGGGAGCATTATCATACTCCTGAGAGGCTAGAGACTCTAGTAATTCCAAGGCTTCCTCTGGAGTTTTTGTCTTCAAGGACCCTCCTGATGCAGCATTCACCACTGTTCTTGTGTTCGGCGTCATCCCTTGGAAGAAGGTTTTCGCTTGCTCCCAGGCTTCAATGCCATGTTGGGGACACTTCCTGAGCAGTCCTTTGAATCTTTCCCATGCTTCATATAGAGATTCACTTTCTTTTTGTTCAAAAGAAGTGATATCCGCCTTGAGCTTTGCCATCTTCGAAGATGAGAAAAATTTATCCAAAAATTTGGTTGCCAAGTCGTCCCAGTGAGTGATGCTTCCTTGAGGTAACGATTGCAACCATCCTCTTGCTTCGTCTTTAAGTGAACATGGGAATAACCTGAGCAAAATAGCATCCCGAGACACCCCGTTCATTTTCAAGGTATCACAATATAGCAAGAAGTTTTCCAGATGGATGTAAGGGTCTTCAGTGCTTCCTCCGGCAAATTGGTCTTTCTGAATTAATTGTAAAAGTGCCGGCTTGAGTTCAAAGTTGTTAGCATCCACGTTTGGTCTAACAATACTCGCCGTCTGTGGAACTCGAGCAGGAGTCATGTAATCTCCCAACGTTCTCGGAGGTGGTGGAGGTACATTGTTGTCTCCCATTGCTTCTTCTCTTGGTTCTGTTGAGCTTGAAGCTTCTTTCTCTTGCTGTCTTCTTTCTTTAGCAAGTTTTCTGTTTCTTTTTGCTGTTTTCTCTATCTCTGGGTCGAATTGCAAGGAATCGGTGTCAACGGTACCTCGCATAAACCAGAAAAATAGATTATATAAAATAAGAAAATAAAACTGAATTTAAATAACAGAAAATAAGGTCCAATCTAAAGAATTAATAGCTACTATTAATGTTGAAATAGTAATCCCCGGCAACGGCGCCAAAAACTTGTTGCTACTCACGGCAAGTGCACCGATCGTACAAGTAATATATGATTAAGTAAGAGATCGTTCCCACGAGGATTACGGTTCAAGCACTAATTCACTATCGCAAACTTAGTTGGACAATCGAAAGTGTATTTAGAAACAGGATTTGAATTGCAAATTAAAATATTAAATATTAAGCTAATTACTTGCAAGAATTAAAGACAAGAAATTAAAGATGTGATTTAAAAATGTAAAAGAACGTAGCTAGGGGTTCGATTTCCTTTAATCTCCTTATTATGATTCAAAGTCCTTCTTTACGTTAACCGTCCTTAATATCAATCTAACCAATTCTTTCGCGTGTTATTAGAGCTCAATCCCTTGTTACCCTAAAACCTTTACAAACTTGAAAGAACCCTAGTTCCCCGGTTATTCCCCAAGAATGCAAGCATTAAGTTCAAGAATCTTAAGGTTACGCAAATTCTATGTCTATTCCTAGAATCATAGCGTTTACGATGAAGTTATCAGATATGGATCACACACCAACATCCCTATTGTCATGCATTTACCGATGATCATTATATAAGATTCAAGCCTATATAAAGCATTAAAAACAGATAACTTCATTCATGATAAAAAGGAAAATTAACGTACGAATTATTCAAAGCATAATAAATCGACTAAAATCCATCTAACCCTAACTACTTAAAGAACTAGCCGGACATGGCAAAATCAAGAACAAAAGAAAATAGAAAAGCTCCCCCAAACTCCATAGGTGATTGGTGGATCTTCAAAATCTCCAGTGAACACTTGACGTTGATCCGTCTCCGCCGCTCACGAACATGAATCTGATGTTTCTTCGCGTTCCCTCCGCCTCCAAGCACCCAAGAGTTGTTTAGCAATCTCAAAGTTATGTATTTCTGGTCCCCAATGGCCCTTTTATTGGCCAAGAGTTCGTATCCTAATAGAAAACTCGAATGGGCCTAAGTTGGATCTGTCTAGGCGCTTAAGCCTGTTGTAGCGCGCTTAAGCGCCCTAGGACAGTGAATTCTGATTCGCGTTGCGCGCTGAAGCGCTCTGAAGGGCGCTTAAGCGCGCTCCTCGCGACAACTTTTTCTTCTTGTGGCGCGCTTAAGCCCTGAGTTGGGGGCTTAAGCGCCTAGAGGCAGTAGCTATTTGCGTTTTTAGGGAGCTTAAGCTTCTGAATGGGGGCTTAAGCTCCCACTTCTAACAACTTGATAAGATCCTCAATCTTATTGTTTTTGATCTTCTTCTATCATCTCTTGATCTTATCTTTTCTAGTTGTGATCTCTATTTATCCAATCTTCATCTTTGACTCCTTTTGTCAACAAATCCCTAAAAAATAGCAAAGATGATTCCATTAAACAAAAATTCAGATAATGTTCATGATTATTATATTAAACCTTAGTTTTTGACTTATTTAACTTGATATTTTATATTAATTTAGTCTATAAAATAAGATAAACTAAAGGTTTATCATTGACCAAATTGCAACTGTAGTATGAAATTATCCTGGGTCCTGATTACATAGTGTTAATTATGACTTCTTTAAGTCATATACTGTGTCTGTCAACAATTAAAATTTGGTTGATTTACTAATTTAAAAATTACAAAACATGCATAGAAGAAAAACAAAAATTTAGAAAGGTTAAATTATACTTCTTTTTACCTTTTTTATATTATTGTAAAAATTATCTAAATGAAAATTACCCAAATGAAAGAGGCAGCAAGAGGTTCAAATTCTCTTCTTTATTCCAATTTTTATTTCCTAGCTGAACAGAAAAGTCAAATTATGTCATACGGAATTACGGATGACCTCGTGTTAAATCAATGCTGCAATAGAAATGACTAATGAAGGGGACAATGACCATTTTTCTATGTTATTGACAAAAATTTATCAAAATGTCATGTTTTCTAAATTTTTTGTTAAAATACCATGTCACAGAAAATGTTACAACATCAGACATTTTACATTTGGACATATGATAATGAGTTAGAGGCCACGCAAATTCATTAAATAATCCAGCATTTTCAACTAGACAATGTGTCAGGTCTAAATAGCTTAACTGTATAACCTATTATTTGACATTTTGACACGTGAAGAGAAAGAACTGAAGTCGCTGAATAGTGTAGAGACTATAGTGTAAAATGATATATGCATATGGAGTGTCCAGGGAAAAAAGATAAAGACGAATTAATGTCCAATAAATGTTGATTTATTTTTTTTGTTTTCTTTTTGAAAAATATAATAAACAATAAAGATAATTTGTTTTTCCAAGTAGCGTTCATAAGCATAGAAAACATTTAAGAGTTGCATGATTCAAACCTACCGTTACCAACCCAATGAATTAATCAATTTTACAAATTTAATGTCCAATAAATACTGATTTTATTTTTTGTTTTCTTTTTGAAAAATATAATAAACAATAAAGACGATTTGCTTTAAGGAAAATATTTGATATAATTTTATTGATTTTTAATTTAATGTCCAATATTTCCCTTAAAGTTATATTAGCCCAATGAATTAATCAGATATGCAAAAAGAAATATTGGCAAAACGTCACGTAATGCGCTATACAGTAAAGCGACTTAGGCCTAACATGTTGACTGGTTGAAAATGCTGGACTATTCAGCGAGTTTATGTGGCCTCAAATCGTTGACACATGTTCAAACGTAAAACGACAGGTGTCGTAACGTCTTTGGTGACGTGACATTTTTTAGGGAGCATAGCATTCCGATAAATGTTTGCCAATAACGTGGCAAAATGGTCGTTGCCTCCTAATGAATGTTGTTGTGCTGTTGTCTATTCTAAAAATCCCACTGCTAGTGGTTAGAGTTATGGAGAGAAATCAAATGATGGTAGATTAGTTGGTGCCAGAGAACTGAGCAGGTGTGAGAGCATGTGTTTGATCCTTTCCAATATTGTTTTGGGAGGAATTTAAAGCCTTAATTCCAGAACCAGTCCTGAATCGGACTAGTTGCGAAGCAATGTACCGATTAAAATATCTTTTAAAAAAAAGTTATGGAGAGAACTTCACAATTGCGAACATATTTTTTAAGGCCGGGCAGCACCCAAAATTCGGTGCTCCCTTTCACAAGATCAATTTTTCTTCTTCTATTTATGTTATTTTTTCTCTTTCCTTTTTTATTCTCTCCATTTTCATAAAAGTACCACCCAATCAATGATAGTGTCGAAGCATGAGAAATACTTTCCATGAATACATTGGGGAACAGTCCAGTTTTTAATGTGCTTTAATTTGTTTTTTAAATAAATTGGATTAGTAATTTAATAATATCCAATAATGAGAGATTTTTATTTTACACGATTAATAATTAGGGAAAAACTATTCTCATGTCACATGAGGTAAGTTTTCTTCCTACACACCCTTCGATAACCGTGCAATATTTTTCTTTTTCTTTTTTTTCTTTTTTTAGATAGTGTGCCCCACCACTACGTATCTACAACATAAGATTTCTTCTCTCATGCAACATGAGACTAGATAAACCCTAATATTTATCACTTGATCCTTTTAAAAGAGTTTCTGTAATAAAATTATAAAGTTAATTTAACTTTAAGATAAGCACATAAGGGATGGTTATATTTACAAATTTTTTATTTACAAACTATATTATATGCTCCTGAAGTACACTGAGTTACACTATGTATTTTCGGGAGTACATAATATAATTTGAAAAAATTTATAAAATAAATTTGTAAAGAGATTGTTCCCCAAGCACATATGCACATTGCTACGTATATCTAACACAAAAAAACCAAATATGTATTATGTTTTATATTATATTTTGATGTTCTTAAACGCAGTGTAGAATCAGTTAAATTGAGAGTTTTTAGTAGCTTAAGTCACATTAAACGCAAACAGCAGATTGATAGCAGAAACCAGCAACGACTCACTAGAGCATAGTACTGCACAATCCACAAACCACGTGCTTGATTGATCATATATGAGGTCTTGTATTTTCCAACTACTTCGTTGACTTACTTATATCTGCTTCTATATATGTTATAAATACTAACTTTTCCATGCAAACGACATATACTTGCAATGTGTGATATACCGTTTTAAACTTTAATCATAGAATGTAAAAACATATCATGAGAACTTTAATGGGTCTGTCTTTGTTGTTTCGTTGGGATTGCTGATCTATAGGCTGTTTTGTAATGACATCAGAGTCCAAATGTCATCATCAGTGTAGTAGAGATTTTTTCTTTTGATTTTTTTTTAATATTGTTGTTTGCTTACTTGGATGATATGATATGTTTCCGTTTACCTCTGCGATACATGTATCCTGCTGGACACAAATGAAGAACGAAAAAGACAAGAAAAACAATAGCCAACACACACGGAGATAGCATCAAAAGAAAAACCACATAAATGAATATATCACATGATACGTTGGTCTTTCAGATAATAAGCATTGGAACCTTTTCTCAATCATCCAGCTAACACATTCATGTGACCCTAAGCAAGAATAATATGAGGTCATCAAGTAAATGAGAAATTTGCCTCGTTTAATCCATATGGGATTTGGTTGTAAGAATTTTTAGTTGTAAATTTAATTAGACCAAACGTGTGAACCAGCCCAATATTCAGCATCATAACCAACCCAGTCAACCACAAAACTAATTAAAATTGCGTGGCTTCTTTGTATGATATGGTGAGATATTCTTAAATGCCAGTGTATTATATCATATATATAGTTCTCATTTTATTGTCAATTTTCATTTCATTCTTCTGCCATATATCACTACATAATTGATCTGGTAATATGCACTCTGCATATTAAATTTTCTCCACAAATAGGGAACTATGCTTTACACCAAGAATATTTAAATATCCGGTTTTCTTATCCCAAACAGGTTCGATTTCAATACGCAACACTTATATGGAGTGCCATATCAATATCAAAATCTATCTTGATTATTCTTGACGTCACAAATTTCAGATTTCCCACCGATAAGGCTTTATAACAAAATATCTAAGGATGTCACAATCGATTCTGACAATGAGTTATCTCAAAGACGAACTTTTCAACACTACACTAGTTTAATGTAAGAGTTTAAATTAGATCAATTATTGCACATTTAATAAATATTAGCGCTGTATCATTTTAGTAATACCCATTTATTTACAATATTTTTAAAAAATAAATGATACTATATTATTAAATGATATTAATATAGTAACCATCATTAATGTTATAATTATAACAATAGAAGATTTAGTAAAGGATTTTACTTTTAATTCAATATCAATATAAAATTATTTACGTTATCAAACATCAGAAAATGTCATAGTTTTAATAGTAAAAATTTTCATTTGTAATAAATTTAAAAATATTTTCTAAATAAAAACGTATATGCATTAATAGAGTAAAATTGTGTACTTTAAAAATTCAAACTTATATATTTTACAGTGAAGCACACTAAAAAACCTGTTTGAAAGTTATAAAGGAAAGAGGAACAAAATAAAAAGAGAATAAAATGAGGAGGAGATAATGACGAATTTTGATCATGGAATTCTATCCCACAGAGAGTGGTAGGAATACTCATAAATAATTTCACACGCAGAATGCATGTTTAATTCAATCAAATAGGTTTATAATTACATCCATATTATAGTGAATTTAGCTTTTTCAAAAAAAAAAAAAAATTTACATTTACAAAAATTTAAGCTCAAAACCTTACTTAAACGGAATCAAATATGTACTACTTGAATTAACCATCTTTTGTTAGTCTCATAAATAGTTAGTTAACTAGATAAGTAGTTAATAAAGTTCATAGTTAATTACAAATATTTATTCAACTAATTAATTCAGTTTGATAATTACTTAAAATGTAACCCTATCCGACAAAGTAGGCTAGTACGACGATTATGAATAATCTTCCAAAGGATTCTCAGATGGGGAGAAATGAAAACATAAAAGAATTACTTAACTCTCGTTTTGGTTCTCTTGCTCTCCTTATTTGTACCTACAACAGTAATGGTACCTTAAAATTTGACATCACTGACTCCGAAGCGCAATACGGAGAAAACGCCTCCAATCACTTCAAATCTTTCACCTGAATCTGCACCTTATGAGTGTATATAAGATTTACATCTAGCATGAAAACAATGACCATGCTGACACTATATATGGGTACTTTTTAATTTGGACAACGTGTATGCATTTTTTTTTTATTATTTATTTTATTTATCATTTTTTCTGCGCATATTTACATATCATTCTTCAATACCGTTAGATCAGAATGTTTTTATCTTTCTCTTTCCTCTTGAGATTATGATCTAACGGTGTTAGAAAATGATAGAAAAAAATAAGCAGAAAAAATAAGAAGTAAAATAACTTATCTCATCATTTATAGTTCTAAATATAAAACCATATTAACGTTGACCCACCCTATGAGTCGATATTTTAGTAGCCCCTGACATATATAATAACTAAGAGAGATAAAGAAAAAAATATTGCCTAAAGATATCAATCTTAGTATATCATCACTGGATCAAGTATTGAATCCTCACTATTCTTAAGAGCTTCAGAAATTCACACTTATCAAATAATTCATCTATAAATAAGAGGTTATATCAACCAGTTATACACTCTCTAAATTCCATACTCTCGTAACTATCACAATACATATTTCCACGCTTTCAGCTATACGTCATTATTAATCTACATAATAATCTGCTACCATTCGTGAAAGTATAAATCCAAAATATAATTATCAACCACACTTAGACATCCTGATCCTCGCGGATCGGACAGCAGTTTTATATCATTTAAGACCAATGTTAAAGACTATTCACATTAATCAAGTATTTAAATTTATCTAAATAATATTTTCCGATGGGAAATCTGCCCCTATTAAGAAATGCAACCTAGGTCACTGACAGAGCTATACTTGAGACAAATTTAGTGTTTTTCCCATGACCAGACAAGACCATTAATCTCTTTTGGAAAATTTCAGACAGTATGTAGTAAAAATATACCAATCGCTATACACCTCAGAATATCACAATTTTCAATAAGAATTGGGCTATCACTCATTCATGCAAAACCAGACTCGTTCCACATTCAGATTGTTCAAGTTAATTGGCCCCACGATCTGTGTGTCCTGACAGAAAGAAAGAGAGGGAAAAAAAATATTATCTGAAGGTTGCCAATCCACTTTTGCAACCCCCTAGGACTAGTAAGAAGGGACTCCAACAAAAAATGATCACTTTCATTATTTGATCATGCTCTAGACACTGACACGTTTCATCTTTAGAGCCCGCAAAGTTTTTTGTTTGTTTTGGTTTTTGAATGAGAACGGAATCATGAACACATGAAGATACCTAACAAAATAGTACAGATGGTGGCCTCGTTTTATTTCTGACCACATGGCAAACTACAAATAATGAAAAAGTAGAAAGGGGGGGAAAACCAAACCGACAAGGTTAACCACCAACTGGCTCTTGATTCAAAAGCAACATTCAGTTATGATTCTTGGAGTTCTCAGCTACTTCGTATCCATTCTACAGCTTCTGAATAATCTACATTCGTTAAGTTAATGTAATTAAGATAACAAAGGCAAAGACAATATCTGGGTTCATATGATGAATTGCATGGGGTGTTTGAGTGGGTAAGAACCTTTTGAGTAAATAATGCTCTTGATTCAAAGCAACATTCAGTTATGATTCTTGGAGATCAGCTACTTCGTATCCATTCTACAGCTTCTGAATAATCTACATCGCTAAGGTAATGTAATTAAGATAACAAAGGCAAAGACAATATCTGGGTTCATATGATGCATTGCATGGGGTGCATGTTTGAGTGGGAAAGAACCTTTGAGTAAATATAATGCTCTTGATTCAAAGCAACATTTGGTTATGATTCTTGGAGATCAGCTACTTTGTATCCATTCTACAGCTTCTGAATATAATCTACATCGCTAAGTTAATGTAATTAAGATAACAAAGGCAAAGACAATATCTGGGTTCATATGATGCATTGCATGGGGTGTTTGAGTGGGTAAGAACCTTTTGAGTAAATAATGCTCTTGATTCAAAAGCAACATTCAGTTATTGTTCTTGGAGATCAGCTACTTCGTATCCATTCTACTGCTTCTGAATAATCTACATCGCTAAGGTAAACAACAAGAGGCAAAGACAGTATCTGGGTTCATGTGATGCATTACATAGGGAATTTGAGTTGGTACAAAAAAAAAACACACACACACACACAAAAACTGAACCTTTTTTTTTCTTGAAAAAAAAAAAAAAAAAAAAAACAACTAAACCTTGAGTCACAGATTCTTGTCCAAGCAACAGCTGCAACCTACCTAATCAAACATTGAGAAAAGTGAGCAATTGAGGTTTTTACCAATTGCTACAAAAGGACATAAAATGGGGGTTAGAAACACCAAAAAGTAAATCATTTCCATAGATATTCTGCTTGGTAATTTTACTGTCTTGCCAACTGGGATGACTCCACTGCCTCATCTGGAGCAATATTGAAAGGACTTGAACCCAAGTAACCTAAGCGATAGGCCAACACATTAACATCTTCATCTTCATCTTCACCTTCACCTTGAGAAGTTGGAATGTCTAATTCACCCTCAAAATTCTCACTGAACAGTTCTTCCCAGAACCCTTCATCAAGTTCTTGCTGTTCTAGTGGCTCAGGCTCTTCCTCCAGTTCTCTCTTCCCCTTACCAAAACCTTGCATTTCCATAGCTAGCACTTCCAGCTCTGACACTTCAAATCCATATTCCCCAAAAGCTGGGGGCTCAACTTTAACAGTGTTCCTTCCTTCACCGCCACAGCTTGATTCTCCAACACCTCCAGGTCCTTGCTCAATTGGTCTTCTCCTCTTTTTAGTCATGGCTTCTTCAAGCTCCTTTCTCTTCTCTTTCAGTTGGAATAGCTGCTGAATGAAGGCTGGATTTTTCATAGCTTTAGCTAAGAAAGCCATCATTTGTTGCTGCTTAATTTCTGTCCCTCGTAACCTTTCATCCATTTCCACAAGGTAGCATCTGGTGTTCTGTTGCTGCTGTCTAAGCTTCACAAGCTCCATCATCAACACCTGCTTGTCACGCCTCAAACGATCAATCTCTTCATCCAGCCCAAAACGTCCAACTTCAACACAGAGACCTTGTCCTTGTGCTTGTGCTTGTGCTTGTGCTTGTTGGGAAGGACTAGGTTGATAAGGTTGCTTCCTTCTCCTTATGTTTGCTAACCGGTGCTTGTGCCCTCTCAGGAATCCTTCATTTGCAAACTCCCATTTATCTGGATCAATTTTTCTAAAACCCTATAAAAATAAAAATAAAAACCCACCTTTAATATCAAAATCCAAAAACTCAACAAACACAGACTCACAGAATAAATTGGAATTGGAGAAAGTGATAAAGCATGAAACCAAATTGAAAAACTTACAATGAATGGTCTAATTTGTGCTCCAGCAGGAGCTGTTAGGAGAAATCCAGAACCCACTACACCAATAACTTTAAATATCCAAATAATACAATGCCAGAAAACAATTTTTTATTGACTTGTAAAAATTGAAAATATAAAAACTTACCACTGTGACTAGGATGAAGAAAATATAAAATAACAGAACAGTAACATTCTTTGCCATTTCAAAAGGACGCAGAAAAAATGGGGGAAAAAATCTTATTTTCATTCAAAGGAAACATGGGATTGGTTTCTAAATTGGGTTACAATTTGTCTTTGCAAGTAAAATATCAATACAATAGAAATTGAAGAAAGATTAAAGAGATGGTGGTGAAGAGAACACTTACATATGTGTTAAGTTGCCTAACAAAGCTTGAGAAATTGTTGTGCTTGAAGTATCTGGGAAGAAGGTTCCTGGAGAAAGCATGTGGATCCCAAACCACAAAGCTTGCACCACCTCTGCTCCATGAAACTACATGATCAGTGATAGGATCGTCCACTACATCGAAGGTCTTTGTGAGAAATGGGGGTGGTCCTATTTCATGAAGCCCCTCCATTGGCTGCGGAGGAGGAACCATTGATGGTTCATCATCACCTCCTATGTGAAATGTTGCTGTTGATGACGATGGTTCCAAGTATTCTTCTTCTTTCACTGGATACAAATAGTTCATTCTCGAAAAATGAAAAAACTTGATGTTTGATATGCCAATTCAGTTTACTCTTCAAATGCTAATGCTTCTTCAGGTTAATGTCTATGAGGTTGAGAACAAAGGAAAGACTTGACACAACTAAGGAAAGAAAATATTCAGGGAAAGGATAGGATAGGATATAGTGATCAGTGAAACATAGTTGGTTGATGAAACAAAAGAATACAGAGGACTCTGTTTCCTTGTTGGGAAAGTCGTTTAGGCAGTTAAAAAACAGAATGGATATTTTGGTATTATGGTATACCTATCTACGAAGAAAGCTACAGAGGAAGTGTCTTGAGGGATTAAATAGGAAGAAATAGTGGAGTGTACTAAATAAAAAATTATATAAAAGAAGATATATTAAGAACATTCTAGATATCTTGGGGGCAATATTTTGTTTTTTATTGAGCACCTTTCCTCTAATAGAAGTGGATGAGAGAGAGAGAGATGGGTGGCTCAGAAAGTTCTGGAAGTTGCATAGGCAAGCACCATGGTGGGATGGTGGGGGAGGACTAATTTTTTAATAAGATGTGGGATTCACATGTTGGAAGAGAGTGGTTTTGGTTGGCACACTGATTTTGTGATGTTTGATTGGTGGCCAAATCAGCACCCTTTCTATAATCGGATAGTAACATCTGTGTAAAAGTTCACTAAATTGATTCAAATCAAAACCAGAGAGAGAATTTATGAAAAAAAAAAAAGGCTTTCAGAAATTGAAGATTGAAGAAAGACCCGACTTGTTATCTTTCTGCTTGGTCGGCAGGGGATAACTATGACACTTAAAAATCTGAAGAAAAAACCTTTGTTTGCTATTTCCGTACGCACGCAAATCTGCTGTCACCTCATTTGTCACATTTATTTTTTATTTATTGTTTGGAACAAATCAGTTAGATATTTCTACGAAGAATAAAAATAAAAACAATAACTTGTAAAAGCACAAAATTTGAGAATTTGTGAAGGTACTTAACACATATTTGAAAGGTTTTACAAAAGATAACACTTATATTAAGAGTCTAAACATATATATATGGGTTTATTTTTTCTGCATTTATCGTAGATAAGTTATCTGCAGTAAGTTCAATATGACGTCGTTTTTTGACGGAAATCATGGTATTTTTGTAATTTTAATTTATTTCAGGGTTATTATAGTCTTTCTAATTATAATTTTCTAATCTTTCAATCCCAAAATGATGTCGTTTTAAAAGTAAATGCAGATAACTTATCTGCATTAACTGCAGAAATATTTATATATATATATATATATATATAAATACTTAAAGAAATTAATGAAATAATTTAAAATTTATATCATCTAAAACAAAACATACTTAAAAAAGTAATAAAATTTGCATTTTATATAATGGATGACATGAAAATATGTGAAGTACAAAAGTTTATTAAAGATAGTGATCAGTTATCTGATCGGTCTGACCATGTGATCTTCTTCTATGCAAGTGATTTTGATGCAACTTTAACTCATGTGTTTTCATCGGACAAGGTGACGACTGCAAGTCACTCCGACGCTCAAGTTAATTCAATATTTGATATGGTTCAAGTACTCAAAGATATATATTTTACATGAGATGAATGTGTGTACTTATAGTGTTGAATGTCTTGCCTCATGACACCTTTCGTGGGGTGATGTTCATTTTCATTGGTGGAGAAGGGTGATCTTTCACAGGCTATTCCTTAGTCTAGAAGTCAAAGGTCAGGCTAGCTTCAGTAGATATGATAGCAAGCTGGTTTTTGCGACTTCGGCAAGTGCACCAGTCGTACAAGTAATAAAGTGATAAGAATAAGTTGTTGATCCCACGAGGACTGATGACCAAACACTAATTTATCTATTTAACTAAAGTTGGATCGATCGTGAAATGTTGGTTTGAGAATATTTTAATTTAATTAAAACAGAATTTTAAACTACTTATTTTTAGTTTTCAATATTCAAGAAATTAAATTCAGAATTTAAACTACTTATTTTTAGTTTTCAATATTCAAGAAATTAAATTCAGAATTTATAATGCTAAAATTGGTTTTAAGTTTTTATAAAAGATGTAGCTAGGACTCAACTTTCCCAATGTTTCCTAACGAGTCTACTTATTCTTATGATGACATTCAAGATCAAGTTATTAACAAATCTTTCTATATTTAATTAGACCCCAATCCCTTGGTAATCCGATCTTTTATTTCACTCAAAAGCCTAATCCCTTAAAACTTTTTCATAAAATAAGCATTAACGCAAGAACTTACAGTTATAGAATTCATAAGTCTATCCCTAGATCATACAAACTCTAGCAATCAACCAATCAGAATCAGTACACCAACATCCTTATTGTCATGCACGACTCGTGT
Organism: Gastrolobium bilobum; assembly: GCF_033153095.1. Lineage (NCBI taxonomy): Eukaryota > Viridiplantae > Streptophyta > Magnoliopsida > Fabales > Fabaceae > Gastrolobium > Gastrolobium bilobum. The sequence continues at coordinate 359,456 of NW_026897770.1, read as the reverse complement.
TTATCTACGAGTGATCAAGTCATAAATAAAACTAATCATAAATAACAGGTTGATTGCATAACTTTAAATCAAGAACATAAATCATAGGAAAAACAAACAACGTTTAAGAACCCATTGGTTCTGTATCGCCCTAACTACTTAAAGAAATTTAGCTAAGCATAGTCATAATAACAAAATTAAAATATAAAAAGAAACTATAAAGATTCAAATCCAATTCCCACAGTGAAGCTTTGACCGTTTCTCATCTCCTCAGGTCCGGAACGAAGCTTTTCTCTTTCCTAAGCTGCCGCCATCATGAGCTCTGTTGTCCTCCGTCTTCCGAATAATTTTTCAAAGGCTTCATCACTTTCTATTTAAAGGCTTAAAACTGGGCCTTTAATTTTGGGCCCGCTGAGGAGCTCGCTGAACAAGAACTAATTTTGATTAATTCTTTATTTTTCTTGATCTTTATCCTCTGCAACTGACTTTATTCCTTAGAATTGGTGATTTGTTACTTTAAACCTGAAACAATATGAAGAGGGATTAGAATCTTATCCAGTTGTTGATATTTTAATATCTTTTAGATTTTATTAACTAACACTATGTTTTTAATCATATTAATTATTATTTGAACTATATTTGACATTAAAAATATAGTGCCTTTGACACTTATCACTGGTATTCATTCATTAGTTACAAGTGGTAGCTAAGTTGTTTAAGCTGCTGATCTTGATAATAATGTTTCCTTTCATTTCATGTAAAATCAATTTGCCTTGTTAGTCAACCAGGCAAAATTCACACGCTTTGTACTAGGGGTGTTCATCAACCGATCCAAACCGATTCAAATCGCAGTGACCGAACTGAAAAACCGATAACCGAATAAACTGAAAATCGAAAAGCCGAAAATTGAAAAAAAATCACAAATTTTAATTGGATTGGATCGGTTTTGGGATTGGTTGATAAAAACCGATCCAATCCAAACCGATCTAATATATTAATTTTTCTCTATCTATTTGGGCATTTCCTTAATCATAGCCCAAAAATTTCTAAACCCAAGACTCATTAACCCATCAACTAAACCCAAAAAAAAACCTAGTCACATCTCATCAACAAAATTTTATTTATGTAGAGCTTCATATCTTATTGCCCAAAAAAAACTATATTATCATTTACAGATGATTTTGTATTTCAATTTTTTTTTTACAAAGCCAATATATACAATAAATATTATTTTCACAATAATCATGAAACAAATTTTAAGATTTTCAAAAATCAAAAATCGATCTAATCCAAACCGAAAAAAATTGGATTGGATCGGATCGGATTTGAAAAAAAATCTCAACCGAATGGATGATTACATGATCCAACCGAATGGATTAGATTGGATGATTTTTACTTCTAAAATCAATTCAATCCAGACCATGAACATCCCTACTTTGCCTTGTTGGTCAAACTTTGATGATTTTAGGGGCCTATAAGCCTTTATTGAATTAGGCCTCTATCTCGTATATATGTTAGGTTGAGATCAAAGAGTGTATAGTTTCAGAGCTGAATATAATTTGAAGACAAAGAATGCAACAAGAAGCATGTGTTGGCAAAGCAATAGTGTGACACGCCACCTAGACACTACTCCATATCCATTCCCTCGGGATATGAGTGAGTGAGTCAGCCATTGCTAATAGCCGAAGCATCTTGGTTCCCACCACCATGTCCAAGTTGCATTTGTTTAATCCTAAGCCGGTGAGAGTATCACCCCTTTTAATATATATTGTGCATCGATTATTACTTTGTGACCCAATTAAAAAGAATCACACATATCTTTTTGCGTAGGTTCTCAATTCTTATGTGATGGCAGAGTATTATTATATTGTTGAGACGCAGTGGATAGGGTATCCTAAAGACACGTAACACGAAAAATCTCTTAAATATTATGGAAATGAATTCGATGAATGTTCTATAAGCTTCTCGAAGTCGAAAGTTCTAGATTTTATTTTTTCTTCTGGTACAAAACTTCTAGATTTTGTATCACTAGACGTGCTATTTTTATTTCGGCACACAAATTAGTGGCGGTTCTTTATACTTTGAATCACCAGTCGAAAGTTTTTTTTTTTTTTTTTCCTTTTCCGATCATGTCTCCAACGTAATGGGGGCAATTATTTGCTTACGTTTATGCAACTAAAAATTAATATCTTCTTAAAAATGATTGTTTATCGTTGAAGTTTCTTTTTAACGTGTAACGTCTTTTCTCTTTCGTCACCCTTTTGAATCCATTATTTTAAATTGTGGATCAAATTAAATCTGTTAGGAGAGGCAAAATATGTAGTTGTTATAATTAATTGCTCATCCATATTTAATTTCTTAACCTAATGTATCAAATCAATTATTTGCTTATCCATAAATAAATGTCAAATCTGTTCACGAAAAAAACACATGTTAGTGCGCTTTTGGAACGACTTTATAATAACATCATATGATTTTATGTATAAAATAGCAAGTAATTTTTTGTTTTTACTATACTCATCGTGTGTTTAATTGAAAATTGATATTTTATATGAAAATTAACAAAAAAATTGTTTTTTAATTTATTTTTTGTAAATTTAAAATTAAAGATAGGCGGGGCTATCTTTGTAAGTAAATTAAAAGAAATAAGCGACTAATTGATTTATATTTCAAAGGTAACTGAAGAACAAGGAGAGGAAGAGAAGTTTATCAGAAGATATATGTACTTAATTTAAACTATTCTTTAAATTCTTAGAGACGCAACCCTATTGTACTATTGGTGGTTGCAAGTTGCAACTTGCACGGGTAAGGACTAAGGAAACTCATGCGCACTACTCAATACAATTCAAATTAATTACCAATAATAAAACGCCAGCCAGACAAGAAATAATTATTTATATTAGCGTTAAAAACTTTAAAGGGTAATTTTATTTTTAATTTTAAAAAGTAATACTTATTTTTGTAATATTCAAGCTTATGTGATTATTTAATGCTTAATACTTTTAATATAAAAAATATTTGAAGTAAATTATGATTATTATTTTAATTGAAAGATATATTTATAACTTAGTTTTTTATTTTTATTTTCAGATCTTTAAATGGATAATGATAATAATAACAATCATAATTTTTATTGTTTATTCATTTTTTAAAATTTAATATGATTATTATTAATAATGAACCGCTTCATAATAATATAAATTAAGTGACTTATTTTCTCTTTTGTTATTAAGATGCCCTCGCATCTTTAATGCATACAAAAATTTTAATACTGAATTTACAAATAATAAATTAAAAAGAGCTTTTATTTTATTTTCGTATATAATATCGATTTTCAATTAAACACACAACGAGAATGGTAACTTAAAAAAAAAATAGCTGCATTTAGGGGTGTTAACGGGCCGAGCCGAGCCGAGCTTTGGTTTTAAAAGGCTAAATCTGTGTTTAAATGTGTCAGCTTGACCTAGCCTGTTACCTGTTACGAATATAATTATCGACCTTGGTCTGTCTTATTTACAAAAAAATAGAAGCCTGATTTGACCTATTAGCCTGTTTGAAAAAAAAAATAAGACAACAAAAATTTATCCAAACAGAATATACAATCAACAACACTAGTAATTCCATAAATATTCATAAATTCAATGTATATCCAAACAGCATAATATAGAACAAAATTATTCAAAAAATCTGTTTAACCAAAAAAATGGGGTGAAATGGATTGAGGAGAGAGAAGGGACTATTACAAGTAGTATAAAAAATATAAAATAAAAATAAAAATTAATATACTAGGTCGGCCTGAGAGGCTCCAAGGTCGAGCTTTTGAATTGGAGCCTCATGCCTTTTTATTAAACGAGCTTTTATACAAGTTCAAGCCTGGTTCCAATAACCAATTTCAGACATGTAGGTTCAGGCCTTCACGAGCCGAGTCAAAGGCTCCTGTAAGGCCCCTGATTTGTTTACCACCCCTAGCTGCATTACAAAAAGTGCAAAAAATATTACGGGCCAAATGTTTTAGGATTATTTTTTTTAATGGAGGGTGAGCCCCCGATTATTGCGGAAGTAGCGAAGTACAAGTCTGAAACTTGTTACCAAATTTGCCTTTTTCTTAATTAATCTCAACATTAAGTTGAGCATGAAAATCTAAGCAAAGTTCTCAAAGGAATCAATCGAGTTTCTTGGGAGCTTGATAAACCAAGTCATGGTTAGCCCTGAGAGGATGGAAACAGAGATTCTGGCAATGATTGGTTTGTCCACACCTTTCACGTACATCTTTGCATTGAAAGCCTCTCGGCAAGCATCTAGGCCTTGACTCCCGTCTACTTTGACACGTCCGGTTTCGTCCATCCCAAAGGCAAAGTGTCATTGCTCACCCTGTCAGTGAATGGGCTATTTTTATGACCGCCTCTACGAAATCATCACAAGAAATTTCCATTCTAACCCAATCCGTAGTCGTTAGCTCGGCCATTGTTATCAACCCGTCCATCACCATTAGCTTGGCCATTATTCTCCATCTCCTCCATTCTTCGCAGGCTGGCATGAAGAATAATTTGAGCTATTCAATTGTCCTCGCCAGCTTGTGCCTCTGGTTGGACGCGGTGAGGCTAGGTTGCTGGCTAATTGGCTAGGTTTCGAGCAAAGGCTAAGTCTGACTCGACATCGCTCATATGGACATCCTTCACTCTCTGGAATTGGTCGTTCTGAGGTTGATTGTGAGCGAGAGGTGGTTGCTATGGTTGCAGTGGTGGGAGGTTGTTCACAACGCTATGTGTTTTTACCATCACATAGTGGGAATCAAATTTTAACATTTTCCACAAACGACATCAATGTTTGATGCTAGTCAAGTATATCCACCCGAAGGGTAATAAGTCTACGTAGATCTGTATGCTCGCAAATATCTATGATGGAACTTTATAAGCTCCATCATCAATACCTGCTTGTCACACCTCAAACGATCAATCTCTTCATCTAGTGCAAAACGACCAACTTCAACATAATGACCTTGTTCTTGTGCTTGTGCCCTTTAAGGAATCCTTCATTTGCAAACTCTCATTTATCTGGATCAATTTTTCTAAAAGCTTGTAAAAAAAAGCCACCTTTAATATCAAAATCCAAAATCTCAACGCACACATACTCCGAGAATAAATTGGAATTGTAATTGCTATGATAATAGGAATTGTAGAAAGTGATAAAGCATGATATCAAATTGAAAAAAATAGGGGAATGTATTGGATTAGGATTTTAAAAAAATTTAATGGATCCATTGATATTCAATTAAGATTTTAAAGGATGGTAAAAAAATCATGTGATATTCGATTAGGATTTTAAAAAATTGTTTTAGATTTTATACAAATCTGATGATATTCAATTAGAATTTTAAATAAAGAAAAAACATGTGATATTCAAAAATCTAGCGATTTTAATAAATTTTCTATTATTGCGGATTTTGTGAAACTTTTTTAGTAAGAAGTATAAATATCATACTTCTCTAACAATCTCACCTTAACCCCTGAAATATCTTAATATTTCTGAATTGCAATGTTTCACAATCTCCTAAGTAGAGGAGGGTTTTTGTGGACAAAAAACATCATTTGTGGAAACCCTGCATCGGAATTTCCTGCAAAGTTAAAAACTTATTCGGAGGATCAATTGAAGATACAAGTGGCGTTTGTTTCAGATTATTTCAAAACTTTCCTATGCATCTGAGGTTGGCAAACTGTATAAGCTATGTTTGGTAGAGAGATTTTGAATTTTGTCCCAAGGCACCACAAATGCATAGCATTTGAGAATTGCTTGCAAGAATCACTGTTCAGAAAGAAATTTAGAGATGGTATTTGTAGTTGACTAGCTAAATGGGCAAGAAGGGGACCAAGGATGCCGACTAAAATACCTTCATCAATTTTAAAAAAGAGATGGTATTTTAATATTTTTAATCAATTATCCCATCAATATTTTACCTTCAACCAAACGTACACTCAGAAAATTTAACCCGATTTTCCCAGTAATATTTCAGCATACCAAACAACTTTTTTCAAACTTTCCTACTAAAATCACTTTCCAACAATATTCCTAGGAATTCTATTTCCCTAGTGAATTTTTTTTCTCTCGAACCAAACACCCAATGCCACGAAAGTTGAAAAGAAAAAATGATCAACCGGGCAAAAAAGAATTGCTCCAATAAAAAAAACAACAATTCAGAAACAATTTGTAGCATTTAACAGGTCTTCAGATTGCCAAGAAATATTTCTCTGTGGCTATGCAGGGGTGAAAATTGAATTCAGCGCCAACAGACCAAGAACTCGTTGAAATTAAACGAAAATTTTGGAATATATTTTAGGGTTTTGATTTTAGTTATATAATAAAGGTACTTTTATATTATGGATGGAATCATTACGGGTGTGACCTAGAAGTTTGAAGGGTTAGATGATACAGGCTATAATCTTTAGGTGAAAGTGAAATTTTCCAAAAAAAAAAAATTAAAAATATTTAACAAAAGTTATACTACATCAAAGGTAGAGGAAGCAATCAAGGCCTAGCCTTAACTTTTTTCAGCAATCTGTATACTGAAGATATACCAGCCAAACCCAAATTCTTTTTAAAAGGATCATTCCCTTTGTTGAGTGAAAAAATCACAGCCTTTTTGGAGAAAATCCCATCGGAGAAAGAAATCAAGAGTACTCTTTTTGGCATGCACCCCCATAAAGCTCCTGGCCCAGATGATTTGCATGCTGTTTTTTTTTCCAAACACAGTGAGATATTGTAAAGGAATCAGTTCTGGCTTTAGTTATAGAAGCTTTCTCTAATCCCTCAAGGGTAGCTAATATCAACCAAACTCTCCTCTGCCTTATCCCCAAGAGTGATAACCCAGAACATATCTCTGATTTAGGCCTATAAGCCTATGCAATGTGATTTACAAAGCTAATCACTAAATTAATTTCTAATAGGCTGAAAGGTCATTTGCCATATCTGGTAATGCCCAACCAGTGTAGTTTTGTTAAGGGAAGACTTAGTGCAGATAATATCATCATAGCTTAAGAGATGATACACTCTATGCGTGGAAGAAAAGGTAAAAAAAGGTTGGATGGTGATTAAAGTTGATTTAGAGAAAGCTTATGACAGAATTGGTTGGGATTTCCTTGAGGATACTCTCACGGATCTCAAGCTGCCAAGTAAGCTTATTAACCCATCATGCAATGTATCACAACTTCTACTATGAGCATATTATGGAATGGAGCAAAAACTGAGGAGTTCAAGCCTACAAGAGGCCTAAGGCAAAGTGACCCCCTATCACCCTACCTCTTTGTGCTTTGCATGGAGAGAATTGCCCACCTCATTACAACAGCAGCAAACCAAAAGGTCTGGAAACCAATAATTTTGAGTAAGAAAAGTCCTCCTATTTCTCACCTTTTCTTTGCAAATGATCTTCTTTTATGTTGTGAAGCCTCCCTTGATCAAGCATTAGTGGTTAACAGAATTCTGGACCATTTGTGTGAAGCATCAGGTCAAAAAGTTAACAGCAGTAAGACCAAGGTCTTTTTCTCCAGGAATGTAAACCATACCAGGGTCACTGAGATTAGTCAAAAGTTAGGCTTATCTTTCACTCCAGACCTTGGTAAATATTTAGGGATCCCTATCCACCACAAGATAGTTGGAAGAAAGTCTTTCAAATTCATCCTAGACAAAGCTAACAAAACACTTAATGCTTGGAATCAAGCTTCTTTAGCCATGGCTGGCTGGGTCACTCTGGCCAAATCTGTTGTGGCTGTTCTTCCTTTATACACAATGCAAACGTCCTATTTACCACCGGGAACTTGTGAGGAGCTGGAAAAAAATATCAAATGCTTTATATAGGGTTCAAATGATAGAGCTAGAAAAGTGCATGTTGTCCCTTGGAAAGTTGTCTGCAAAGCCAAATCTGAAGGTGGGTTGGGGTTCCGCAACATGAGACTTTTTAACCAAGCTTATCTTATGAAGATTGGTCATGGTTTAATCACCAACCCGGAAGCTCTATAGGCTAGAGTGCTTAGATACAAATACAAAGTGGAAAACAACATTGTGCCCAAGCTGAGGGTGATCCAAAACTCTTCTAATCTTTGGAAAGGTCTTAGTAAAGTTTGGCCTCAGGTGGAAGATAGATCGAGAGTCATGATAGGTGATGGTTTGAATACACTGTTTTGGAGAGCTAATTGGATCCCTGATTTCTACCCCCTTTTGAATTTTGCCACTCAAAAAATCTCTCTTGAAATGACTGCCTGAAAAGTTGGAGAGTTAATCAACAGTGACCATTGGTGGAATTGGATCAAATTTGAGCACCACATAACTCCTGAAGTTGCCAAAGCTATTGCAGGAATTCTTCCCCCTTCTCAGTGGAATGGCCCTGATAGAGCCCTATTCCACTAAGGATGGAGCCTTCTCTATAAGCTCAGCCTACAAAGAGTTAGCTTGGTCTTATGAGACTGCCTCAAACTTGAACTGGAACCTGATTTGGAATTGGGATGACCCTCAAAGAATAAGAAACTATCTTTGGCTATTGTTAGGGGAAAACCTTCTAACAAATTCTACGAGAAAACAGAGACACATGTCTACAATTGATTGCTGCCCCAGGTGCATTTCAAAAATAGTAGATAGCATTCATATGATCAGGGACTGTTTTTGGGCAAGAAACATATGGTTGAAACTGGTTCACCCCACACGCATTATGCAAAAAAAAATTCTGCCAATCTTTGTAACCTTCTCCAATCAAATCTCCAACATAAAACAAATAATCCCCAAACTCAGATTAGCCCCTTTTGTTTAGGGTTATTTGTTGGCTGGTATGGAATGAGAGAAATAATTTGGTTTTCTCTAATTTGGCTCTTTCTACAGATGTTGTGATAAGGAAAGCTATGAGCCTAGTCAAAAATTATTAGGAGGCTCAAATCAAATTATGCCTTGCTGGCCTTCAACAAAAAGCCATATCTGAAGTGCAAATTAGATGGCATCAACTTGCTCCAGATTGGATCAAACTCAATGTGGATGGCTCTTGTACAAATGGAGGGAGGAACACAGGTTGTGGGGGTGTGTTTAGAGATAAAGAAGGTTCCTGAAAGCTGGGTTTCTCAAAAAATCTGGGTGTTGGCAGCTCGGTTATGGCAAAAATGTGGGGTATCCTTACATGCCTTGACATCACTTGGGAACAAGGGTTTAGGAAGATTCATGTGGAAAGTGACTCTAAAACAGCTTTAGATTTTATTGAAAAAGGTTGTCATTCAAACCACCCTTTGTCCTGCCTACATATGAGAATCCAAAATTTTTTGCATAGACGATGGGAAATCAAAATATCCCATATTTATAGAGAAGCTAACATGGTGGCTTACTGGATGGGCTGTAAATGCTCACCTGCATAGTTGGGAAACATTTTTTGTTTGAGAAATTCTTGAAGGGTGCAGGGATAGATACTTTAGTGACTTTAGGGGCATCTCTAGGCCCAAAATTATTAGATCTTACTAGTTTGTTTATCTTTCCTTTTGTATCCAACAAAAAAAGGTAAAGGAGGTTTGGAATGTTCTCTTCTGCATCCCTAGTGGATAAGCTTCTTTTATGGCTGTTTGTAAACAAAAAGTGATGTAACGTACCCAATAACTACTTGATTTGAAGCAGAAGAACATCATTTTGTTTTTGTGGAAACCCTGCATAGGAATTTCCTTTATCATTGGGCATAGTTAAACTCTAGAATTTGAGATTATTTGCAATATATTAACAATTAAAAATTTGTTATTTGACAGTACCATCCAAAGAATAATTTCAATCCAAAATCTTAAGATTTTAAGTTAAAATAATTCTTTACATATTTTTTTTTGGTATCCTTAATTCTTTACATATTATTATAACTTCAGTGATCACAAGATTACGAGTTCGTACCACCCCCTTTTGTTGAATTAAATAAGCATAAGCTAAACAAACAAAAAATTAAAAAATTGGACATATGTAATATCTACATTTCAAGCCCAAGAAGCTTTTGTGTGAGACGTTGTGTTAGAGAATAATGTAAACCATTAAAAAAACCCCACTCAACACCTTAAAATTTTGGGTTGAATGATTCTTTACACATTGCATTAGGCACTAATGATTCTTATAATTTTTTTATTAACTCTTGCAATTTTAAATATTTGTTAAAATTTCGTATAATTTTTTTAAAATATTATAAATTCATATTATCCTTTCAAATTTTATAAATTCTATTTAAATCTTTTAAAATTCAATATTATAAAATCTTGATTATAATTTTTTTTTAAAGTCACTATAATTTTAAATAGTCTTTTAAAATATATAAAAGAATTTATCTCAAAATAATCTTTTAAAATTTTAATCCAATATACCCTCCTTGAATGTTCTAATTTGTGACCTATCATGAGCTGTCACGGAAAATCCAAAACCCACTAGACCAATAACTTTAAGGGGTTTGTTTTTCTCATGTTGTACGAGAAAACAAGACATTTCTACACACATCATAAAAAAGTGTGCCATTTTTTTTCTTGATTTTTATTTTTTTTAAATAAGTAGATCACATACTTGATGTATCTACAACATGAGAGTAAGATTTTCTACAATATAAAATTTATTTTTCCCTAACTTTAAATATCCAAAAAATACAATGCCAGAAAACAATTTTTATTGAGTTGGGTAATGGGTGCTGCTATATTCAATTCGCAATGTATTAAAAAATAAAATAAAATTGACCACTCTTACTAAGATGAAGAAAATATAAAATAACAGAACAGTAACATTGTATACCATTTCAAAAGGACGCAGAAAAGGGAAAGGGGAGGAAACATGGGATTGGTTTCTAAATTGGGTTACAATATGTCTTTGCAAGTAAAATATTTATACAATAGAAATTGAAGAAAGATTATAGAGACGGTGCTAAAGAGAACACTTACATTTGTGTTAAGTTGCCTAACAAAGCTTGAGAAATTGTTGTGCTTGAAGTATCTGGGAAGAAGGTTCCTGGAGAAGACCTGTGGATCCCAACCACAAAGCTTGCACCAACTCTGCTCCATGATCAGTCATAGGATCGCCACTACATCAAAGGTCTTTGTGAGAAATGGGGGTGGTCCTATTTCATGAAGCCCCTCCATTGGTTGCGGAGGAGTAACCATTGATGGTTCATCATCACCTCCTATGTGAAACGTTGCTGTTGATGATGATGGTTCCAAGTTTTCTTCTTTCACCGGGTACAAATAGTTCATTCTGAAAAATAAAAAAAAACTTGATGGGATTTATGGTTTTGATATGCCAATTCAGTTTACTCTTCAAATGCTAGTGCTTCAGGTTAATGTCTATGAGGTTGAGAACAAAGGAAAGACTTGACACAACTAAGGAAAGAAAATATTCAGGGAAAGGATAGGATAGGATGTAGTGATCAGTGAAACATTGTTGGTTGATGAAACAAAAGAACACAGAGGACTCTGTTTTCTTGTTGGGAAAGTCGTTTAGGCAGTTAAAAATCAGAATGAATATATTGTTAAATAAACTATATAAAAGAACATTCTAGACATCTGGGGGCAATATTTTATTTTTTTATTGAGCACCTTTCCTCTAATAGAAGTGGATGAGAGAGAGATGGGTGGCTCGGAAAGTTCTGGAAGTTACATAGGCAAGCACCATAGTGGGTGGTGGGGGAGGACTAATTTTTTAATAGGATGTGGGATTCACATGTTGGAAGAGAGTGGTTTTGGTTGGCACACTGATTTTGTGATGTTTGATTGGTGGCCAAATCATCACCCTTTCTATAATCGGATAATAACATCTGTGTAAAAGTTCACTAAATTGATTCAAATCAAAACCAGAGAGAGAATTTATGAAAAAAGGCTTTCAGAAATTGAAGATTGAAGAAAGACCCAACTTGTTCTCTTTCTGCTTGGTCGGCAGGAGATAAATTATGACACTAAAAATCTAAAGAAAAACCTTTGTTTGTTACTTTGTTATTTTCATACGCACGCAAATCTGCTGTCACCTCATTTGTCACAATTTTTTTTTTGTTTGGAAGAAGGAAATTATATATTTTATGTTACATAAAAAAATTATTATTTTCTACAATCATATTTTTTAAATGAATTTCACAAGATTTTTTTTTTTCACTTTTAACTTTTTTCTCTCTCTTAATTATTGTTTGAGCATGAGATAATACTTCTCTTATGCAACATAAGAGAAGTATTATTCTTGGAACAAATGAGTTAGATATTTCGTTGAAGAATACAAATAAAAACAATAATTTAAAAAAGCATAAAATTTGAGAATTTGTGAAGGTACTACATAACATATATATTCGAAAGGTTTTACAAAAGATAAAACTAATAAACTCCTTAAAAGTCTAAACTTATTTCATTAATTTATATCATCTAAAACATACTTAAATAAATTAATAAAATTTCCATTTTATAGAATGGATGACATGAAAATATGTGAAGTACAAAAGTTTATTTTGGATAGCGTGTGCGTAGTTTCAGAGGAGAAGATAATTTGAAGGCAAAGAATGCAACAAGAAGCATGTGTTGGCAAAGCAATAGTGTGACACGCCAACTAGACACTACTCCATATCCATTCCCTCGGGATATGAGTGAGTGAGTCAGCCATTGTTAATAGCCGAAGCATCTTGGTTCCCACCACCATGTCCAAGTTGCATTTGTTTAATCCTAACCCAGTGAGAGTATCACCCCTTTTAATATATATTGCGCATCGATCATTACTTTGTGACCCAATAAAAAAGAAACACATATCTTTTTGCGTTGGTTCTCTGTTCTTACGTGATGGCGGAGTATTATTATATTGTTGAGACGCAGTGGATAGGGTATCCTAACGACACGTTATACGAAAAATCTCTTAAATATTATGGAAATGAATTCGATGAATGTTCTATAACCTTCTCGAAGTCGAAAGTTCTAGATTTTTCTATTTTTTTATACAAAACTTCTAGATTTTGTATCACCAGACGTGTTATTTTTATTTTGGCACACAAATTAGTGGCGGTTCTTTATACTTTGAAACGATAGTTTCTGTTTTTTTTTTTTCCTTTTCCGAGTGTCTCGAACGTAATGACAAATGGGGACAATTATTTGCTTACGTTTATGCAACTAAAAATTAATATCTTCTTAAAAATGATTGTTTCTCGTTGAAGTTTCCTTTTATCGTGTAACGTCTTTTCTTTTCCGTCACCCTTTTGAATCCTTTATTTTAAATTGTGGATCAAATCAAATCTGCTAGGACAGGCAAAATATCTAGTTGTGATGATTAATTGCTCATCCATAATTAATTTCTTAACCTAATGTATCAAATGAATTATTTTCTTATCCGTAAATGTCAAATTTGTTCACGAAAAAAAAAAAAAACATGTTAATGCGCTTTTGGGAAGAACAATTTTATAACATCATCATATGATTTTATGTATAAAATAGCATGTAATTTTTTGTTTTTACTACACTCGTCGTGTGTTTAATTGAAAATTGATATTTTACATGAAAATTAATAAAAAAATTGTTTTTTAATTTATTATTTGTAAATTTAAAATTAAAGATAGGCGTGGGTATCTTTGTAAGGAAATTAAAAGAAATAAGTGACTTTACCAGAAGAAAGAAAGAAAGAAGTGATGTAATCCAAAAAAAAAAAAGAAAAAAAAAAGAAATAAGTGACTTGATTTATATTTCAAAGGTCATTGAAGAAGACGGAGAGTGAGTGAAGTTTATCAGAAGAGATATGTGCTTTAAACTATTCTTTAAATTCTTAGAGACGCAAGCCTATTGGACTATTGGTGGTTGCAACTTGCAACTTGCATGGGTAAGGACTACTCGAAACAATTCAAATTAACTACCAATAATAAAAGGATCTTTGACCAGGATCTTTGACCAAATGAGGGTATTTGACGTTTTGATTTACCAATTTGGTATTTGGTTGGTATATATTATGTTGGGGGTCTTCAAGTTCCACCCAGAGGTCCAACGGATTTGAGTCCCACCCCCTCCTCGCGAAACACTGTGTTCTTTTTTTTTTTGGTCACATAGTCCCGCCCCCGCCTTCTTTGGAATTGAATTTTTTACTTTTATTTTTAATTTTAAATTCCCCCGGGATTTCAAACCGTGTGGCAAGTGACATAATCCTAGAGACGTGGATGGGCCGAACCGAACTGGATTTTTTGAAAAACCGAACCGAATTAGTTTAAATGGTTCGGTTCGGAAGTGGTTCGGTTCGGTTCAAAACTGGTTCGATTCGGAAATGGTTCGGTTCAGTTAGGAAGTGGTTCGAAACCGGTTCGGGTTGACCTTCTTTTGAAAAGAAAAAAAATTAAAAATTTAAAAAATAAAGTTATAAAAATTAATTTGATTTGATTTGAAAATAGTTCGGAATCGGTTCGATTCTTAAATTGGTTCTAAAAATCGGTTCGGTTCTTAAACCTGTTTTAAAAACCGGTTCGGTTCATGAACTGGTTCTTTAAAAACCGGTTCGGTTCATAAACTGATTTTTAAAAATTAGTTATTTTATAGGACGGTTCGGTTCGGTTCATGGTTCGACCCACTTTTTTGATTATTTTGCACGTCCCTGCATAATCCCAACCGTTCGGGTCCCTATATATACTGAAAATTATTTTTACTCTTTCCCCGTTCATTCATTCTTATTCATCTTTCACTCTCTCAAAAATTCTTCCAAACCTCTTTCTTTCCATTCATCTTTCTGCAACTTTGTTCACCTGGCCAACTTTGTTCTAAAATTCTTCCAAACCTCTTTCTTTCCATTCACCTATTAAAAACACTAAGCTAAGTTAACCATTTCCCAAATTTACACTGCATTTCAAAACTTGGTCCTTTTTAAATTTATTTATTTTAATTATATAGTAATTATTTCTTAGTTATTGTTTTAATTAGTAATTAGATGCAATAATTTTTTTTGTTATTATTTTTATGTTTTAATTAGGCATGTGTAAATAATTATATTTAGATATTTGATATAATATTTAGTCATTGATGAGTAGTGTCTAGTTGTTTAATAATGCAATTTAGAATAATTGACCTGTGATTAATATTTAGGATTTTTTTTATACATGGGGTTTATTTTAATTAGTGAATATTTATTATAATTTTTTAAATTAATTATTTTGTATTATCCTAAAACATGTATAATTAATTATATTTAGAGACTTTACATAATGTTTAGAGGTTAATGAGAGTAGGGTTTAGTTTTTTAATAATATAATTTAGAATAATTGATTTGCAATTAACATTTAGGGTTTTTTTTTTTATACATAGGGTTTATTTTAATTAGTGAATAGTTATAATTTTTGGAATTAATTTTTTGATGTTATCCTAACATAGACATGTATAATTAATTATATGTACAGATTTTATATAATGCTTATTGGTTAATGAATAGTGTTTAATTTTTTACTAACGTAATTTAGAATAATTAACTTGATTTATCTCATTTCTAATTTCCCCTATTTCTTCTTCTCTAACATGTTTGCTATTTTCTTATAGATATAGGGTCAGTTTATGCAATCATATATTACAATGGTAGAATGTATGAAAGTGCTTCTGGATAGACATTTGAGGGGCAAACGAAAGGAATACAAATTCGATACGAAGTGGGATTGCATGATTTAAAATCAAATATTGCAGAGAAATGGAAGCTCGGTCCAATCAATCGGTGTCTCGGTTAACCAGCCACTATCGTACAATTGAAAAATTTACGGTGCTGGAAATTGCTGATGATGATGATGTTGATATGATGTTCAATATGTTTTAACGACAGTCTCTTAAACAATAGTATGCAGTAACGATGCTTGAGTTGTATGCTGACTATGATTATTGTATTTCACATGTTATATTCATGTGTTAGTTGAATGTGATTGAGTTTTAGTATGTGTAGATCAATCTAACGCTTTATTCTGGAATGCTAATCCGCACTATATTTATATTAATTGGGAACACCCATATCAAGAACAAATTGTTGTTGGGAGGAATGATGGTTGTTAGCAAATGGGGGATGAATTATATGTTAATCAAGAATTTGAAAGTAAGGATGCGATACAGAAGGAAATCAATTGTTATTGTATGAAGAATTATCATATTGCTTTTGTGGAGGAAAGCAAAAAAATAAGTTGCTTATGAAATGTGTTAATGATGCTGAAGGATGTCCTTGGAGGGTGCGAGCAATGTTACTGAGATGGCGAGATCGGTGGATTGTTACTAGATGGGGAGGTAAACACACTTGTGTAAACCCTTAACTTTTGCAGGACCACATACAGCTCGATTCTAACTTCATTTGTTCATGTATTCTTGGTATGACTACTAAATATTAATGATGTTTGTCTAAAAAAAATAATGATGGTGTAATGTACTTGTATTTTACGATTTATTCTCCCATTTTTTTATGAGGCATGGTTCAAGTGAATCCATCAATTAGCATTGCACTTACTCATGAGAGAATTTATAGACTTCATGGTTATAAAGTGTCCTATCGAAAAGCTTAGTAGGCCAAACAAAAAGCCATAGTAAAATTGTTTGGTGATTGAGAAGAGTCGTATACTTATCTGGAAAGATGGTTAAAGTACATTGGTTTGATCGAAAAAATAGGGGAAAAAAGGAATCCAATATACCTTAATTTTTCTTGCGCTTATGGTTTGATCCACTAACAATTCGTTCCATTCAAATATTCTCAAACCTAAAAAGAAACTACAAACAACACATACACGCCACATCATAAACCCCCACCAAAAAAAATAAAAAAGGAAAGAAACTTATTTTGGATTATAGAGGATGAATAATGTGATCAAATGAAAGGTGGAAAATACATATCTTTCAACAACCCACTTTCTGATTTGAGACATAACTTTCAGATATTATTACAAATCATTAAAAAAATGGAAATTTAGTATGTCACCTATTAGATGGATGGCCTTAATTCCCAATGAAACAAGCCGCCAAACAGCCACGAAGAGAAGGGGTTAATCTTGAATATTAAATTATACAAACTAGTCGAATCTATATATGTTTCAATCCAACCCACACCAGGTAAAACCTGTGTGAATTGCTTCAGGTAGTTTGTGGAAGAAAGCGTGCATCCCAAAGGAAGAAAGCGTGCAGAGAAGAAAGTGACGGCAACATTTAGGTCTTTGATATTATTCTTTTGTATTTTTTTAATAAATAAAAAAACAACCCGCGAGTTGATTCGTTTAACCCATGGGTTGGCTCAATTTTTTTCGAGCTGGCTCGAGTTGTCAGTTCATTTTTGCCAACCTAACTCGACTCATTTTATGCGGGTTACGAGCCAACCTGACGAGTTAGCTCATTTTTGTCATCCCTAATCAGACACATTGCCAGCAATTCGACCATAAATTCCATAATGCGCAATTAAAGAATGACTTATTAAATTTAGTTATGATTACATGTAATTCATTTGTTAAATGAAATATTTGTTAATGATTTAATAATGTATGTCATGGTAAAAAGCCTACCACCATTGTGATCCGCAAGTAAAAAGTCTAAAATAAGGTGTAATATGTAAGCTCACACGAAGCAGATAAGATCCTCTTCATCCTGCATCCAATCCTCGACGTTTGTAAAAAGTCGATCCAACCATGAAGTCTTAAGAGTACCACCCCTTAGATCAGATGAACTCGGGGTCCTCCTAAGAAGTTGAGAAACCAAACGTATGAAATCTTGTGTTTTGGACATGCCAGTAACAGGTTCACCATCCGTAGGAAGACTGGTGATCATTGCAACATCCTCGAGTGTTACAGTAACCTCTCTCGGAAGCATATAAAATGTTTGAGTTTCCGGTCTCCATCGCTCAACTGGAGCTGTGACTAATGAACTATCAATCAGCAAACGATAAAATATTAATCAAAATAAATCAATTAAATTGTTTCATAAGATTTTTTATATTAATTTTATATATGTAGCATATAAAATACCTCCATACGGGCCATCTGAGTAACACCAAGAAAACAAACACAACATAAATAAGGTACAATGGGCTCTGGAAAAACATCCAACCTGCTAGCCGTCCACTTCTGATATTCAGAGACTTATAATTCGGGTCCTCCATCCAAGCCACCTCTGAACGGTGTGTACATTGCATGAATAATATAGAATTGTCGCGAGTATCGGGATGAAGACGTCTCTCAGATAAATCACCGTATGCCATCCCTAAATAATGATAATATAAATAACGTTATTTTTTTTTTGTAAGCTACATAAATAACGTTATTAACACACTATAAAATGATAACACAAAAGTTTCAATTTAAAAAGTATAACAACAATTCACTAATTAAAAGAAACTCTAATATTAATCACAAATCAATTATTCTAAATTAGATTATTAAAAAACTAAAAACTACTCATTAACCACTGAGTATTAGGTAAAGTCTCTACATATAATTAATTACACAACACATATCTATGTTAGGATAAAACAAAAGAATTAATTTAAAAAATTATAACAACTATTCACTATTTAAAATAAATCATAAGTATTAATCACAAATCAATTATTCTAAATTATATTATTAAAAAACTAAACACTACTCATCAATGGCTAATTATTATGTCAAATATCTAAATATAATTAATCACACATGCTTGCGTTATAATATATCTAAATATTATCTAAATATATAATTATTATCTAATTATGTAATTACAAATTATCTAATTATTATCCGATTATATAAATTTTATCTAATTATCTAATTATACATGTCAAATATCTAATTATTATTTAAATTTATCTAATTATCTAAATATCTAAATATTATATAATTATCTAATTACATAAATATCTAATTATCTAAATATTAAACATAATATCTAAATACACATGTCAAATATTTAGAATAACATAAGAAATATTGCATCTAATAAGGAATAACTAATTAAAATAATTACTAAGAAATAATCATTATATAATTAAAATAAATATAATTAGACAAAAACAAATTTAGAAATGTGTAAAGTTGAGTAAAGAAAGGTTACCTTGTCAAATGTATAAGACGACCACACGTGTAGTTGTGTTTGCTGGAAAAGTTGAATCAAAGGAAAGTTACCTTGTCAAATGCAGAAGACCCCACTTGTGTTTGCTGGAAAATGGAAAGAAAACGGTTTAAATGAAAAAAAAATTCAGAAATGCTGCAACCCCCGGTTTGAATGGAAAGTGTTCGGTGGAAAAAAAAAATTGCTATAATCCCTCTGCAGCCGGGTTGAATGCAAAAACGTTGGCTGAAAAAAAAATTGCTCCCTTGTCAAATGCGCTGCTGCAAGCTTCCCTCGGCCAACGGAAAAAAATTGGGAAGAAAGATATTTTGAATGAAAAAGATTTGAATCAAAAAGATTTGGTAGAAACAGTGGAATAAAAAAATGGGGGTAAAAATTTTCGATACATTTTTATAAAGGGCTCGGATGGTTAGGATTGTGTCACTTCATATACGGTCCAAGTTCGTGCAAATTCAAAATTTAACAAAAATGGGGAGGAATCATTTGACTCCAGAGTAAGATTTAAAATTCTTACTCATCATCCTAACCCTTGATTTCCGTTCATCCAACGGTTAACATTTAATAAGTTACAACAATTAATTAATTATTAATTTTAAATAAATGCTAACCGTTGGATGAACGGAAATCAAGGGTTGGGATGAGGAGTAAAACTTTTAAATCTTACTCTGGAGTCAAATGATCCCTCCCCAACAAAAATAGATATTTTCGTATGTAATTTAACATGATCATGTCATGTAGAAGAATCTTAATTATTAATAATTAAATCAACGATGATAATTGTGTAACTTTATATTCTTATATTTTTTGTCTCTTTTCCTTTATTACTGTTAACTCACCCATGTATAATTATAATTACCCCACATGACATGATCATATTAATTAATATATAAGAGAATCCACTCCTCTTGCACATGGGAGGGATTCAAATCTGCTCGGCCCTGTGCGACTTGAAGATCCCCAACGATAATATATACTAATTAGATATCAAATTAGTAGATTAAAAGGTCAAACACTATCGTTTGGTCAAAGAGCTAATAATAAAACGCCAGCTAGACAAGAAAAAATTATTTATGTTAGGGTGAAAATTTTAAAAGGGTATTTTATTTTGAATTTTAAAAAGTAATAATTATTTTTTAATATTTCAAGTCTATGTGATTATTTAATGCTTATTATTTTTAATTTAGAAATCTTAAAAATATTTGAAGTAAACTATGACTATTATTTTAATTGAAGATATATTTATAACTTAATTTTATTTTATTTTTATTTTCAGATCTTTAAATGGATAATAATAATAACAATAATTTTTTATTTTTTATTAACTTTTTAAAATTTAATATGATTTTAAAATTTAATATGATTATTAATAATTATTTTTTTTTAAAAAAATAGAGACCATAAATAAACCGCTTCAACATAATATAAATTAAGTGACTTATTTTCTCTTTTCTTAGTAAGATGCCCTCGCATCTTTAATGTATACAAAACATTTAACACTGAATTTACAAATAATAAATTAAAAAGAGCTTTTATTTTATTTTATTTTCGTATATAATATCGATTTTTAATTAAACACACGATGAGTATGGTAACTAAACAAAAAAATAGCTGCATTACAAATAGTGTGCTGAGATATATAGTCCCACATTGATTGGATGGACAATTAATATGACCTATATAAGGCCTTGGGCATTCCCACCCCTTGAGCTAGCTTTTGGGGTGGTGATCCCAAGGTTCTTTATATGGTATCAGAGCTTGAGTGACTACTTTTAGGGTGGTGATCCCAAGGTTCTTTACAATATTTTTTTTATTTTAATTCCACTTTTTAAAGCGGGGGACGGTGAGGCTCTGATACCATGTAAAAAACATTGGGATCACCACCCCAAAAGCTAGCTCAAGGGGTGGGAGTGCCCAAGGCCTTATATAGGTCATATTAATTGTCCATACAATCAATGTGGGACTATATATCTCAACAAAGTGCAAGAAAATATTACGGGCCAATTGTTTTGGGATTACTTTATTTTATTTTTTTTCATTGAGGGCGGGCCTTGGGCTGTTGCGGAAGTAGCAAAGTACTAGTCTGGAACTTGTCACCAAATTTGCTTTTCTCAATTAATCTCAACCTTACATAACAAAAATTGGAAAATTTCCACCAGAGTTTTTTTTTTTCCTTTCTTTTTTAAGTCCATGATATAAGAAGATTCCCACTCAAGTTGCGAAAAATCATGTTGTAAAAGAAGACATCTTTCACCTCAGAGTATGATGTCAATTTTACTTAAAATCCTTCTTTGAATGTTTGCACGTAAAATTAATTTTTTATCACTTTTTTTGGGTAAAAATTTATCAAGAGTATCTTCTGCGATTGTACCCAAGTTTTTTTTTTTTTTTTTTTTTTTTTAAAAAATTCATATATTTCAATGAACATATACTTTTTAGGTGAAATGATAATAAAGACATGTTACTTTAATACTAGTAGTTAGGAGTTAGGACTTAACATGTTTAGGATTTTAAAGAACAAAAGATTGTTTCTAGGGTAATTATTCAATTAATTTTTCCACACAAAGGCACCCAATAGCCTAATGGTACGACGACATTCCGAGAGGGGCTATAATATAACCAATGAAGCAGGATAACTAATCAACATAATAAACTTCTTGAGGGGTGTTTGGTTGAAGGTTTTTGAGGAGAATGATAGGGAAATGTGAAGTGGGGAAATACAATAGCCATGTTTGGCTGAGAGAGTTTCATCATTTAGCGCGCGAATGCAAATGGCCGTACCAATTTGCTGACTACATATGTTCCCCTGTCACTTTCCAAATACCGCACAGACGGAGACGGAAACATGCAAGCGAAATGAAGAAGCAAAATAGTCTTCACCATCTTCCTTTATGTGGTCTGATTCCTTTCTCCAACCATCAGTGAGTAGGAAGGTTGGTTCGCGGGAGATAAGTTCGGAGGAAAAAAAAAAATTGTGTCTGTGGTTTTCGGTATTTTCCACACAAATGGCAGTGTTGTTCCCTTCATCCATGGTGTTACATTTTAATTTGAAGCCTTGCATGTAGGTGAAAAAATTTCTCCGGTGTTGAACCTGAGATTTCTGTTTTGTATCTGAGCTAACTATTTTCAATCTTCTCCACAAAGAATTATGGCTTCATCGAGGGACAAGGAACAAGCGCCGCCGCACCATCACCAGCCTCTCTTGAGCAGCCTCGTCGTCCGCCCTTCCCACAGCGAGGGCGGCGGCGGCGCCTCCGCCGGTGGTCGTTCCGGCGATTTCGAGCCCAGCGGACTCCACCGAGATCCTCCTCCCCCTTATTCCCGCGCCGATCGATATTCCGATGACCCTGGTTTGTTCCATCTCTTATGTCCGTTATGCTTATGATTCGAGTGATTGGGTTAGATTTTTGAATTTTTTGTTCCTAAAATTTGAAGAAACTTGTTCTGTTTATCTGTATGTTGCAATTTAGTTGGTTTCTGACAAAATTGGTGTCTGTTTTTTTGTTATTATTGTTTTCGAATATTGGACTTTGAAGTTGTAGATTTAGTTTTCAGTTCTTGCTACCCGTAAAACTTGTTTCAGTTTTGGTTTAATAGGTATTGGGTTTTATTTAATTATCAATTCAACTACTGATAACAACACCAATAGTTGTTGGTTCGTAATAACGAAACGTGAGAACAATTGGTGCCCATTGTTGCCGTGAAAACTTATCTATGATATAGTTTTTGAAGTCTGAATTGGTTAAAGCATGGTTTTCGCGTAGAAT
This sequence comes from Gastrolobium bilobum, assembly GCF_033153095.1. Taxonomy (NCBI): domain Eukaryota; kingdom Viridiplantae; phylum Streptophyta; class Magnoliopsida; order Fabales; family Fabaceae; genus Gastrolobium; species Gastrolobium bilobum. Next base: position 336,694 of record NW_026897770.1, on the reverse strand, counting down.
TGAATGGTTGAATTTGTAGCATTCGAATTAATTTGGGGGTTGGGTGAGAACAAAACTGTCATTTCTTGTTTTCTTTTTCTTTTTTGTTTTTGACTGATACTATCTATACAGATGTGGGTTTTGTTAGACCTGCTGTCTATTCATTATGTGCATGTCACGCATATGATTTCCCATCGATTATGGAGTGTCAACAGTGAATAAATTTTGCATTTGTGTGTTACAGCTCTGATGTTTCCTGCAAGATCTTGGGCCTTGAGGAAGGCATGTTGTTGTGACCTCAGCTTTGTATCATGATCTGGGATTTTATTTTTTTTAATTTAAAAGGGTTAGTAAGTGTCTTGGAAATAGTCCATTCTACATGAACATGTGGGGGGTTTTGCAGCACTAAATCTGTTGCATGGGTTCTCATTTTGCAGAGTCATGGTCATATGTTTGGTTTGGGATATTTGTGAAGGTAAAGACATGTCAAGTTTAATGAAATCTTGGATACAATTTGAAGTATTTGTCATACATGGTACAGTGGGCAATGCTTAGAACATCAATGTGGTTGCAGGATTTGTAGAGGACAGAAACTGACCATTAAAAATTGTTTCTGACGAATAACCTTAAGTTATAACCAAAGTTTGGCTGGTTTATCTAGGTTCCCAGCAAGAAGTTCTTTGTGGGTGGGTGAAATGCTAATTTGCTACCTTTGCGGAAGCTGACATGATATTTGGGAAGATAATATTCACTGATGATAAACTTCGTAGTGTTATTGGTTTATATGGTTTTTTTTTGTTGAACTCCTGGTTATTGATGATATATTTCTTTTATGCATTCTTTCTTTCACTCAATGATATATATTCTGTCAGCATGGTCTTCATTCTGTGCATTGTCTACTGCCATTTGTAGTTGTTTTTAACTTGCCTCAACTACTTGTTGCAGCAGGGTCTTCAACTACTGATGGTTTGAAAAATTGCTGATCCATGTCATCCCACATAAATTCCAAAGGCCCTCAACCTAAACCATTCAACCGACTGTGTTTGATGTAGGGTGTCGGTTTTAACAATTATGCGTTTAAGTTGGATGTAAATCAGCTTGTATATGGACCTTTGATTAATGAAGGCTTTGTGGTTATGCTGTAAAACTTTTTTAGTCCTTTTCCTTTGTTGACTTGTAACTGTGTTATTTATTATAAATGTCAGATGTTTTTATCCTTTGTTGTTATTGGATTTGAGTGCATTATCAACATAAACCAGTGTTAATAAATTGTGCTTCGTTCCATTTAATTAAGCTGAGATTTTTAGTAACATAGGTATCAGGATACACTGTTAAGACTTAAGTCAGTGTCTACTCCATGGAAACGTTCAAAGTCTGAGAAACAACCAAATCATTTAAGACAATTGACTTTTGTTTCGAAAATAAACAGGTCAATGACACCTTTACTATTCAATTTCAATTCAACTATTGTTTAGCCCCTGGCCATCATCTTTCATTAGCGTCCAATATCTCAGGATTCTTTACAGGCCCCCAATTCCCTTTGGCAAAAAGTAGAGATTAAAATCTAATTTTCAATTCATCGAAGCTGTTCTAATTAATAACTTTGACAGTTTTCTCTATTTACCTCTAGATTCCAATTCACCATGCTATAGATGGATTTGAATTTATTTGGATTAATATGCAACAAGATAATTCTTAGAAGGATAAAAACCAACTTATATTTCACTAAAAAGATGTCTCGTATATGTAATACAGATTTCATGGTCTGCATGTACAAGCTTGAGCACATGTCAAAGAAGGGAAGATAGGAAGTGATCATCAAACATCACTGAGAATGACTAAACAGTACCCCACAGGATCTTGACAACTAAAAAATCCATTCATTCATGGTCGTTGGCAACAATCAATTTTTTCAAAGGTGAACGGTGGGTTTTGACAACCCTGTTTGTAGCCACCGAATTAAAATTTTAATATCAGGGCTATTTTCGTAAACAATACTTCTTTTCCCATCTATATTTTACCTTCAATCAAACACGGATTTCATAAAATTTACCTAATTTACTCAGTAAAGTTTTTTCTCAACAAACAACTTTTTTTTTACATTTTCCTACCTATCTCACTTTATCTCACTTTCCAATCATTTCCCCATCAATTACATTTCCCTAGTATTCAAAAAATTTCTCCTTAACCAAACACCCCCTTAAGAAATATACTTGCCATAGATATCTTATTTGCTTTGTGTGACTGGTTAATCTTCATAAATTTTCTTTATGATGCTCCTAATTACTCACGTAAGAAAATATAGCAATTCTCTCTCAATACTACAACCACACAAAACCAAAAACTCAATTTTAATGAAGTACAAATATTTCAACAAAATACAATTAAAAGTGTAGGATGCGATGCAAGAGTATCTGATAATGATGTCCAAAAAGAAAGTTTGACCCCGTGCAATAACTATTTCAAAATGTTGGTACTTTAAAAACATTTCTCTCGTATAGAAAGTCTTTTGAGTATTGAACATAAATGTCTAGCAAAGAAGCTAGTGATTCTATTTACGAAAAAAAGGTAGAGATAATTGGCAAGAGATTGGACATAATTTCCAGCCAACAATCCGATGGTGCAAATCAATGGCGTATGTGTGAACACTTGGGAATGAATAGATGCTCTGAATTGATAGCAGTAGGAAATGCTCAAAATGCTAGGTGGTTCATTCTGTCGCTCAAAATGCTCAAAGCTAGAATTCCACAAGTGGTGATCGTGGGTGTAGTGGCGGTGATCCAAAGATGATGGGGTGAAAGCCCAGGACCCGGGTTAAGGGGCTTTGTCGAGTTCCACTGCTTAACTAGTGGGCTGTTATGGACCTTGACGTCACTAGCTTTTGGGGTGGTGATTAAATATAGATTTACTTAGGGTGTGCATGACAATCTTTTCGGAATTAATACTTTTTTAATTTTTGCTCCCGAAAGCAGACATGGATAAAAAATTCGTTTGGTAAAATCGATTTATATTTTGTTCCTGAGATGAACCGGTTTAATTGTTGTGCTGGAAAACAGAAAAAAGAATCAAAAAATTTGTTTTTTGTTCCCGGACACAAAATGAGAAACACTTGTCTCTCTCAATTACTCTCCACCACTACCATCATCACCACTGCCACCACCGTCCCACCATTGCCACCATCGTCGTACCACCATCACCACCGCCACCACCACCACCACCACCACTACCATCACTGTCACCACCATTATCACTACCACAATCACCAACCACCACCACGTGACCACTACTACCGCCATCGTCACCGCCATCACCACCACTACACTGCCGCCGCTACCACCACCATGTCATCATCATCACCATCGTCGCTGTCACTGCCGCCGGCGCCGCCACCACTACACCACCCCCACCGCCATGTCATTATCATCATCATCGTCGCAGCCACTGCCATCACCACCACTACCGCCGCCACCACCACTACCATTATCACGCCATTACCACCACCACTACACCACCGCCACCGCCACCGCCATGTCATCACCATCACCACCACTACTACCACCATCATCGCTGCGGCCATTGTTGTCACCACCACCACCTCTAGGTCACCGTCACTATCACCATCATCACCACCACCGTCACAACCATTATCACTACCATCACCGTCACCATCACCACCACCATCGCCGCAACCACTACCGTCACCATCACTACCATCACTACCACCACCATGCCACCATCTATGAAGCACCGATACTCCGAATTTTTTTTTCCAACGTATCCGATACGCGTATCGGGAACGTATTGTATCGTATCGACGAATTAATGGTCGTATCGAGAACGTATTTGGATCGTATCGAAAACGCCGTGTCGGAGTCGGTGCTTCATAGGCCACCATTACCACCACCACGGCCACCGCCATCATGCCATCACCATCACTACCACCACCACGACGCCACTACTAAACCACCATCATCGCCACCATCACCACACCATATGAAAAGGAAAGTGATGATTTGAAAAAAATTTATGCTTAATAGCATATTTTTTATTCTATTATTTGTTGTGTTATCAAACGCAATTCTCATTTTCAGAATAAAAATAAAACATGTTATAAAACACATTTTTTTTTCTGAGAAACTGTAAGCACAGAATTAGAAAAGAATTATTTCTTTTCAGAAACAGGGAACAAAATAGTCGTAGTGCACACCCTTATTGTATGGTTGGCTCAAACTGCCGTTATAGTCTTATAGACCACTGGTCTAGTGTTTCCATTGATTGATTACTGATGAAATGAGAGACATTTTTTTCCACCGATCCATCTATAAAAAGAGGTTCACCAATTAGCTTCCTTAATTAGTTGTTTGTTGCTTCTCCATTGGTTTGCAGCAAGCAAGTACGGCCTAAGAACTTAATTGCATGTACAAAACGAAGTCAAGGTCACCATTCCATCCTTCTCGATTAACAATATCTAGATTGCAACAGAAATTTGATGAAGGGCATTGCTAAGTGCTCTATACCACCACAACGTAGCTTTAGACAACAGTGGCTGGAACATCAAAAGGAAAGTAAGATCAAATGACTGAATTGGATGGTAACTTAAACCAAACCATCACCGGTGTATTTATTTTTTATTTATTTTTTTGAATAATCTCAAGGGTATTCTCCAGCGGTAACTGAAAACTAATCCCCATCGAGTATTGTCGGACCTTTTCGGGGGCAGCTATTCCAAATCCTTTTTTTTTTTTTTTTCATTTCTAGAGCTCGAACTCGAGACCTCTAGTTAAAAGACTCAGGTTTCTTATCACATGTTCCAAAGGAGTTTGGTCCACTAGTGTATTTAGATAGCTGCAGCCAATAATTTCTCTTAAAGATGAATAAAGATGGGCTTGAAGTCAAATGACAATAAGGAGATATGATGCTGAAATGAAAGTTAGTTTATATTTCAGTGTTTGGGAAGTAAACAAAATGATAAGGAGATGAGTGAATTCATTTTGGGTTTAAATTAAGGGTTTTATTATTCTCCTTTTACATAAGATAGTTATCTTATGTTGTAGAGAGAAAATAGGTGGGTCCCACCATTACAAGAAAAAAAAAAGTGAGGTGCTAAAATTGAAGTGACAGAATAGAAGAGAAGTTATCTTATGTAAAAGGAGAGTAATATTTTCCTTAAATTAAACCCTTAAATTATATAATTAACAGGATTTCAAGCATTTTACCATTTTGTGATGGGTTCCTCATTTTTGCTGTCACTGCTGATGAAAAAACTTGCAGCAAATATATTTACATAAGATACGGAGCCGGATCCTGATCCTGAAATTAAAAAAAAAAAAATTCCAAGATACGAAACCGGATCCTGGTGAAAGTAAGTGTTGCTGCAAATTTTCTGATCCGCAGCAACAGGAGAGCTATTAAAGCCTTTTGTGATTAAAGACTATGTATTAAACAGTAAATAAGCATTGCTTGTATACCATTTTAATCAAGAAGCGCATGGGAGATAAACAACATATCTGACACAAATAATATACCCCAAAAAAATCAAGATCAATTCCAAAATTGGGACCACACCCTCGGGGGGAAATGGTAACAATTCACATTTACATTACTATAGACAGGAATATGATTTAACTATACTTTCCATTTTACAAATTTGATTTTCATGACTCAGCTGAATGCAGCCAAGGTTACAAGTTTTCAATGTGCAATTCCATCTGGGAAAAGTCATATATGTTGGTGACTCATGGCTCATGACTGTTAACTCGAGTGTGAAGTTCCAACATTTCTTGGTGGTTTGGGTCCACCGAGAGTGCAGCGCGACAGTCTCTTAGAGCACCTAAGACATCACCTTTATGTTCATGGAATGCTGCACGTAGATGTAAGAGGTGCAGATCAGATTTAAATGCAATAGCTCTGGAGAGTTCCGCAATGGCTTCCTCTTCCTTATGATTGTCCATCAATACTGCAACCACATACACCAAACACATTGTTCAGCACTACTGTACTAGCTGCAATAAAACTATTCCGCAATAAAAAGTAAAATTTGTTATTGCAGTAGCACCCCCAACAATGACAACAATAGTGGACAATATCTAATATTTTGAACATGGCTGTAATTATTACTAAGGAGTGCTTAACAGTTAACAGCATATTAGTATCCTTAGACATTATGATTTATGATTATGCAAAGTTAAGAAAGATAAAATACTTACCAGCAGCACGATATCTATAAGGATACACTCGAAGTGGATCTAATCTAGTCACCATCTCCAGATCTGCCTTTGCGAGTTCACGATCACAGTACTCAGACCTCTTCTCATAGGCAGATGCATTGTTTTTTGCCTTCTCAATAAGTTCAGTCATTTCCATGTAAGCAGCTGTCTTATCATTTTTGAGACAATGAACACGAGCAAGACCCTGATGGGCTCGGGTGTGTCGGATTTTCAGTGCATTGATATAACAATCGGCAGCAGAGTCCAATTTTCCACAGTCAACATAAACACTACCAAGATTGTTCAGTGCCTGGAAAATTGAATGGATGTGTTAGAGATATAATATAAAACATTCAATCAAGTATCTTCACCTAACAGTTTAAGGTTTTAGTATAGTTGGTTCATGACATGATATCAAAGCATTTATCCAATGCATTGTCCACACTTTCAGGCCAAAGGAGTAAAGGACTCTTGCATGAGGGGCGTATTAGAGATTAAAAAAAAGGAAAACCACTCCCCATTAAATCCCGACTAGCAAGGGTGGGGCGAGGGCTTGAACGCAACTTTACCTTGCTTAATTACAAAGAGATTATTTCTCGGATTCAAACCCGTGACCTTTGAATCACAAAGGAACAGCTTATGTATTAGAGATATAATATAAAAAAACCATTAATGTGTTTTCACCTAGTAGCTTAAACTTTTGGGAGAGCTAATTCATGATAGGAAGAATAAGCAGTAAAATTATAAACTATTATGTACAAAGTTGCATAATTATATAGATATTATAAGAACATAGAGTACTAATAGCTAACAACTTTATGCCTTTATCAGTCCTCACGTATTGACATTAAAGGCTTGTTTATATCCTTTCACTGCATATCTATCACTTCAATTTTTTGTATTACCTACAGCTCAAACAACATAACTTCATAGTTCACCTTCCGAACTTTTTCACAGAGTGACCAAAGTTTACAACCACCAATCAACCATAATAAATGAAAAAGAATGCTATATTTACAAAATTTTTGTGTACAAACTTTTACAAACTTGACAATGTACTCTGGGGAGTACAAAAATAGAGGAATGTACTCCCGGGAGTACATAGGAAAATTTGTAAGAGTTTATTAACAAAAAATTTAGAAATATAACTTGTCTCATAAATGAATGTAAAAATCCAAAATTCAGATTGCAAGGGGATAGGGTGAAGAATCATTTTCATTTGAAGGACGCAGTTTATTGTTTGATGATACAATAAGTTGATATTCCTTATAAATAGCTGATACATTCTGTAAAGAGAATAGGAAACAGATTATATGCTTGCTGTATTTAGTTTAGTCCACCCCTAAAACTACTGTGAATACTGCAATTATAAATTTATGAGGCTTAGGCTGGATTTCTCACAAGTAACTCGCATCAGAAAAACTCTGATTCAAGTCAATGCAATCAAGGTGAATGCAGCAAGTAGACAAGCCAACTTCCAAGTGAATGATGGAAAAAGTGGCAACAGAGACAGACAGAAAGCAATTTAACCTCCCCTTCACATCCCATTTTCTTAGTTTGGTTTTACAATCCCCATAAAAGAACTAAAAGAAATTCATGATCAAATAGTGATATCATCTCCTTTAAAGGCAATATTAGGGTAAAATGGTGAAAAGTGAGAAGATAAAAGCTATGCAACATTAAAGGTCTCTTAGCTGTTAGGAATAGAACCATTCATAGCCTCCACCAAACAGCATAAGTTTTTTGGGAGAGTTGGTCCATAAGATGGTATCAGAACCTCAATGACCAAGGGGTCAGGGATTCAAACTTTACCGCCCTTGTTCTTCTAAAATGAAGTTGAATTTTAGCATGGTAAACATGGGCCTCTACATTGTCCAAGTTCAAGCCCAAAAGGCTCTTGCATGAGAGGGCGTGTTAGATAATGAATCTCCACCTAACAACTTATTCAATTTAGAAATTGGAAGTCTGTTCTTAACACATGCATGGCCAGCAGCTATTGAGTAGTGAAGTATTTTTCCAAAAGTAGTAGTACAATAGAACCATACCTGACCTTTGCGCAGATTATCTGAAGGACACCTCAAGGCATCTTCCAGAAGTGAAATAACAGTTGAAGAATATGATGAATCTAGACTAGAGTCAGCCAATGCATAGGCCTTTAGGAAGAAGGCCTCAAAAGACCTTTTTATACTAATAGACTCTTCAGCCTTCCTGAGACCTTCCTCGTAATGACCTGTATCATACAAGATCCACCCCTCATATACGAGTCGTTCATGGTCACTTGATGCATGTTGTCGAGCTAACTGTAAACTCCGCATAGCTGCCTCGGGACAGCCAAGCCTAAATCAAATAAATATATCAAATTTTTAGAGTTCTTAGCTTATTAAATTTAAGTCAGTATTTAGATAAATGGAAGAGAACCCTGACACCTAAGAATCTCCCTGTCCAGATACAATTTCACAGGGGTAACTTGGATTTCAAATGAAAATCTTATATGTTTTGGGTTTTTCCTCCTTTTCAGCTGAACTAATTGTCACAGAGGCAACTTTTAGATAAAAAAAAATTCAAGTGTATGTAACAGGCAGACTAAAAGTAGCTAGCTATGTTTGACCTGTCCTTTTAGTTAGTGTTTCGATATTTGTAAACATAAAACTCCAATTACCATGTCACATTTCCTTATACACATGATGATAAATTAGTTCAAGCCTTTAACAACTATTGACAACTACCAAACATTTGTAGCATTCTTTTTTGGATTACAATGACAGCATGGAGGTTTGAACTTATGACCTCCTGCACATTAACTAAGTCCTTCCCCACTAGCCCACTCCTAGCGGCTTCCACACATTCATAACATACCTCAACAGAAGCAATGACTGTCTGAAGTATAGAACACTTTTTGTAGCATCAGATTCAAGCATCTGGTAGATAACAGATAGAGACCCAATATCATCAACTGCAGACCAACAGTCATATAACCGTGCCCAACAATCTGCTGTTGTCCAATGTTCAACATGCTCACGCACAAGAGTACAGAGTTGGGATGCAGCTACACGCCCCTCAAACATTCTATAATCTGAACGCAGAGTAAGAATTGTTTGCACATCACAGAGAGCTGCTTTGTAGTCCTCAAGAGCCAGATAGATAAAAAAACGTATTTCCAAGCATTCTAATGAAAGTTTGAACCCAAGAATCCGATTGATTTCAGCCAGTGCAGCTTGAGCATTCTGTGTCCTCATTAAAGAGGCTGCCCTATACATGTAAGGGTATATAAGAGTAGGGTCCAGCTCACTTGCTTTCTCAAGGTCCACCCACCTTACATTACCATCACAATATAGAGATCTTTCCTGATACATCCATCCAAGTGGAGTAACAGAGGAAATAATAGAGTTGAGCTTCTCGTAAGATGAAAGCTTCTCGCCCTTTATAAAGTCCAGTCTAGCTAAACCTGCAATGGAATAAATATGGCCTGCATTTACAGCCCCATCAAAAAGACAACGTGCTTCATCGTATTCTTTTCTTAAGAGTCTTACACATCCCAATTTATGAAAAGCCAGAAGTCTCATCTTGTCATTTTCAGCAAAATCCACTAACCGTTCCAGGAAATGAGTTGTTGTGTCGGAACTAGAATTAAGGTTCATGGAAACTTCACTTAAGAAACAGAAAAGTGCAAATAAACCCGGCCCAACCATGAATGCTAGCTGCTGCCTATTTGCATGAATAAATATCTCCACCACCCGATTGTCATTCAAACAGTTTGGAAGATCACATATAAGGACCTGTAAACAAGATGCAGCAAGGACAGCTGAATTTTCATTAAGAGCATATTCCATGAGCTCCACAGCATCTTCTTTAGAGGAAACTAAAGATGCAAGTCTTCTATCACAAGCATCTTTAAGTCTATCACAACAAAACTTGTTTGCAAAAACTAATACCTCCAACAAAAGATTTGGAGGGACCTCAATTAAACAGCCAGTCAAACTGAAATAACTTATTGCCTTCATACCTGATGGAGAGATATTGTTTTCAGATAAATCTATAGTCTCAGAGAGCGATTCACTGAAATACCCCTTTAGCATTGCATGAAATGGTGCCGAAAGTTCAGAAATTTTTTGTCTATCACAAATCACTTTTTCATTTCCAATTGTAAAAGTAACATTTTGTGAAATGTGACTCTCGTTGGTCACTCTCTTCTGGGAACTTACATTTACATCAAATGGAAGTTGAGACGCTACATCTATGGGCCCAAACTCATTTGCACATTTACCACAAGTTGTTAGCAAATCGGCTATTAGCTCTTCCCCTTGCTTCTCATACTTCAACCATGCCCCAAATATAATCTTTTCATGAACAGTGTTGGCTCTCTGCCAAGCTTCCTGGAGGCTTCTACGCATAAGTTTAACTTCCCCAAGGCCCCTAAAGACCTGGTATTGTAACAAAAACAGATTCGATCTCTCTTGAGGAGGACGAGACTCAAGTTCTTCATGGATTTGAGCTAAAACTTCCACATAATCAATAGGTTTAAACAAGGGGAGTATAGGTGGTTGTGGGACCTTGACTAGAGATTCTCTATAGTAGATGACAGAAAACCACACACCCCAGTCCCCATCCAAAAAAAAAAAACACTTAATTAATTGAATTGGAAAAAAGTTAAGCTTCAAATTTAAATAAAGGAGCAGAGAAACTTACATTGAGGCAGAAGATGAGTATGATGACAATTTGGAAAGTTTCCCTCTTTCAATTTTGAGTGAAGACTGTGGATTCAAAGCATTTGGGTGTGCTTCTTTACAGGATTCAGCAGGGAATAAAGTCCTCATGGGGCATAAGAGATTAAACAAGTCCCGGATCTCCAGAAAATCACTACAAACTTCCTCTTCAAAATCAAAACTTTACAAATTGGGTGCACATTCCACTACTCTTAGCTCAGTAATTTCCAACCCCAGAAAAACAATAACACTTGTTTCCCCCTTATTGTTCCCCCCACCCCTCTCCCCCTTAGAAACAGAACAATCTCAAGCTAAAGGTCCTTTTTTTCAATGAATTTGGTGTAACTAACATGCAATAAAATAAATAAAGCAAAATTAACGGGCAAGTGATCCCATCTACAAAGGCTAAAACGAACTTTAAATCTTCCAAAAAGGAAATTCATATAATATAAACATTCTACTCTGCTTAGTCTCTTGAGTTCGGCATATAATAATGAATAACCTACAACGGCTACGAAAGATCTCGAGCAGAAAAATGTAACTCACCTGACCAACTCAGAAAATGTAACAAAAGAATTGAGAGAGAGAGAGAGAGAGCATAGAGATCAAAGTGAAAGGGAAGGGGGGTGGGGGGAATCAAATTGAAAATTTGGTACTTCAACTAACTTTACTTCAATTTTGTTAGTGCTTTTAGTTTGGTGAAAGGGAAAGAACCTCACTTTCATTCCTTTGGAACCATACAAATTGCGGCCACTGTTGCTTCATAGTTGAAAGTTGAAACTGCTAATGCCAGAGTTGACATTTTTTGAGAAAAATATACTTTTTTCTATAAAAAAAAATTTCAGAAAGTTTTAAATTAAGTATAAAATAAGTTAATACAAACAATGAAGAAAGAATTTGAAGAAAATATCATATTAGAAATCATAAATGAATCGTCTTTACTTTTTTTTTATATAAAAATCTTTACTTTTTTTGTTCCTAATGAATTTGAAGAGAATAAGGCGTGCAAAAAAAAAAAAAAAGTTATTATTATGAAGATAAATATTATCTTATTTTATTCTAAGAAGTCATAATACACTTAAGAAAGATAGAAAATGATAATGTTAAAAATGGAACAACAACCACATAATTATACCTTCGGATAAGACCAAGAGAGTTATGATTGAATTGAATGTCCATTTGATCTGACTGTATCACCCTTGCGTCGTGACTATATTATGTATATATTTTTTCATGTTAACTTTATATATTTTTCAATAACATCATTATATTATAATTTCAAATAATATTTATCTTTTTTCATTTTTTGAGATTGTGATGGACAGAAATAAATAAAGTATGTTTAAAAAAAAAAACATAATTAATAATGGAAAATCGGGTCGACATACACGAATACGAACATAAATTTGAAGTTAGGTTAAAATCTTCAACACGAACACGACTCGCTTATTTTACGAGTTGACATAATATGACATAAATAAATCACAAATTCATAGTGTATCGCTTATTATGCGATATGACACGACACACAAATAATCTGTTTACGACACAAATAATCTCTAAAAAAATTAATGATGATCAATTTCGAGTTTAAGGACATGACATGACACGAATTTTTTCGGATCACTTTTTGTTAACTTAAACATTATATGAAGTTAAAAGCAAGTCAACCCAATACGAATTTTTTATATTATGTTTGTGTCATACCAACAAAATTGTCACCACTAAACATAATATCTCGTCATGTTAATTCTAAAATTGTTATATATATGGAAAAAAATATTTCTGCAGTTACTGCAGATAAGTTATCTGCATTTATTCCCTAAACGACGTTGTTTTGGTATTGAAATCTTAAAAAATTATAAATATAAAGACTATTATAATCCTGAAATAAATTAAAATTACAAAAACACTATGATTTTCGTCCCAAAATAACGTTGTATTGGGTTTACTGCAGATAACTTATCTGCAGTAACTGCAGAAAAAACGAACTATATATATATATATATATATATTTTACAGAGATCACATAAAAAGAAAAGAGAAAAAAAAAAGGACCACATATATATTTTTATATATATATATATATAAGATAATTTTATTTCCCACTACTTCATAGATAAAATCCATATTTATATTTGAATTGCTTACTCTCCTTCGTGTTTTATGGTTAAAAAAGAACTTTCCACAAAAATAAAATAAAACAAAAATGACAGCTTTAATTAATTTATAAGTTTAAGAACGACGCTTTCATATTTGACAATGAAATTTATTATTTGCACATCATACCGGTTCTACTTTTTTAATCCGAGAAAAAAAAAATACGTTACAATATTTTGCTTTATTATTTAATAAAAGATGCTAAAAATAACATGCATCCACGTGTCAGTGTTGCGGGTGAAGGTGGGTGATGTTTTCCTCTCGTGTAAGCAAGAGATTAAAACACAGTGACAGCTCGTACACTGTAATACATGGAATGATTTATCATGCTGATTTAAGTTCGATTTCGATATATATATATATATATATATATATATATATATATAGGATAAAGTGTATATCATTTTAAAAGATCTAAGGTTATGTCATTTTAAGAAAGAGAAACACATAGATAAAGGAGGAAAGATAGTTGACAAAAAAAAATAAAGGTGTGGGTCCCACCTCTTTGAGAGAGTGAAAAGATATAAATTGTGTCATTTAAAAGGATAAACATTTTTCTCATATATATATATATGAGGTAAGATCTTTTGATATCAGTGTCAAATTTCAAATTTGACACCTCATCTGAGAGCAGTTAGATAAAAAAAATCAACGACTCTGATTTGTAAGCACGTAACACCATTGATCTTTTTTGATCTTATAGCTATTAGATGAGGTGTCAAATTTAAAATTTGACACTGGTGTCAAATTATCATACCTCATATATATATATAAGTTATTTATCTTGTAAAGTTATCTCCAGTAAGCTCAAAACGACATTGTTTTGGGTTATAAGATTAAAAAATTATAATGATAAAGACTAATATAACGCTGTAATATATTAGAATTACAAAAATAATTTAATTTTAGCTAAAAAACGACGTCATTTGGGGCTCACCAGATATAATTTATCTCCATCGGTCAGAGAAATCATTCACCCATCAAATTTCAAAATTTGACATTGGTGTCAAAGAATCCTACCCCCATATATATATATATATATATATATATATATATATATATATATATGGGTAAACATTTCTACCGTCACTTTAGATAAGGTTATCTACGGCTACTTCCAAAACTACGTCGTTTTGATTAATAAATGGTGTTTCTGTAATTTTAGGTGAATTAACGAAAGGTGTTTGCGTAATTTTATTTATTTTTGTATCATATATATTTTACTGAAACTCTCTTCGTTAATTTACCTAAAATTACATAAACACCTTTCATTAATCAAAACGACGTAATTTTTGGGTAGCCTGTAGGTAATCTTATCTAAAATAGCTGCAGAAATGATTGTTTGAATACTATGTCAACCGAACACATAATTAAAAACTTTATTTTAATATACTATAGGCTTAATAAAATAATAATAAAACGTGCTTAGCAGAATTATGTAAAAATTAAGGGTGTTGATTTGGACTAGCCATTGCTAACTAGTTGAATGAAAACCGATTTATTGCAGATCATCTGTAATTTGTACTAAAAGAATATTAAATCAATCCAATCTTGTGTTGAATAAGAATTAATTTACCAAAAAATGTACTAATTATTTTTATTGATTAGCTAGCATATTTTTTTTTTACTTATTTAAATTATGTTAGAAATTCAAAACCTAAAAATTAATTATGATAACTTTAAATGTATAAATTAGCTTACTTGATAATGGAAGAAACCCATTTTAAACTAGCGTTATCAAATTTGAAAACTGAATCAAATCACCGATTTAATCAATGAATTACTAGTTCAAATTGCATGAATTAAATATATATAAATATAAAATTAGAAGTGTTTTAGCTAATAATTAGAATTGATTTAGTGATAAAGACTATAAATTATCATAATTTCATTAATGATATTTTTTAAACATGGCTTTAAACTAAACTAAATCAGATTAAGTCAAATTAAATTAAAAATATTAGATTTTTTATTTTATTTTACTTTATTGTATAGAGTTATTTGAGTTTATCCGTATCAATGAGTCGAATTTTGCACCCATAATAAGAAAGTTCGAGACGAGACGAGACAAGAGAGTGTTGGGTACGAAGGCCAACAGCCCAATACCCTATATAGATGTTTACCTTTTCCTTGCTTTAAGGCTAAGAATCTGCTTTTATGAGGACGCTATGAATAAAATGAACGTTAATGTGATGAGTCCTGAGTGAGGGGTTTGTGTTATGTTA
Organism: Gastrolobium bilobum; assembly: GCF_033153095.1. Taxonomy (NCBI): domain Eukaryota; kingdom Viridiplantae; phylum Streptophyta; class Magnoliopsida; order Fabales; family Fabaceae; genus Gastrolobium; species Gastrolobium bilobum. The sequence goes on along the minus strand of NW_026897770.1, from coordinate 321,421 downwards.
ACTGTTAAGCTATGTGTAAAGGTTGCGTAGGGAACATGTTTCGGAAAAGAGATGTCGAGAGTGGTGGTGGAGGAGGTGGAGACAGGATCCTCTATCCCATGATGCTTGAGAACCCTCAACTACGTTGGTCCTTCATACGCAAGGTATACTCCATCATCGCCTTCCAGTTGCTACTCACCATCGCCGTCGCCTCCGTCGTTGTCTTTGTTCACCCCATCGCTCATTTCTTTGTTGGCTCCACCCAAGGCTTGGTTCTCTTCATCATCCTCATCATTGCCCCCTTTATAAGTGCGTGTGCTCTGCTACATCTTCATCACTCTCCGATTTGCTTTACTTTCTATATTTTTCTATTGCTTAAATGTTTTATATAAGAATGAAAAAAATTTCTCATTTTAAATTACACAAAGTAATTTCATTTTTAATGAAATTACGGTGTGTTTTTACCTTTTCTCTCCTTCATTTTATTTTTAATTTTATAAATTAGAAAAAAAAGGACAAAACACCTTAAAATGATGCATTTTCATTAAAAATGACATAAAATTGTGTCATTTAAAATGATAAATATTTTTTCTTTATATATATATAAAGAGAATAATGCGTTTATAAATGTTTTTACAAGCTTTTATAAATTACATTATATACTCTCGAGAAAATATAGTATAACATAATATTCTTGCGGGAGAATATAATGGAGTTTGTAAACAAAAATTTATAAATATAATTTTTTCCAATATATATATTAATCTTAATTACCTTTTTGAACTAAATAATTATACTTATTTTCATAAGTTTTTGCTCATTGAGTTAGATACGGAACTAATTCCGAGTTTGGAATGGATCACAGAGTCAGATGAGACTAATTTTGAGTTCGGAATAGATCAAATATTAAGATTTTAAGTCTCTACTTATGATGATATTGGTGGGGATCAATTCGCTTGTTGAGTGAGATATGAGATTAATCCTGAGTTAGAGATGGATAAAAAGCCCTACATAAGACTAATTCCAAGTTTAGAATGAATCAGATATTAAGGTTTTAAACCTCTATTGATGATGATATTTGTGGAGATCGAATCAAGTTCCTTTTTCCATTGATTAAATATTTTATTATTCTTAGTTATATTATTTGTTTTTTTCTTCTTCTTTCTAACAGTTGTTCCATTTTTGTGGCATATTGCAGCTTTATGTCCCCTTTACTATTATCACCAGAAACACCCTCTCAATTACTTCCTCCTCTTTATTTTCACCGTTACTTTAGCTTTCGCTGTTGGATTGACTTGTGCCTTTACTAGCGGTAACATCTCAAAAATCTCTGTTCTCCCCTGTATTAATTTTTTTTGAAATTATGTTATATTATTTGGTTCGACTGTGGTATGAATTTATCAATATATGCATATGTTGCATTTTTATACGTTTACCTATGATTTTGAACATGGTAGAAAAAAAAGTTCATGTTAATTTGATTTTAGAACCGTGTAACTTGTTTGGTCTGCTTTGGTGGTTAGATGTTGGTTAGTTACTTGACATTTGAGTTATTCTGTATACTGAATTCTGATAGCATTTCTAGTTTGGCATGCATGGAGGAGGAGATCAAGCTGTTTTCTGTTACTTTTTATTTTAAAGGTTACTTTAGTTAGGCTCTTGGATTTTATTAGATCAAAGCTACTGCTTTTATTTTCTTTCTTACTTACTACTTAGCTTCGATTTTTGCAATGGAAAATAAAATAACTGTATGTTGGCTTGCTAAGCTACGTTTAGGTTTCATTTTTCAGTAAGAATTGGCAATTTTTCTAATGAGGGTGGAAACTGGATACAGGGAAAGTTATTCTGGAATCTGTCATATTGACTACAGTGGTGGTGTTAAGCCTTACACTCTACACATTTTGGGCCGCAAGGAGAGGCCATGATTTTAGCTTTTTGGGTCCCTTCTTGTTCGGAGCCGTGCTAGTTCTTTTGGTTTTTGCCCTGATTCAGGTATTTTGGTCTTGAAACATATATTATTATTAGGCTATTAGCCTCTAATCTATGATGCTCTGGGACATTTTGTATTCTTAACGTGTGTTCCTTACCTTGCAGATTCTCTTTCCACTTGGTAAGTTGTCAATGATGATCTATGGGTGCCTGGCATCAATTATATTTTGTGGCTACATCATTTATGATACAGACAACCTCATCAAGAGGTTCTCCTACGATGAGTACATCTGGGCATCTGTCTCCTTGTATCTAGACATCATCAACCTCTTCCTTTCTCTGCTTACTGTTTTTAGAGCTACTAACTGAGGAGTTAATTGCAGCAGCATATATTTCCTTGCCTTAGACATATTTTAGTTTTTCTTTTTTTTCTTTTTTCTAGGAACCAGGTTGTTTTATGAAAAAATAATTATTATCAAGTTATCTATTAACATTTCACTGTGATCGTGACGCTGATAGTAAATAGTTGGTTAAACAATGGAATTTTGCATATTACTGTAAATACATTTACCATTGTCTTGTGTTATGCTTTAATGATTTATCTATACTGTGTGGTGATAACTAATGTCCAAATGGGGTTAAAAAATAAAATACTTAATACGATTCTAATAATTTAGACAGCAAATGGTATTTTCTTGCTGAAGTTACAAAGTCCAAGTGAGTCCTTGCAATAGATGATTGTTTGAGGTTAAACATTTGCAAAATAAATCTCAATACATATGGTTTAAATTAAGTTGAGTAGTCAGCATTAGCTAGAGACTGTTGGTAGTGATTAGCATAAGATGAGGAGTTCAATTCCCATATCTATTCTGTCTCTGTGCAACAATGGAGAGAAGCCTTGAAACCCCTCGAGTCCAGATGTCATATTCTCTTTGATTTCTGCACTCGAACTCCACAATCCCCCTTGCGTCTGTCTTCAATCCAAAGTACCTTCGTTTTTCACCATCATCTAACAGATGTCTTCCTGGCCATGCTGGTAAATCCGTGCACACATCTACCACAACATCTGGAAATTCAAGAGCATAAGTCATGTGCTACTATTTATGGCTAGCAAAACAAAGTTGTGAAGTTAATGACAGCTTACTCTTTTTCTTTTTGGAAATGGTTCCTGCAACATGTCTGCTTTTCATTTTCAGCATTACCTGTAATGTTTGCAAACCTTGTGATTGAATGGACATATAACCAATTTCATCTGCTGTGAATTCTTAAATAGAAAAATTACCTGGCCTGTTCGATGTATATAAACAGAAACTACTTTCCAATGAAGATCACCTGCAGTTACCACAAAAATGGAGTTTAATCATTTTGCAAACAAGAGAAAGATTTAGTGCTAGTAACAGCATTTGTAGTTTATTATTATTATTACCTTTACGGGTGCGTTTGAGCAAGTCACTGCCCCTAGCAAGTAGCTCTTGGCTACTGGCACCCAGAAAATTTTCTCCACTGACTATTTCCCCACTATAGCTGGTGCTAGTATTGCTGTTATTAGTATTAACTTTACCACACATTCCAACCCCCCCTATGCCTCTCTCTAGTGGTGTAACTGCTGCAATATTCCATACCTCCTTCAAAGCTCTTGCTTTCAAGGTTGCTGCTCCTCGTAGAGCTGCATATCAAGGACCATAAACAAAAACTGCCAATATAAGGAGACAGAAAATGTAAAAATAAAAATAAAAAACAGGACAATTAATATGTCTCACTACACATGCGAACATGAACATGAGACACCTTTCATCCTTATAGTACCGAGGGACTAATTAACAATGACACTGTACACTCTAGTTGATTCTTGACAGCTGAAACAACTTAATTAGCCATTAACGTTAGCAAAGATCTTGCAAATGTATTTTGGTCTATCAACTTTGGTTAAGAGTAGAATTTAATGGCCCTAATGGTTTGTTGTATTCAAAATGTCCATTAGTATAGGAATTGGATGCTTAATGAGAGCAAAAAGTGTACCTGTAGCAGCTGCAGCTGTAAGAGTACTGATATCATCATGAGAACGGACATTAACAGCTGAGCTGACCACTGAAGCAAGGTATTCACGCTCAGCTCCCATTGCTTCGGCAGCCTCTACACACTGTGCCGCAACTAATGTTGCTGCTGATGCAACAGCCATGTCTGTCTTGGCCATCTTCCCATCCTTGTTGGGTGCAGATGAGGTTGCTGTTGCAGCCGCAATGGCTGCTACAGCAGAAGCCACTGCAGCCACTGAAATAGTAGCATGCAGCTGAGCATTATGGGTTCTGTTTTCTTCTTTCTTCTTTTCTCTTCGGTCTTTCAACCATCTACCAACAGTTTTTGGTCCTGAGCAAGCTGTGCCATTGCCAATAGCAGCACTGGCTCGTCCACCATTGAATAAGGGGTGAATGGAATTGTTTGCCCGAAAAAACTGCATATACATTAATAAGGATAAGCATTACTTTGAGTTTTACATGGTAAAAATCTGCTGACTCTTGAGTAATTTCAACTTCAGCTTATTTTGATTCTTTTTTTTTTTTCCTTTTTTTATTTATTTTAAATATAAGTTTATCATGTTGTACCTGTACTGATTTAACATTATAGAGCTGTTTCAACTTTCACATCAAAAAACATATTATAGAAGTACTGGCATTATTCCCGGTTGTCATCACTCTAGCCACTGGCATGTCTTTTCCTCACTAGTCACTACATATGTTGGTGTTCACTAACTAGTTTCATCAATTTTACAATGAAGAAAACCGAATAAAATCTATGGGACGATAGTACATCATATAGCCAGCTCTTTTCCAACGCAATCCCCCACAAGTTGCATTAAGATGACTATTTTGCTATGTTCTTCCTGAAAACCAAAACAAAAAAATCTCCCTACTGAGAGAAAAAGGTCAAATTGAGAAGGTTATCCACATAATGCGGAGAGAAGGGGTGATTAGTAAATCTCTTTGTCCCGTTGTGAACCAATCAGTATCAGCAAATTGGAGCACATTTTCTGTGCTACCTCCCTTATCAAAAAGGGATATGGGAAAAAATAATCATAAAGTCAGGGTAATATAATTAGGGATATGTTATTCTACCTACTATTTTTTCTGTCTACCTTTGCTTACTACTCTAAAATACCATTAGATCAGAATTTCAACTAATTTTTATCTTTCTCTCTTCTCTTGAGATTCTGATGTATCGGTCTTGAAGAGTGGTAGGTAAAGCTAGGCAGGAAGAAAAAATAGTAGGTAGATTAAACTATCCCATATAATTATATTATTATTTTCCATAAATTGGGCAAGCTGACTGGAATATATGACATCATTAACGGCATGGTGACACACCTTTGATCAGTAATTTCCGTCATTACACACTTCAGCACTCAGCACTCTACTGGTCTCATCCGAAGTCATCTTCAAAATGTAAATTTTGAAATGAAAAAGTGATTGCCTTCTTAAGTGAATCTTCAGAGCTCTGGTTCCAATTTTTTCTTTCCTTTCACACTTCTTTTTCTGTGCAGAGTGGGGGAAGATAAAGTTGATCCTAAGTTACTAAACTCTCACCTCAAGCATAAAGCACCAAGTTCCAACAATTTGTTTTTTGTAGGTAATGAACAAAGGCATTTCTTCCATGCATCCATACCATAAGAGCTAACATAAGCTATATGGGACCCTCAACTTTGTCTGGAAAATCTTATACATATTTTTATGCTCTTTTGTACAAAAAGCAAACGCTGTATTTTCTAGATTTAAAAACAAAAAATGTATTCAATATCATTGATTTTTCAAAAGGACTAAATTAATTGGATATACATATACCAAATTGAGAGTTTCCTCAAAACAACTATTGCACACTATTGAGCTCCATTGGGACCCACCCCACAGCAAAACAAAAGAAAAGGAAAAGAGAGGAGAGAGTGAAATACCTTAACAACGTCGTCAAATTCATCTGAAGGAGAAATTGGAGGGCTATCTGTTCCGGTTAATGAACCACCACCATTCAAAGGCTCGCTACTATGAGATAGTCTACCTGAGGTTAATGGCGAAACTTCCTGTGTTTACATATACAATAATAAAATGAATTCCAAAACCCCATGTGGTGATATATGAAGATTGAAGACTATATACATCAACGGTTCTTCTCTCTGGGTTGAAAAGAATAACATAGTTTAGAGAGTCAAAACATGTGTGTACAAATGTAACAAGAAGAGTAGTGTGTGTGGCATTGTTGTTAAAAAGAGGAATGCAATGCAATGAAATGAATTGTATAAGGTGGAGTTGGTTAGTGAAGAAGACCTCTCTTGCGGACTGTGACATAATGCGTTCAAGGACAAGCTGTGAGGTAGCAGAGGAAGCGAAAGAGAACTGATTCTTAGACACAGTTGAGAAGTCCTGAGAGAGAGAGTGGCCACCACAAGTTTCTTCAGGAATAGGAGGAGTGGTTCCATTTGCAGGGTTGGAAGAAGGAGGAGGAGGTGGTTGAGGTGCAAGAGCTTTTGAGACCTCAAGAGCTGAGGCACTCCATGACCTTGACAGAAACTCCATTGGCACTCGAGGACTCTCCGGCAGATGGCTTCCGCCGGTGGGAAGATATTCCGGCCGGCGACAATTGATTGTGCACTTTGGTTCCATGCTAAGTGTGAAACCGCGTTAGAGAGGTGGCAGCATGAAGCTGTATATATATAGTGCCTCTTTTTTGTGGGGAAGAATTAGGAGTGGTAGAATGTTAATATTCTTCCCTCCAAATCTTACCTGTTTCACTCGTATATATGTATATATTCAATGGGAAAACTACTTCTCCGGCCAGTCAGTAGATAAACTTAAATTGAGTTTAAAATGACGTCGTTTTAGAGTTATAAGATTAAAAAATTATAATAATAAAGACTAATATAATCTACAATATATTATAATTACAAAAATACCTTGATTTTCACCTCAAAATGACGTCATTTTGAGCTCACCAGAGATAACTTATCTCCATTGACTGAAGAAATTCTTTACCCATATTCAATTTAGATAATTTTTTCTTTTTGGATTTCTCTTATTGGAAATTTCATGCATTTCCTGTGGACTAATTGGTATTCGGGAAGAGTATAAGATTAAGACTTTAAACTATTCTCAAATATAATATTGGAAAATGATCGGATACATGCTTTCGCCCCACAATTACTCAAAAAGTGATTTGATCTTCGAATTAACTATGACCCATGTCATTCTTATTTTATCTATATTTAAATTTTGAATTTAAATAATTTTCAATTAATTGTGTATATACTTTTTTATTTAAAATTATGGGGAAGGATATTGTAACAATCAAGTAGGGTTAATAAAAATGTTATTACTAATAAAATCACCGTTAGATCGATTATGTTGATCCAACGGTTATATTTATTTCCAATTTTGTATGGTTATGATTTCCCATATTTAATACTTTATATTTATTTCCACATTTGTGTGATTATGTTTTTCATATTTAATATTTTCACATTAAATTGAAAAATCATAACCATACAAAGATAAAAATAATTATAACCGTTGGACCAACATAATTGATTTAACGGTGAAATTGATTAGTAGTGACCCTAATTGATTGGTACAATATTTTACCCCTAAAATGATATATAGAGAGATAGGATCATTTGACATCAGTGTCAAATTTCAAATTTGACATCTCATCTGACAAATTAGAGTCGTTGATCTTTTTTTATCTAATGGCCCTCAGATGAAATGTCAAATTTCAAATTTGACACTAGTGTCAAATGATCCTATCTCATATATATATATATATATATATATATAGGTAAAATCATTTTTGCAGTCGCTTTACGTACAGTAACGACATGTGTATGTTAATGATTCCCCACATTTAATGCTTTCATCTTTTGTATAGTTATGATTTCCCGCAGTTAATGTTTTCACGTATATATATGGCAAGTATTTAATTACTGCACATACAGCAGCTGCAGAAATGTAAACCATATATATATATATATATATATATATATATGAGTTTTTTTTTTTTTGAATCTTGTTTTATACACATAGAACTAATGATGGGATCCATCCCTTTTACTAAAAAAAAAGGACACAAAAATCGAAGTGAAAATAAAAGAAAAAAATTTCTCATGTCATATGGAGAAATAAAACTTTTACATTTAAATAAAAAATAAGAATTTCACGAAAAGAGTTGATTCAAGTAATACATATTTAATTCCAGTGATTTTGAGTTCAAGTTTTTATAAATACAAAAAATCTCCCTTGGGAGAGTGAGCACCATCACAATATTCCCCACTTGAATAAGATTGTTTCTCCGAAAAAATATACGTGGTTTATTAAAAATAAGAAAATAAGAGCTTCAAATACAGTACAAGAGTACATTTTGGTTTGGTGCTGCAACATGGTTCACTATTCGACTAAAACCAGAAAGAATGTTGTTCCAGGACCATTAGGGTAGACACTGCGGCTCTAGCATTACAACAGGAAAATTTCAGAGTATATAGGCTTTTTGGGAAGAGCCAAGTTATGGTGTTCCTTCGTGTTGTAGGTGTTGGCAACGTCCAAGGTCGACAAGTTAGGAAGTGCAAACAAGTTTTAGCAGAACCATTTTTCTACACAGTATTGGTCTATTGGACACAAAAGCTGAGTTCCAGAAGGGGACCTGTCCTAAAATGCGCGTGCCTAAACACATCAGCAGCTGCTGCTGCTTCTGCTTTTTCAATTTTTCATCCATTGGTATGAACACAATCTCACTACCCTTTAATAATTTTCTGAACAAAGAAGCATAAAGGAATGAGAAACCACAGAATTTGCTTTTAGGTTTGAATGTATTTTGTTCTCACCTTCATAGCTACTGACAAAAGGTATAAGCTTTATTCCTTTTGCCTCATTTTCTCAACAATAATTGTTCCCTTTCGATTTCAGTTGCAATCCAAATGTGCTTTGTTGTTATTTTTTTGTTGTTTTCAAGAGACAGATTTTTTATTTTTATAAAATGAGTTACTTTTTAAGTCGATTTTGGCTACCCTTTTGGACCACTAAGTGATAAAGCAAGACCTACCTACTACCTAATGACTAATTCGTTGCACAATAAGTATATAGACATTTTTTTTGGAAACAGTGGTCAAAATGTCACTTTTCATTAAGTTTTTTATCCAAATGTCACGCGGGCAAGTTCGTTACAGTACCTAGCGAACTTGGTAGTCAATGATTTTGTTACACGTAGCACATTTTCGTAAGAAAAGTTGACTGCCACGTGTCCAAGTTCGCTACGACTGGTAGCGAACTTGGTAGCCAATGATTTCGTGACACGTGGCACATTTGCAGGAAAAGCTGACTGAACGAAATTTGCTACCAGGGGTAGCGAACTTGGTGTGCTATGTGGCACAATCTCGTTGCCCGATCAGAATTAATGTTCCAATCACAATAAAAAACAGAAAACGAAGGAAAATGACAATTAATTGTCATTAATGTATTGATCACAATTAATGTAACAATCATCAATCACAATTAATGTATCAATCGCAATTAATTTTGATTGGTACATTAATTGTTTGTGATACTATTGTTACAAATTCGAACGATGTTTGTGAGAGATAAAATATGCCAAATGATGTGTCATTGAGTAGATCCCGATAAATTATGTGAAACAAAATAAAAAATATCTGATTTGGATATCCGAATTAAGAGTTATGGCCCTCTGAAGTGATTGATGATTTATACATTAATTATTATTGATACAGTCAAAAGTTAATCTCATTGATATGCTAATTGTGATTGGTGATTGATACATTAATTGTGATTGGTGATTAGTACATTAATTTTGATTGGTACATTAATTAAAGTCATTTTCCTTCGTTTTCTTTTTTTGATTGTGATTGGTACATTAATTCTGATCGGGCAACGAGATAATGCCACGTAGCGCACCAAGTTCGCTACCCCTGGTAGCGAACTTCGTCCAGTCAGTTTTTTCTGCAAAAGTGTGACACGTGTCATGAAATTATTGGTTACCAAGTTCGCTACCAATAGTAGCGAACTTGGACACATGTTAGTCCACTTTTCCTGAGAAAATGTGTCACGTGTAACGAAATTATTGGCTACCAAGTTCGCTGAGCACTGTAGCGAACTTGCCCGCGTGGCATATTGAAAAATAACATTGTTCGTGTGGCATTTGGGTAAAAAACTTAATGAACAATGACATTTTGGTTACTGTTCTCATTTTTTTGTTTCTTTTACCCCAACCCCACTTTTGTTTTCCTTCGCTTTTCTTTTTTTCTTTTTTTCGAAAATTTGCAAACTCCCCGTACACACAACACACACTCGTTTCACTTTCAAGTTTAGTTGTGCAATGCGCTACTTATTCATGGCCAGACTAAGGTAATATTCCTCTAATTAATGGGTGCATGTTGATGGTTTAAGCCAAAGCTTTGAGTGAATGAAAGCACAACATTCCCGACAGACATCTCCTGACACAAAAACCACATACAAGCATTGAGAAACCAAAAGAGAAAAGGAATAAAATGCACGTTGATTCTTTTGTTTGCTATATAGAGACTTTAGTGCGAGCGAATGAAGACCGGTTGCACATGAAGTAGCCAGCGTAATCAACCTTAAAAGCATAAAATAGGCAAGTGGGAGGAGGAAAAATGAACTTGATTCATGTACACCATTATTTAATCATATATTGCTACACCATTAAAAGAATTTAATTACAACAAAAATTATTTTAAGAAATTGAACATTTTTAATTTATGTCTATTAAATGTAGTGAGATTTTTACACTAAAAATAGATCAAAATCAAATTCAAAACGAAAAAGGGTAGAAAGTTCTTCGGTAACAGTTATAAGCAGCTTCCCAAATTTTATACCATTCTATTAAATGCAAAGCAGTGTCTGAATTGTTGCTTTTGAGATTATGTCAGCAGATTCAAAAAGGACAATTCTCTCATTGGGATCATATATATCTACAAAGATGTATACCTCTAGTTGGAGTTGGTGATGGACATTCCTCATTCCCAAGTAATAACATGATGCAGGAAATGGATTTTTTTTAGGGAAATATTAATCTTATGTTACATGAGAGTATTATCTCATGTTATAGAGAGAGTTTAAGTGGGGTCCACCATTAAAAAGTAAAAAAGAAAAAGAAAAAAGAAGGGGTGCGATTTTCGATGTGATAGAAAATGAGATAACTACCTCATGTAAAATGAGAGTAGTATTTCCTTTTTTTTATCGTCACTAAATAAGATGGCAAAAGAAAGAAGGAAGCTACTCCTGTTAGAACAGTGAATATAGCATTATTTTTCAATATATTTTTTTGTACAATGATGACTATGAGCTTATAATATATAATCTCATGTAAATTAATCAAATCCCTACCACTAGCCCACTCTTAGTGACTTATTTTCAATATTTTTAAATTTCATGGAAACGTCACCTCACCGAGAGGTAGCAAAATCAGAATATAAATATGCAAAAGAAGAGATGAGACGTATTGTAATCATGTAAAAACTTTATAATGTAAAGTAATGAATATGTAAGTAATATGTGTATAATATTATTCTATATGAAGCATACCCATTATCCCAGTACAATGTAGATTTCATGGAAAATGCCAATGCCAATAATAAAAGCCACACTTCAAATTCTGTTCCCAAATATACAATTATTAATATACTAATGACTATATTAAGTGCATGAGAAAAACTTAGACCAGTGTTTCTTTAAAGCTCTTGGTCAACCAAATAGCTATTTCCCTTGAAGAAACCTTCTCAGGACCAAATGGCTTCAGCAACACCCCAAGCTCTTCAAACCTCTGTTGCTGTAGTAGCCGGGCACTGAACTCCAACAACCCCTCCAATGCCTCCGCACGTTGCTGGTATGATGAGGTGTCAAATCGACGCTGATGCAACTCAGCAGAAACACCAGCTGTCACATGCTCAGAGCATTCACTACCCTTTAGACGTGGAGCATTAATAGTGGTAGGGACAGTAACTTTGTCCACCTGGATTGTACACTTGTCCTTTGTGATTGTGCAATCAGCACTCCCTGCTGAGCTAGAAGAGCACTGTGCCAAATCATCACAAGAGGCCATTGAGAATTCTTCAATCTTGTCAAATCGTGGTGCATTAACAGAAACATCTGGAGAGTGCACATTTCGAAGGAGACCAACATTGGTGTAAAAGCTTGCTGTGGCCGTGGCTGTTTTAGGAAGTGGAAGTGATGCTCTATGAGTTGGTGGGGAAAACTTTACAGATGGTGCATTAGACGCTGGAAGCTGAAATGATAAGCAAACGTAGATATCAATATATAGCCTGGTTCAGTAGTAACATATGAACTCTCTTCATTAAGTCAAACATTGTCAACCTCATCACCAATTAAGCTCTACGGGAAATTAATGAAAAAGTAATTTCTAATGAAATTTTACAAATATCCAATGTCATCAGCATGCTAATATAGGAAGTACACACATTCACACATTAATGCAGCATGCGCACCTTGCCTATATGTATTGTGACAAAAATTCAAATATCAAAGACATTATCTAGGAAAATACAAACCCAATTTTCCCTGTATCAAAAAGTTATGAAATTATGATCTGAAGATGAAATAAATCTCAACTCCCATCAATGGGAATAGATTGAGAAGTTAATTCTATCAGTTCAGCATGAGTTCAATTATTTTTCTTTTTCATTATTCTTTATATGGTAGCCATCGAGAGAAATGGAAATATTGAGTCATACAAAGCAAAGACTTACTGAATCATGCTTTGAACTAGTTCTGGATATTTTTGTTGGTGCCATTGTGTGCCTTCTCGCAGTAGCAGAATCCTTAGCTGCTCTTAATCTTGGTGTTCTCTTAACAGTTGAGGACTTTGTGGCTTTCGATTTGCTAGTATTGCATTCGTCAAAGACACAGGCAAAGGATTGTTCGTAGAGCTTCTCTTTTGAACAAGTGGATAATCCATGTGCTCTTTGAGTAGAACACTGAGAACCTTGTTCAGTTCCAGAAATACTAGGATTCAAGGCCCTGTCATTGCTTAATGACAAGCGTTTATCTTGATCAGAAAGAGTAGAAATAGATTCTGGCTCTATAAACCGAGTTCTCCGTACATAGTTTGACTCAGGCCATTGGAACGGAAGTGTACTTCTGGGGTTACTTAATTTTAGGTGAATTTTATGTATGTATGGCTGAAGATGTGGATGATTTAGTAACTCTGCAGCCTGTCAAAACAAAATGTGCTTAATTTGTTTTCAATAGATCCACCGAAATAAACTTAGCCAAGGACCAATGCCATGCAGAATTTGCATAGACAAGTTATGTAAGGGCGGTGCATAGACAAGTTATGTAAGGGCGGAAAAAGAACAAAGAAAACTTCAGCAAACAATTAAATTTGCAAATATAGCAATGTCTCACATTGTGGACATTTGCTTACTTAAGAATACGCTTACACTAGTAGTTTTAACTTTCAAGGTTTGCTTCATAAAACAGAAGTGAGAGTTAAACTAATAATGATGACAACAACTACAAAAGACAATAACAACAAATTAAAACTATCATATTTGGTCAACACAAGAATAGCTGGAGAGAACAAAAGCGAAGATACGCATGACCTTATTAGGTATATCACATGATTAACAAACTTACTGCATCCAAAAGTAATGTGAAAATGGAAATGAAATGCAAAGGAGTAGAGGTCTAAACAAATGGTCCTATAACTAGCCTTGTGGCTTTTGAAATACATGCTGGCAGATGCTTTTCTCTAACTATTTATTTATACTTACTCATAAGCAAGGTTAGAAGGTTTTCCCCCTTAAAAAGTGAGGGAAGTGGCAGCCATATAATTTAAGTTTTAACAGTTTTTAATAAATAAAAATGTGAAAGTTAGAGACCAAATTAGAGTATATAAATTACATCCAAGGATATGATGGTAATCACAAAAACAACTATCTTCTTTTTCCTCTAACTTACTATTCCTATAAAGTAAAGGCAATGAATTATTTTAAAATTTAAATCTCTCAACAATTGTTTGCCTCTACAAATTTTAATCCTCTAGATCTCACTGAACACTGCCAAGCATAATAACTTCAATCAATATACTTTCAGGATTGTTTTGACATAGAATTTCTCTTCTAATCAATAAGTATTGTTAAGTAGAAGTGTAAAGCTAGCTCCAGTTCCTGGAATACCATCCATTTATGTTTTTCCCATTACACATTTTCCAGAATCCAAGTCTCAAGTGACTCAAACAACAAGAAAATAGTTCATTGCAGCACATGAATCTTGAAAAGTAATGTACCGTAAGAATAAAGGCAGAGAAAGGAACACTAAGAAGTTAATCAAGAAGAATTGCTCCGTCTTTCAACACATAAGGTGAAAAACTAAAAGCTAAAATTATTTTTAAAAAAATGATGAGAGAAAGTATGAGACCACAAAAATCAAAATTTGCATTTGAATTTGTCAGACTTTGATGACATCTGGTTTATATTTATCACTTAAAGACAATTAGATGTAAGCCACTAGACAATGACATATGTGTACCAGTTTTCTTCTAAAGACAAGTTCTTATGTAATAATCAATGTCTCATAAATGCAAAGAAATGCGCAAGGAAAAGATAAAACTTACAGTTGGCCTAAGCTCTGGATTTTTTCGCAGCATACTTTTGACAAGCCGTCGGCTGAAAGAAGAAATATATATTACAATAAGTTACACAAATCATGTCATTGAATGAGGTCCATAGCTTAAGTGGGAAGAATTATAACTGCAAAGATCAAATGATCGAGAATGAGAACCAATGAGAAATATACAGTCCATGCAGTATTTCAGGTTAAACAGAATAGGGTTGCTCACTGCTAAAAGAGAGTTGCCATTGCAAAATGTATAATGATAAACCAATACCATGAGTCCATGTGTTAGGACTCATTTGCAAGGTATGGGACTTGAAGTGCCACATTTGGTTGTATGGGCAATGTGGGGTTTATAAGGCCTTGGATACTCCCACCCATTGAGTTAGCTTTTGGAGTGGTGCATCCCAAGGTTCTTATCAAATGGTATCAGAGTATTCCACTATGTCTCCCGATTGCAATCGAGCAGCGCGGGTGGTGACCTTGGCATTGCAGAGTTCACCCAGAGCTAGTAAAAGACTAGCGCAAAGTGGGGCTGCAGAGCATAGTAGGACCCATTTGCAAGTTATAGGACTTGGAGTTCCACATTGGTTGTATGGGCAACTAACATGAGATTTATAAGGCCTTGAGCACTTCCACCTTTTGAGCTAGTTTTTGGGGTGTTGCATTCCAAAGTTCTTATCACCATGACAGAATTACATGCCATCCTTCTAGTTCTGTCATAAATAATGAATGGTACTATTGTGTGAATCGTCTATATTGAAAGATGTTGTCATGTTTTAAGTCACGTAACTCTTTAACAATTGACATAGATCAATATGGATGGAAGAACACTTAAATATCCAATCCACAATAATTTTGAAAGTCTATCTAGGAGGACATAAAATCTAATGGTAGGTCTGGTAAACTAAGAATGCATAGGAGGGGCATTGCTAATTTGATCAATATTTGCATGCATGCATGCTCAAATAAACCAGGGCATTGACGTTTTTCAAAATCAGTAGGTATGGGTTCTAAGTGCTAACATATCAGTTAGATAAAGCAGGAAGACACAAAATAGTTCTAAATAAGATTCTCGTGAAACAGAGGACTCACAAGGCACCAGAATACATAGTTGGCAGTGGAACTACTATAGACTTGTTTATTTTCATAATCAATGCTTGAATATCCTGCTCAGATGAAGACAACAAACAAAAAATAAAATATCAATTACTTTATGTTGTGCTCCAAACTTTAGAAATGTAAAATACTGAAAGTCAAATGCTTTCCAAAATAATATAACTCAAAAGTCTCAAACATCAACATGAACGCTTATAATTCAACAACACAATGTTAAGAGTTTTAAACAAATTATTGCACCCCCAGTAAATTCTCCTACTTAAGATTAAAAAGTTTTGCGAATAAACATTTCATTTTTGGAAAACAAAAATTGTGAATACAAAAGCTTAGGATAGTAACTTACAAAAGCTTTAAAAGTGGGCTTGTGAGCAGCCATTTCATGAATACAGCATCCTGGCAAACGTTATAAGCCATCACAAACGAGAAATGCAATTAAAAAGATATTGTAAAGGTTAGGCAATCTCAGGAGTACCAAAGAAAGCTATCCTACCCAAAGACCAGATATCTGACTTAGAGCCATATGGTAGATCAGCAAGAAGCTCCGGGCACATATAACTTGGAGTCCCAACAACCTAAGTTTAGAGCAAAAGTACACAGTAACTAACCAAGAAAAAATTCTGAAACAGTGAACAAAGCAGTATTTTGGCAATATCACTCACTGAGGAAGCAAGATCATCAGATGTCATCATTTTAGCTAGACCAAAGTCACCTGCATCCAACATGCATAACATAAGGATAGCGTAGTACAAAACAAGGCACAAGTTAGAGACATCCAAACTCTAAACACATTCATTAAGAGGACAATTATGTTAGGATAAAATGGGCAAGGCCATTTACCTAGACGTATATCTCGATCTTTCGTCAAGAATATATTTGAACACTGAAACAGATGAGGAAATAATATCAACACAAAGCTGGTCGTCGAAGTTCTTTGAGATATTAGCTACATAACATCTACTGTTATTGAACTTAAAATAGTCCTTTACCTTGACATCACGATGAAGAATATGATTTGCATGCAAGTATTCAAGTGCCATCAGCAATTGCACAAGCCACTGACAAAGCTTCTGTTTGCAAAAGTTTATAGACATCATTTATTTCATGTAGTTTCAAAGTGCTCGGAAATGGTGATGAAAATTACCAAAGGCTCAAAAGTAAAAGGAGTTGCTGCAAGAGTGACCAACCTCTTCAGGAAAGTAAACACCATTAGCCTTCTTTATAGCTTCAGCCCTGTACAACAGAGATAAACCATTGAAAGACTACATAATTGGCAGGTAAAAGATAGCAATGTTTTAATAAATGCCCTGACTTCCTCAAATACTTGAATTCAGTACGAATCATGACTTACATATCTCCTCCTTCACAATAGCTGATGACGATACATACAAAACAACCCTGGAAATGAAGACACCAACTTGCCAATTTTAGTATTAGGAATCAATCAAGATTATAAATTCATATGATGGGTTGCAAAAGAGGTTTTACTGTTAAGATCACAATTAGTATGATAAAAAAAATAAGCATTCACAAACAGAGAAGTAAAGAATAAATCATTGAATTTGAACAGTTCATAATAAGTCACTTCTGTCAAAACATAAAACTAAAATTTAGACTCCCAGCACTCTTAGTAAGTCAGGAAAAAACACACACAGACATACCCAAAACATGAAAAGCAACAGAATCAGAAAGTTCTGACCTTTTCTACCCAGGAATCTTTATACTCCACAATAAATGGATTTCGAACTTTAGATATAAGCTCCATCTGCAAAACAAGGAACCAACAAACCATCTTACAATCTAATAAATAAGAAAGACAACATAAATATCATTATCACATTTTAAGATATAAAACAACGAGTAGAAAGAAATTTATTTTAAATATCACATTAAAATTCATATGTAAACTTGACTAAATGAATAAACTCTGGCTTAAAGATCAACTTCAAATTTTCAAGCTGCAAAAAACCCAGTAAAACACAATACAGAAAATGTATAAGAATGAATGTTATTTTCAACATCACAACATACGCATTCCATACTCCCTTCCAGAAAAAGGACAATTATTCATTCAAATCCAAAGAAAGAATTAAGCCACTTAAGAACTTGATTCAGTTTTCCTCCAACAACTGAAGATCAGGAAGTAAAAAGGAGAATGGATTACCTCCTGGTAGGCGGACCTACGGCTTCTGTCAGTTTGGCGAGCAAGGCGGATCTTCTTGAGGACATACCTAAAATGTAAACGACATCAGTATATAAATTACACCATATGATATAACAGCTTATCAGTATAACGAAATGTACAAGTCCACATATAAGTACTTAACAAATTAATCTGCAAATTGCAAAAGGATATATAATATCTTAAATCACATTTCAATGTAGGGATTGGAATGATCCTTACTTTTTCTTTTCGAGCTTGTGCCTCACTAGCAGAGCAGAACCAAACGCACCTTTGCCAATCTGTTCTAGAATTTCATACTGCTCCATTTGAACTAAAATCACTTTATCTCCTACTACCATTTGTAAAGTGACATTCCTGGAAATCTTGGCAACAACCACAAAGTAATATTAACAGACGAACCCATAATGTAACATAATTCAATGCCTCAACCAATATCTTGAACTATTTACCGTAACAATAAATGACAATCAGAAAACAATATGATGAACAAAATTTTCTTGGTTGCCCTAGTCACTCCAAGTAATAATGTTACCTGACCAAGTCTACCACAGGGGAATTGAAAAATCATTTTTCAGACTTTTACCTCTCTCATTAAGGGAGTCATTATTTCCAAAACATAACCCGAAGTTTCTGCATTGTCACACTACGCACATAGTTGCCTAAGAAGCATAAAAAGACCTACCATACAAAATATGTGCAATAAAGTGCACCAAATGGATCAACCAATAACACTTTGGTTTTTTTAACTTCCTTTAATTGTTCATTGTCATATCTGTCAACAGTGAAGTTTAGCTTCAAGGGCAATCACTCAGCACAGCTGAGTAGGCTCTCCCTAAGATCTTCGGTTCCAAGGATTGATCATTTTTGTGTATATCTACTTATTAATCTTACCCAGGACCAAAGACAATTTTACAACACCACCCCCTCACCACCAAAAAAAGAACCCCAATAAAAAAGGATTATATTTTTAGGGAAAAAAATTCAAACTTGCTAACTAAAAAGTTGAACAAAGCGCAGAAGATCAACTTCAAGCAGAAACCCAGTTAGATATGACTTTTCAAGTCATCGTAATTACAAATAATATGGCCATAGTTGAGAGTATCAAATAGACAGTTATATACCCCAACTTTTGACAAGCTGCGAAATTCGACTAAGAAAGTGCTGGGACATCGTTCATGTTAGTATTCATGAAAATTTAAAAAAGAAACGGAAACAAACATGAGAATGGGGAGAGAGAAAGAAAGAATTCCCAGTAACATAGACATAACAGAACAAAAAGGAAGTAACCAAAGAAACCCACAACGTAAAGACAGAAAACAACAAGAGCAGGAATTTGCAATGAAATGTTACCGGAGTTCATGAAAACACAGTTTGGCAAAGTTAGAGAGGAATATGTAGTTCCAACTTGCAATGATGAGAAATGTGCATACGTGGTATATTATATTATGTTATATAATAGACAAAAGTATTTCTCCTTCTGCGGCTCTAGTGCTCTACCACATTACGTGGACGTTGGGTCCTGATTTTTAAAAAAAAAATCCGTCGGCAAATGGCGATGAATATACGTGCTAATTAACATGATCATATCAAATGAGGCAATCATAATCATACATGGATGAGAGTTAATTGTGATAAGAGAGGAGAGAAAAAAAATATAAGGATAAAAAATCATGCAATCATCACCGTTGATTTACTTATTAATGATTAAGATCTTTTCACATGACATAATCACGTTTCCATTTCCATATATGTATGACAAATTACGTAGTTATAATATTAAAGTGAGATTTTTTTTACTTTTTACATCATCTGACAAGTCCTGAAGAAAAAAATATAATTTATTATAATTATATACTTTTCAAAATATATAGTTATTGTTACGATCTGATAGATCGAGATATCTAATCACAAATTGGTATTTTTTATATAGGATCTGTTTGTCGAGGTACCTTAGAGATCAGCGAATCACTGCACACAATAATAAAGACGACATAGTCAATGCGTGGGATGTGTGCACATAGACAAGCTAAGAGAGAGTGTAGAGTGTGTACCGTATTGGCTTAATGCTTTATTTATATAGGGGTTACTTGGCAAGAATGAACTTCTGGGCGTCTTAGGAGTATTGGGGGTTCAATTATTAATCCATTGCTGTCGTAGTAGGATTAGTATAACAGAAAAATATTTCTGCAGTTACTGCAGATAAGTTATCTGCATTTATTTCCAAAACGACATCATTTTGGAATTACACGATTAAAAAATTATAATTATAAAAACTATAATAACCCTGAAATAAATTAAAACCATGATTTTCGTTCCAAAATAACGTCGTATTAGGCTTACTGCAAATAACTTATCTGCGTATAATTAAGGAATATTTTTTTAATTCTCTCTTAACTGTTAGCCTTACTTGAATCTTCTAGAATGTGGATCTTCATCAGGCCCATAACAGTTATAAATAATTAAAATAACATAATTTATGAATAAATTATTTTTCCTATAATATAATGGCAAAAGTATCTCTATCACATATATATTTTTATCAAGATTCGACGTTGAATTCTAATATTTTTAAAATAAAAATAAAAGATGTATATCAATTGATAAATTTGTCTGTTTCATATGAATCTTTATGCCACCGCACAGAAAAATGGAAACATAATATGATATGATATAATTTAAAAACAATCAATCAATTATTAGAAAGAGAGAGAGCGCCAAA
The DNA here is from genome assembly GCF_033153095.1 of Gastrolobium bilobum. Classification (NCBI taxonomy): domain Eukaryota; kingdom Viridiplantae; phylum Streptophyta; class Magnoliopsida; order Fabales; family Fabaceae; genus Gastrolobium; species Gastrolobium bilobum. The sequence continues at coordinate 300,855 of NW_026897770.1, read as the reverse complement.
ACAATAGATGGATTAGAGTGAACGGAAAAGCGACGTGCAAATTTAAATATAATCAAAACAGAGACAGACAGACACAAATAAAAAGTGCAAAAGCGTCTTCGTGGTTCGTGGAAAAGGAAAGAAAAATAAAAGTGCACGGGTGGGTGCCATAGCCCATATCATATGCCATATGGTATCCTATTCACCGCCGAATCAGATAAGCACCCCACCTTTTCCTTTTCCCTTTCCTTTTTTTCTGAAAATAAATGTAATGTCGTTCTTTTTATCTGTATGATAATAGCATTTTTTTGGTATGACAAATTTAATTTTCTTTTTCATAGGACGGTACAGTAACTCTACGGGGGTAAATGGATTGAGTTAATTTAGGTTTTGCTTAAAAAAATCAGATTTACTTAAAATATTTTAAGTTTAGCCAAGGATAACATAATATAAATTAAATTGTAAGTCTGACGTGAATTATATTTAAAAAATAAAAAATTGATCTATATTTATTAATCTATTTAAGTCTTTTATCACTACAAGAATTAAAAAATAATTAAAATAATATAACTATATACAATTATTTACATAATAATTTTATTTGTTCAATTTAAAATAAAAAATATGTGTATGTCAATCTATATGCTTATAGGTCAAACTTACAAAAAAAAACATATAATTTGCTTTTTAAATAAAAAATTTTAAGGTTTGAGCCAGTTTTATTTTACAAGATATAATAGATCAATTCTAATCTACTATATATCAAGTTGTAGACTTCTGATAGGCCGTCTAATCCAATGTTATAAAAATTGGACCGACCCGAAAACTGGTGAACCGGTCATATAACCGTCCGGTTATCATATTGGACCGACCATGTTATAGAACCGGTGTGACCCGGTGCGACCTGGCCAATTTTTGTAAAAACCGGTGACTCGATTGGTTCAATCGGTGACCCGGGACGGTCTATAAAAAAAACTAATTTAATTTCATAAATTAATGCCTTTTTTTTTACTCTCAAACACAAATGGTTTGTTTTCTTTTGAAATATTTAAGTGATTTGTAGCTTATTAACTTACATAGATTATGTACCTACAACACTAATATTATCTTGATTATGCACTATGTAGAGAATTTTGATTTGATTTATAGTTAGAGATGTCGTTTACTGAACCTGAAACACTAGTATCACAAATATTATATGTTTGACTGGTTTTTTGTTGGACAATGATGTGTAATTTATTATTTTCATATTAAAATATTTGAAATTGCTATATTTTTTTACAAGTATTTAAGTATATTTATTAATTTTTTTATATAAATTATAGATTTATATATACTTACCGGGTCATGCGATTGAACCAGTGATCCACTGGTTGAATCGGTGACCCAATACCTCGACCGGGTCAATAACCGAGCCGGATTTAATAACATTGGTCTGACCTAATAACAATATATTCATGATTTATGTTAACATTATTCCTTGGGTTGAAAATATATTAATTTTCATAATTTATTAAATAATAATTAAACTCAATTTAAATTGATTAAAAAATTATATTTTAATGATAAAAACTAAGTTAGTATTAGTAATCAGGTTAAACAAATCAACTTTTCTCAAGCCCATGAATCAAGTTTAACCCGCAAAAAGTCACAATTTTGTAGATTTTCTATATTATAGTTAGGGTTCATATTTTCTTGTGTTGTAGGAAAGTAGGAGAGAAAAAAGTATAGATAAGTTAAATGTGAGTCCCACATTTTATATTAAAAAAGAAAAGAAAAATTAATTGGCACGGAAAACGAATTTGTGTAGGAAAAAGTTCTACTCTCATGTAGAAGGAGAATATGATTTCCTTATAGTTATTGCATAGATTGCCGAATTTGTAGAAATTTAAATGAAACTATAAACATATATTTATTACTTTTTATTTGTATAATTATTTTTTGGGTTCACTAGTTACTGCATATAAGTTATCTGCAGTAAGCTCAATACGACGTCGTTTTGGGACGGAAATCATGGTGTTGTTGTGATTTTAATTTATTTCAGGGTTATAATAGTCTTTATATTTATAATTTTTTAAGATTTCAATACCAAAACGACGTCGTTTTGGAAATAAATACAGATAATTTATCTGCATTAACTGCAGAAATATTTTTCCCTTATTTTTTTAAATAATGTTGTTGAATTACTATTTTAACCCGAAAGATATTCTCACTTAATCAATTTGCTCAAAAAACGGCCTTGGAATCAATTCTTTGTAAAAATAAATGGTGTATTAGGGTGAACGAGACAAATATTCTATTCCTGATAGTGTTTTTGAAAATAAATATTTTTTTTCTATTTTTATAGTTTTTGAGAAGAAGAAAATATGTTTTATAACATGTTGTACTTTTAATCCAAGAATGAGAATTATGTTTGATAACATAATAAATAATAAAATACAAAAGTATTCTTATTAAGCATAAATTTTTTTTGAATTATCACTTTTCTTTTCATATGGTGTGATAGGGGTGGTACAATGATAGTAGTGGTGGTCGTATCGTGATGGTGGTGGTGGTTGTTGGAAATCGACAATCACGCAAATCACAAATGAAAAGAAAAAGAGAGAGAGAGAAAGATAGAATAGACACGATGATTTACCCCTAGTTCACTCAATTTAGGCTATGTCCAACTTATCTGTACTATATTCACCTCGCAAACGAAAAGAGCAGGACCACAATTGCCTTTATGTTGACCCCGACAACAAGGGCCTTCATCAGCATGCGAAATATGAGTCATACCCAACAGAGGTATTGATGTTAGTAGTAGTGGAGAGTGATTGAGAGAGACAAGTGTTTCTCATTTTGTGTCGGAGCAAAAAAGTAGAGTTTTTTTTATTCTTTTTTGTGCTCTCGAGCACAAAAATTGAATCGGTTCATTCTCTGGAACAAAAAAATAAATCAGTTTTGTCAAACACTGTTTTATCCATTTCTGTTTCTGGAACAAAATTTGTAAAAAAATTAATGTAAAGAACCATTTCAACCCAAAACCTTAAGGTGTTGGGTGAAGATCTTTTTAATGGTTTATATTATTCTCTAACACACCCCCTCACGTAAGAGTCATTTGGGCTTGAAGCGTGAATATTACATAGACCCAATTTTTTTGGTTGGTTTATCTTATACTTATTTAATTTCACAAGTAAGGGGCGATGATGATCAAACTCGTGATCTTACAGTCATTGAAGCTTTGATACCATGTAAATAAACACTTCAACCCAAAACCTTTAAGTGTTGGGTGAAAGTCTTCTTAATGATTTATATTATTCTCTAACAATTAATTTTGAGAAGGTTGTCGTGTACACCCTTAAATTGAAAATAGGGAGAGACTACGAAATTTTGTTTTAGCCCGAATGAATCTTTTTAAGAATCAAATATGAAATTCAATCTCGAGGACACATTCCGCTAATCAAGTATGTTACCCCTTATGTTTATTTGTTGTACAATTATTTAGACTTAATTGGGGTTTACTAATCTCATGTTACATGACATAATACTCTCATGTGGGTGACATAAATACGTGGAGTCCACAATGTTAAAAAAAAAAAAATTGGCACGAAATTCTATGAATGTATGGCATAAGATAACTCTCTTATACATCATGAGGCTATTATTTCTCTATAACTATATATAATAGGAAATAATCTATTTATAAATTTTTACAAATTATATTATATACTCCTTGAAGTACATAGTGTAACGTAATGTACTTCTGGGAATACATAATATAATTTAGAGTAAATACCCTTATGGGTCCCCACTTTAGTCCCTTACAAAAATAAATTAGTCAGTTAGTCCCTAACAAATTCAAAGTGGACCCATTTTAGTCCTTTTGAGGGACCAATATAGGTCTTTTTTGAATTTGTGAGGGACCACGATTTCAACTAAACGGGTCCACTTTGAATTTGTTAGGGACTAAAGTGGGGACCGTGTTTTTTGTTAGGGACCAAAAAGGATATTTACTCTATAATTTATAAGAGTTTATAAATAAAAATTTGTAAATATAATCCTTCTGATATATAATAGCATATTGGAAAGGATGAAATGATGAATTGTTGGCTTTTTAACCTTTTTACCCATCATTAATTAATTAATAACTATTTTACCCCTTATTGAAAACTATCTATGTAACATCCCGCATAATTAGGAAATTACATAACTTGCAATTAGGGGTGTGAAGCATGATTGAATTTCGAATTAAATTTATGTTTAGAGAGGAATTAATTTAATTAGGAAAATTATCTTGTTGTTATTATAAGCAAGTATATGTATATATTTTAAAAGATTCAAGACACTAGTTAAAAAAAAGGGATAGTATTACAATTAATTATAATATAGGTAGGAATCCTAATTACTATCTAGTGGGAACATGAAATAATAATTAATATATATGTTTCATGTGATAAGTGAACCATTAGGAAGTTAATAAAAATGCCATAGTGGAGGTGAATGTATGCCTTGAATTAAAAATCATAAAGTATGAAAGCCTTAGTTAATACTTGGAAGACATGTAAAATAATAAGTAGTAGGTTGTACATGAGATAGGTAAGTTTTTGGACATGCACTTTGAGACCCTCTCCTTGGAGGGGTGCTGGCCACTTGTCTTTGAGTAGCAATTAAGTTTAGCCCAAACCTCTCTTATCCTTGAACCATTAGTCTATCCCTTACAAAATCTGCATACTTGTCATGGATTGGCCAAGAAGTGGCCACATGGCAATATCTATTTATCTTTACTTCACCATTTTATACACCTAGTGAAAAGATAAAGCAATTTAAGTACTTATCCTTTTGTCCAAAGAAAAATCAAGCCAGCCCTATAGCCATCTTACACGCCTTGTAGATGATTGGTGAAATCTGAATGCATGTGTTTTTATTGGTGGAAAAGAAAACTAGACACTTATCTACCCTATGCCCTTACTACACGCCTTGTTGAGGCAAGAAACAACCTAATTTCTTTGCTGGCCCTTGGGGGCTGATTAATGACCAGCCATGTTCCTCCTTTTCTTTCCCTCAAAGCCGTGAACCCAAGAGAAGCATACCATTTTGTCCTCTTTGATCCCCTGCGTAAGGACCATCATCAACAGAAGACTGGATGCCTTATTTTAATTCAGAATAAAATCTAACCAACCCTTTCCTCAAGCCTAAGCTTACTTCATCCCCTTTTTGGTTGTTCGGCCGAGTTGTAGCAAGTAAGGAGAGTACAACCTAAGCTCCTACTCCATCGTTTCTTTCTTGTTCGACGGGAGACAAACCTCAAGGAGGTGAGATGATTTCTGCATCTTCTTGTTCATAACCTCTTGACTCGATTCTCATTGGACTTTCCCTTATTGTATGTGCTTGACTCTGCCTTGGTTACATTCATCCATCCATTGCATGCTGCTGGAGTTGATGTCTTGGGACGGTGGAGGGTGAAGGACAACTTCCTGTTCAAATTGGTGGCCCATTTGATGTATAGGCAAGAAAACGTAAGTAGAACCTCAAAGTATCCCTTTATCCCTTGCTGTCCGACCTTACTTGCATGTTAGAAAGGTGTAATTTTTGTCATTTCTTCTTCCTTGGTTCTGTTCAGCCGTGCAGCCATGTTTTCGGTGCATGTGAGCTTTGATAACTAATTTGTGAGCTTATATTGTGGTTCATAGTGAAGTTGGAACTGCCATCGAGTTAGAAAAATAAATATATAGCAATGCATGTGCGAAAATAGAAGAGGACAGCATGCTAAAAGTCTTATTGACCATGCCTAGGTGAGGTAGGTAATGTATGTTTAAGAAAAAAGAAAAGAAATAGAACTGCCATAGGGGATAGCCTTAAAAACCGAACCTGTATGAACTTTGGGATTCTATTAATTGCTATCAATTGAAAGGATAAATTTCAAGGCAGAAAACCATTAGCATTAGAAGCATGTTAATTGATCAAAATACAAGAGTTGGAAGCCCTTGCTAATGGCTAAAGAATCGAACCCACATGCATGGAAAAATTATGGTTATGCCATTTGCTAATTATTGGTAGGAGAAGCATGAAATCAGATTTGAACCATGCCTTGTTTGTGTTGTAACTCTTGTAGGCAGCATGCTAAGTGATCTAACAACTCATGCCTAAGTCAAATTGGCAGTGTCCTAGTAATAGAATGTGGATGCACCAAATGATGGCCTAAAAACCGTATATGTTGCATGTAAGAACCTTTGGTTTGTCCATGGCTAGCCTGTATGAAATTAAAGTTAAAACAGAAAATTAAATAACGTTGGAAGCATGATAAATCAATTGAAATCATAGGAATTGAAAGCATGGAAAATTAGTTTAAAAGTCAGAAAATGAACTTGGGGGTTAGAAGTATGAATTTCGAATGGAACCTTGTGATTTATAAGAAAATAAAGTAAAATTCTGTTTGGTACCTTCTTGATTAGTTCCACAAGTCTCAAGGACGTTGGGCTGATTTTGGAATGTCTGATTAAAAAGCTAAAGTGTCAAGGTAAGTATTTGGTGGTGAGACCTATTGTGACTATTAGCTAGTGTATGGAATTTTGAATTGTTGCTCACATGTGCCTTGGTTTCGTATTTTGTTAAATATGATTTGCAATCTGCCTTGGACTTGACATGATGGAAATTCTGTTTTGGAAGTATTTGTTATTCGGCAGATTGGTATTAAAAATACATGAAATATATGCTATTATGATTATGATCTAGTCATGCATATGCACGTCATAAAACTACATTTCTCATGTGTGTGTAAAGCCAATCATGTCATAGCATACAACATTATGCATTCATTTTGGAAAACGAAGTATATAATAAAAGTAAGCATACGTTTGAGCACGCATCATATAGGTATCCCTCAGGTACCAGGGAATGGAACCGTGGCTCAGTTCGCATAGGTCGTAGTGGAATTCACCTTTGGAGCCCTATGGAATCTCCAATGTGTTTGTTAGTAGTACGTGCACTGTAGTGCTATGAACGTACATTACTTTGGCGTTATATACGCATCTTGACTAGTATTCTGACGTTATCTACGCACTTCGATTATATGTTAGCATCTGTTCTGAATTTAAATGTTGATGCAACTGTTTTGGAATTTTGTACCTAGACTAATATTGTGGCAATACTGGTTTTACTATCACACTACTGGAATTTTTCTCACCCCTTTTGGGGCTCAATTTTTATAAAATTGCAGGGAGACGCAAGAGCATTTGATGACGTAGTATTTTGGATACATGTTGTTGAGTGTTGCTGTTTATATCATGCTGTTTGCTCGCTGTCTAATTGGCCGTGTGCTGAATCTTGATGTTAGATAGTGTTTTGGAAGTTGACTAATTGAATTTAGCATTATGTTTTGGAGAACATGCACTAGCTTGATTATTGTATTTACGTAAGACTTATGTAATTCTGTTTTCTTACTTGGACAAACAAATTCTACTGTTTAAATTTTGGATTCTTGGGACTAAGTTTTCGAGCACTTTGCGAGTTCCGTTTCTGAGGCTACGGACCTCCGATTGGAGTATAATTTATATGTACTTAAAGCCCCAGATATCTAGTTTCAGATTATGTAAATTTTATGTCAAATGCATGTAAGCCTGGTTTTATACGATTTTTGCAAGTCAGGTAGTTTTGGGGAAATTTGTACTGATTGATCGAGTACCTTGCGAGTTCTGTTTCGGGAGCTATAGACCTCCGAATGAAATAATTTCTATATGCACGTAAAGCCTCGAATCTCTAGTTTTCTTGTGTCAAGGAATTTTTTTTAAGCTGTTGAACTCGAATATATATAATTTTTTCAAGACAGACAGGTTTTCCGGAAGATTACTAATTCAGCAGACAATGTATTTTATAAAGTTTCGAACTATTTTTCATGGGCAAACAGATTTCATCATAAGATTTTATTTCATGACTTAAAAACGCAGTCCAAATTTTAATTCAATTCCGCATACGACTCTAATCCGCTTAGCAGACATCTCCCTTGGATGCATACATGGGAGGGTGTCACAATCTACCAATCTGCCCCTCTTTAATTGATTAAATTGAATATTTAATCGATTAAATGGTCATTTAATCGATTAAATGGTCAAAACTGACAAAAATCATTGACTTGAATATTTAATCGATTAAATTTTTAACTTAATCAATTAAATCTTCAAAGATTTCATATCAGTTCCAGAAATTTGAGTTGAGCCAGAGACAACGTTGGACGTAAGGTTGAAAAGGATATCCTTATCACACTTTTCATCATCATTGACGTGGGTCATATAAACTTTGTGCAGGATCTGTTTGTCATCAAGCTCAAACGGGTTAGGAAGCTGAGATTTCTGCTCTGGCAAGGTGGCACTCTGTTGGATCAATGTAAACTATCCTTCATTTTTGAGGTGGATGGTTTCGTTCCTTCTTCTTCTTGATGAAAGTCTGCTTGTAAATAAACAAAAGTAAACTATTCTTCTATTCTTCATGTAAGTTATAGTAACAGGCATAATTCCCAGACTCACTATAAAAGTATATAGATATGAAATATTTGAAGATTTAATCGATTAAATCTTCAAGTCAACGATTTTTGTCAGTTTTGACCATTTAATCGATTAAATATTCAATTTAATCGATTAAAGATGAATAGTGTTATATTCATATAGGTATATTTCCATAAGTAGCCTTATTGTTGAACATGTTATGCATATTATAAGTAGGGGTATACTTGTCTTTTTAATTACATGAGTGAAGCTATGCGTTTTGGCTACTATATGATATCAGCCTTTTGCATTTTCTCATTCATTCTGTTGTTTTGCTATCTCTCTCTCGATATTCACTTGCAAGAAATCCTTTTGTGTTGAGCTCTGCTAGGGTTTCTCCTGAAACCAGAAATCTGATCTGCTAACCCCTTTTCCTTCGAGCTTTCTTCTTGGTTCTGGTTCTCTTCTGTGAGTGCAGGTTCAGTATTGGAACTTGGTGCTGATTCACGAACAAGAGGATCTCGGTGGTGGCTTCTTGAAGACATCAAGAAGTGAACTGAAAGCTTGGATCTTGGAGGAGGTTCTAGTACCACAACTGAGTTTGCATGTTTGTGGTTGCTCTTCTCTATTGAGAGTTTTCTGAAGTATCTTTGATACATGTTGGTTAGGGTTTCTGATCTGTACTCTGTTATCTGAGGTTTTATTTGGGCTCTTTGCAATCATTGTTTCTTGATTGGTTGTGTATATTGTTTCAAACTCTTATTCTGTTATAGTGCAAGTACCAGGGATTTTAATCCCTAATTGACCCTTGATGTAGGAAACTTGGTAAAACAAGTTTCTGAACAAGTAAATCTTGCGTGTCACTCTTTTCTTTCTTCCCAATCTTTTTGGTTTCCGCATGTTATTTTACAACAATTGGTATCAGAGCTTAGGTTCTTTGAATTCTTGCCGTGTGTTCTTTATATGCTCCTGCCTGCTAATCGTTTGATTCTTGCTACTAAGAATTGGATGCTACAATTTCTCTTTATATCTCTCTTGATCTCTGTTAAATTGATTAGCATATGTTGCGTTACTTCTCTGTTTTACCTAGTACTTTTAGTATCTGCTTGTTGAAGTGCATATTAATTGTCACTATTATATTTCTCTATTATTCCGCTTTCTCCTCGCTTCTGTTTTTCCCTTTTTCTTGGATCTTACGGTTGTACAAGATGGGGTCTGCTCGCGTGGAGGTAGAGAAATATGACGGCAAGGGGGATTTTAACATGTGGAGGAAGAAGATGAAAGCAATCTTGGTTCACCAAAAGTGTTCCAAGGCTCTGGGTGGAGTGAAGGATCTTCCTCCAACTATGTCTTCTGCTGAGAAAGAAGAGATGTTAGAAACAGCTTATAGTCTGTTGATTTTACACCTAACTGACAATGTTCTTAGACAAGTAGATGAAGAGTCTACAGCTGCTAGTGTTTGGCTTAAGCTAGAGTCCTTGTTCATGACTAAATCACTGTCAAATAAGATCTTTCTGAAAGAAAAATTGTTTGGGTTTAGAATGGATTCTAATAGGACTCTAGATGAAAATTTAGATGAATTTAAAAGAATAACTATTAGCTTAGCTAATGTAGATGAGAAGATCTCAGATGAAAATCAAGCCATAATACTCCTAAATTCCTTACCTGAAACTTTCAAGGATGTAAAATCAGCTATAAAATATGGTAGGGAATCTTTGTCCCTTGAGGATGTGATGGCAGCTCTTAGGTCTAAGGAATTGGAGATGAACTCCAATAAAAAGGCCCCAGTGGAGGGGCTGAGTGTCAAAGGGAAATCTGGAAAGAAATCCCAATTTAATAATAAAAGGAAGAAGAATAAGAATTTTGATAATGACAAAAATAAAAATAAAACACAGGATAAGGGAAAGCTAACATGTTGGCTCTGTCATAAAGAAGGACATTTAAAGAAAAATTGTCCTGAAAAGGGTAAATCCCAATCTGCATCCTCGAATAGCCACAAAACAGATTATGCAAATCTGTTAAGTGACTATGAAAATGGTGAACTCTTGGTTATGACCAAGGACAGCCATGACAGAGAGTGGGTGATGGACTCTGGGTGTTCATTCCACATGACACCCAGGAGAGAGTGGTTGAGTGACTTTAAGTCACTTGAGGGTGGTAAGGTTTTGATGGGAAATGACAATACTTGCCAAGTAACAGGAATTGGCAGGGTCACTTTCAAGATGGGTGATGGGACAGTCAAGATCCTTAGGGATGTAAGGTTGGTCCCCACACTAAGGAGGAATCTAATATCCTTAGGGATGTTGGACTTGGATGGTTACATCTTTAAGAGTGAGAAAGGAACTCTTAAGGTTGTAAAAGGATCTATGGTGGCTATGAAAGGAAATTTAGTGAATGGTTTGTACATTCTGAATGGTGAGGCAGTAGGACCGGAATCCTGTGTAGCCTTGAAGAATTCTGAGTTGTCCATTCTCTGGCATAAGAGATTGGGACACATAAGCAACCAAGGGTTGCAAGAGTTATGTAAACAAGGGGTTCTGCCATCTAAAAATCTTTTACCAATTGACTTCTGTGAAAATTGTGTCTTAGGGAAATCCCATAGACAAACTTTCACAGCAGCCAAAAATCAAGCTAAAGAATCACTTGAATACATACACTCTGATCTTTGGGGTTCACCCAATATCCCTAGTTCTCTTTCAGGCTGTCATTACTTCCTCTCTATCATAGACTCTTATTCAAGGAAAGTGTGGGCCTTTTTCTTGAAGCAAAAGGATCAAGCTTTTGATTGCTTCAAGGAATGGAAAGTGGCTGTTGAAACTGAGAAAGGTAAAAAGGTTAAGGTACTTAGGACTGATAATGGTCTTGAGTTTTGTAATAGTCAGTTTTCTGACTTTTGCAAACAACATGGCATAGCTAGACATAGAACATGTGTTGAAACACCTCAACAGAATGGTGTTGCAGAAAGAATGAATAGAACTATTCTGGATAAGGTCAGATGCATGTTAATTGAATCTGGTTTGGGTAAATCATTCTGGGCAGAGGCTGTTTCAACAGCTTGCCATGTTATAAATAGGTCTCCATCATCTGCATTAGCCTTTAAAACTCCCATGGAACTGTGGAATAACAAACCCCCTAATCTAAACTACTTAAAACCCTTTGGGTGCCTAGCTTATGTTCATGTCAAGCAAGACAAGCTTGGTGTAAGGGCCCTCAAATCTGTTTTTATAGGGTATCCTTCTGGCACAAAGGGCTTTAAGTTGTGGTTGATTAGTGAGAGAAAATGTATAATCAGTAGAGATGTTATTTTTGATGAACTAACTTTCTACAAGAATGTTTTTCAGAATAAGCAACAAGAAAACTCCCCCAGTACAGTCCAGCTGGAGGTGGAGCAGTCTGGACCTTCTAGGCAGATTGCAAATAATTTCTATCCTTTTGAGGATGAGGACCCTTCAGATCATGAAGAAAATCATGATCACTTATCGGATGCCCCTAGGGAACAAAGGGGGAATGATAATCAACAGGAGCAACCTCCTACTGATTATTTGTTAACTAGGGATAGAGCTAGGAGGGTGATAAGACCTCCTAGCAGATTTGCTCATGCTGATATAATTGCTTTTGCCTTACAGGTTGGAGAATTTATGGAGCAAGAGGAACCAGTAACCTACAAGGCAGCAATGGAATCAAGTACTTGGAAACAGTGGCATGGAGCAATGGAGGAAGAAATGTGTTCACTTGAAAAGAACCAGACGTGGGTCCTAGTGAACAGACCTCAAAATAAAAAGGTAATTGGATGCAAGTGGGTTTTCAAGAGAAAACCCTCTATCCCTGGTGTTGAAGGGCCAAGGTATAAAGCTAGGGTAGTAGCCAAAGGCTATGCCCAAGTGGAAGGGGTGGATTATAATGAAATTTTCTCCCCTGTAGTCAAGCATACTTCTATTAGATTGTTTTTATCTGCTGTAGCAATTTTTAATCTTGAATTAGAACAATTGGATGTAAAAACAGCCTTTTTGCATGGAAACTTAGAAGAGCAAATTTTTATGGAACAACCTGAGGGTTTTATAAAGAAAGGCTCTGAAAACAAAGTCTGTTTCTTAAAGAAATCCTTGTATGGCCTAAAGCAATCACCTAGGCAATGGTACAAGAGATTTGATGACTTTGTAACATCTCATGGTTTTAATAGATGTAGCTATGATCACTGTGTGTATTTCATGAATACTTGTGAAAATAGTTATGTATATCTGCTCATCTATGTTGATGATATGTTAATAATTTCTCATGACATAGATAAAATCAATGGGTTAAAGGAGATGTTAAAGGGTGAGTTTGATATGAAAATTTTAGGTCCTGCTAGAAGAATTCTAGGCATGGACATTTTTAGAGACAGAAAGGCAAGAGTCCTCTCACTGTCTCAATCTCATTATGTGAAAAAGGTGCTGAATTTGTTTGCCATGCACCAATCTAAACCTGTCAACACTCCATTAGCTGCACATTTTAGATTAAGACCAGTTCATGGTGTTTTAAGTGGTGATGAAGCTGATTACATGCATAAGGTGCCATATTCTAATGCTATAGGAAGTCTTATGTATGCTATGATAGGCACTAGACCTGATATCGCTTATAGTGTTAGTGTTGTGAGTAGATTCATGTCAAATCCAAATAAGGAACATTGGAATGCAGTAAAATGGATTCTTAGATATCTAAATGGATGCTGTAATAACTGTTTAAATTTTACTGCTGATGAATCTAATGAATTTTCTGTTAAGGGATACTGTGATGCAGATTTTGCTGCAGATCTTGATAAGAGGAGATCTCTAACAGGGTATGTGTTCACGGTGGGTGGAAATGTGGTCAGCTGGAAGTCTAACCTCCAGCATGTGGTAGCACTCTCCACCACTGAATCTGAGTACATGGCCTTAACAGAAGCCATTAAGGAAGCCTTGTGGCTCAAGGGTATAGTCTCTGAATTGGGACTAGGTGAAGGTATTCCAAAGGTATATTGTGATTCACAAAGTGCTATACACTTATCCAAAAACAGTGCCTTTCATGAAAGGACAAAACACATAGATATTAGGTTGCACTTCATTAGAGAAATCATCTCTAATAAGCAGGTGGAGGTGGAGAAGATCTCAACCTCTTGTAACCCTGCTGACATTTTCACCAAGCCAGTTCCTGTCAATAAGTTCAAGGATGCCTTGAGCTTGTTGAAGGTTTTGGGTCAATCTTGTTGAAAATGATATTGGTCATGGGATTAAATTCCATTCATCTGGTACTGCACTTGCTGCCTTATGAAAATAAGGTGGAGTTTGTTATATTCATATAGGTATATTTCCATAAGTAGCCTTATTGTTGAACATGTTATGCATATTATAAGTAGGGGTATACTTGTCTTTTTAATTACATGAGTGAAGCTATGCGTTTTGGCTACTATATGATATCAGCCTTTTGCATTTTCTCATTCATTCTGTTGTTTTGCTATCTCTCTCTCGATATTCACTTGCAAGAAATCCTTTTGTGTTGAGCTCTGCTAGGGTTTCTCCTGAAACCAGAAATCTGATCTGCTAACCCCTTTTCCTTCGAGCTTTCTTCTTGGTTCTGGTTCTCTTCTGTGAGTGCAGGTTCAATATTGGAACTTGGTGCTGATTCACGAACAAGAGGATCTCGGTGGTGGCTTCTTGAAGACATCAAGAAGTGAACTGAAAGCTTGGATCTTGGAGGAGGTTCTAGTACCACAACTGAGTTTGCATGTTTGTGGTTGCTCTTCTCTATTGAGAGTTTTCTGAAGTATCTTTGATACATGTTGGTTAGGGTTTCTGATCTGTACTCTGTTATCTGAGGTTTTATTTGGGCTCTTTGCAATCATTGTTTCTTGATTGGTTGTGTATATTGTTTCAAACTCTTATTCTGTTATAGTGCAAGTACCAGGGATTTTAATCCCTAATTGACCCTTGATGTAGGAAACTTGGTAAAACAAGTTTCTGAACAAGTAAATCTTGCGTGTCACTCTTTTCTTTCTTCCCAATCTTTTTGGTTTCCGCATGTTATTTTACAACAAATAGATTGATAGATAGTTTTCAATAAGGGATAAAAAAATTATTAATTAATTAATAAAGGGCAAAAAAATTAAAAAGCCATGAATTATTACTTGTGACAAAGACCAGATTTTATACATCAAATGTAATAAATCTTTTCCAATATACTATTATAGTTACTATAATAGCATATTGGAAAAAATGAAACATGAGTCAAGACAACAATTTTCTTTACAATGCTTGAGAAATCCCTCTTACGGGCCAGGGAGATAAAGAAAAAAAAAACGAAATAAAAAAAATTCATGTTAAACTTTTCAATAAAAATTTACAAATAAACTTATTAAGAAAGAGAATTAGATTGACGAGTTCCTAGTTTACACTTTTGATTATTTAATGTTACTTAAAAGTCCACAACGCTACAAAAATTATGTTAATTTAATAGGAATGTGTTTAATGATATAAAAATAATGAGCATAATTCATAAAGACGACAGCTAATAAAATATGTCGAATTATGTTATATGTCAATCATACAAGTACAACTACTTGTTTCCTGTTCATATTATATCTTCCACCTTTTAGTTAGGTTTTCAGTTCCATCAAAGTCAGTTCTAAGTTAGGTTGTCCATATCTTCTTTTTAGCAAATTAATTGCCCTCTTTACTATTTTTATTTCGTGTATATCTCAACCACGCATCTTTATTTTTTCCAAAAAATATTCATTTACAAAATATGATATTTACATATCATCTTTATTATATTATTCTTATACATTTTAATTTTTTTAAGGGATAATTATAAGTTATTTTATCTACTATTTTTTCTGCTTACTTTTGTCTATCATTTTAAAACACCATTAAATCAGAATCTTAACTAACATTTATCTATTTCTCTTTTCTTAAGATTCTGATCTAACGGTATTAGAGGGTAGTAGACAAAAGTAGACAGAAAAGATAATAGGTAGAATAACTTATTTTTTTTTAATAATATAAAAGAAACACATATCTCAAAACATTTTCCTTCTTTCATTTTTTTCTCTAACAAAAATAGTGCAAATAAAAAAAAAACAAAAAAACAAGTAGTGCAAGAAATTTTTTTTTTTGTAAAGAAATGGCATGCAAATATCATTTCTCTTTAATCACCAACCTTTGGGTTTTAATTCTCTATCACCTATTCAAAATTTAATAAAATTATAAAGGATAAATTGTATCGATGCTTAAATTTTGTTGTACTCCATTTTCTTTTGAATAAAAAAATTATTTTTCCCCTTGAGAGATTAATAAGTTATATACTTTAATTTATTTTAATGTGAATGAGCCTCCGAAGTCATGACAATATATTTTATCTTTTTGTGACTCTCAATCTAATTAGTGACTAGTTTTGAACCTGTATTATAGATTGTATTACTTTAAAAGATGAAATGAAAATTTTGAACGAAGTCTCAAAGTTGATAATACGAATTTTCAAAACATTATTTCATCTTTTAAAGTCAATAATAAGTGTTCAATTTTAGCTGTCTTTAACACCGAGAGTCCGAAAAGGAGGAAAAATGTACTTAAGAGGTTTGTTAAAGGGTAAAATATATTAATATGTCAAGTGAGGAGAGTATAATCTTTTTATAATAAAAAGAAGGACGATACAATTTAAGCACGTCACAAGAAAGAGAAATATAAATTCCTCTCTGTAATTTTATGAAATTGCTGGATAACTAATAAAAAAATCTTAACTAATCTTTATTATTTTATTTTATTTTTTAAAATTCTGATCTAACAGTGTTGGAAAATAATAGATAAATGTATGAAAAAAATATAAGTAGAATAATTATACCGGGAGGTAAATAACTTTTTGTTATAAAAAAATTCTAATAATAATTAACTAATTAGTATAAATTTTAAAAAATTTATTGAAGAAAATGGAGAAGATTTTTAACGGATTATGGTTGTCAAACTAGAAGCCCACTGAAGGGTGGGGGCACCTCCTACTTCAGAATATATTTCTTTTTTTTGGTAAACTTACTTCAGAATATGTTTTAATTGAACTGGGCTTAGAAATGAAATTGGGCTCGTTGGAATTGAGACTATATGGAGTTGCTCAAAAAACGAATCTATTTTGGTATGTTCTTCTCTGTTTGATTTTTGGGCCCCCAACGATCCCCATACGAAATGGAATAGACTGATTTTCACTATCTTTTGGGTAAAAAAAAAAAAGAAAAGTTTATCAATGCTCCCGTGGTTTGCTTTAAAATCACCTATGCTCCTATGGTTTTTTTTTCTATCACATATGTCCCTGTGGTTTGCAAAAAGGTATGTTTTTAATCACATACGACCCTGTGGTTTTTTATTTTTTATAAAACACAGGGACATATGTGATAAAAAAATCACAGGAGCATAGGTGATTCTGAATCAAACCTCATGGGCATTGGTGAACTTTTCCCAAAAAAAAAATTAAGACGAATTAATATTTTATTTATGAATAAAGTGGTCTCAAAAAATAATTTGTTATCTGAAAATTTCAAATAAGAAGGAACAAAACACATTATTATTATTTTTATATAACAATCATAGATTAGAAACAAGAAACATAATGTAACTTGTCAGCTTAAGAATACAATAATTAAAAAGGAAAAAATTTAAAGACTCTTTTATTTATGCTTTTTTTAAAAAAAATTATTTTTCAAATGTCATAGAAACATCTCTTTTAAATTTAGTGCAAACGCACCCTATAGACTCACAACTGAGGAGTATAACGACCAGCACCCAATGCAGTAGCTATCACGAGAGGAAGTGCTAAGGTTGTGAATAGTGATCAATTATACAAGGAAGCACTATATGTGGCGTTAGGTAGGCGCTTTGGATATATTTTCATTTCAAAGAAAATACATACAATGGCATAAGGACCTTTCATTTTCATAAACTTTTTGAGTTTTAGCTGAGAAAAACTTCAACAATTAATTAACCTGAAAAAAAGTGAGAAAATCGTGGACATGATTTCCTCACAACTTATCAGCCACGAATTTTCTTCATTGTCACACTTTAAGGACAAGAAAACAACTAATTTTACCAAATGCTTATAATTTAGTTGGCGTATAAGAGTTGAACATGTGAAAATGAAAGAATATGTATTCGATCCTCCCATGTATCATCTTTACAAGAAATTTAAAGTCTTAATACTAGATTATCCATGAACAAATTTACCTCCCACAAATAATATCTGTGACTCATAAAAAGAAGAAGAAGGACTAATTTTGGTTTACTGTTGCCAAGTTATATACCTAGATAGTCTTCCGCCAACAAATTATATACTATGATTGATTTTTTGGTATAGAATCCCAAAATAATAATTTGAATATAAAATATGATTTGAAACCTTTTAAACGAAAAAAGCCAATATGCACCAACAAAGCCCAGCACAGTCGGTAGATAGCTGGGTTCTTTAAGCATGCGGTTCGATTCCTGGCCGTGTATATGGAGAAGGCTTTATTGGGAGAGGTTTACCCACTTAATGTGATCTCCCGCCTCGAAGGATTAGTCTTCGGCTGTCGGCTAGAGAATACCTTAGAAAACCAAAAAAAAAAAAACCAATATGCACTTAATTATCAGACCACAGATTGTCACATCTGAAATAAGAAATCATTAATGTGATCGAGAAAATAAAGCATTAATAATTTTTTAATTTTTTTAAGAAGTGTTTTTACATTAAAAATATAAATAAAATAAGGTAATTAAATAAATTTTCTAAAAAAAAAGGGAAAAACTTATCCAAAGTTTTAAAGAAACTTTTGCATAAAAACGAAAGGCCTAAAAAGTAGTAAAGAATCTTAAGAAGAGTCAAATGTGTTTTAAAGGGATGAAAAAACAATGCACACTTTTTTTAAGCAATTTAAAATGACTAACGGTTAAGAGATAAATTAAGAAAAGATCCTTAATTATAATAATTATAGTGCGATAATAATGAATCAACAATTAAATCAGCAATATTTTTAAGAAGCTCAAAAATTCACTCATATCAAATAACCCATATATAAATAAAGGGTTAAGTCAACCAAGTACATGTATTAAACCCTTTCTCTTAATATATACCTCATAATTTCACTGTCATTATTATAATAATATACAATGATCCACTATTTTTTAAGGTATCTATAGTTATAGTCTATAGGTAGCAATTAACATACCAATTTAGGGAATGGAGGATATATACTTGGATACCATCAAGGATAGCTGTCGACAAAAATTTGTGTTATATGCATTAGATACAGAGAATCGTAAGGGCACCTATGTCAACTCCATGTGTAGTGGCTGAGTATGTGTGCTATAGTTCCTTTCACTTTTCTAATGACTTCCCTAACTTATATCAAATTAATTTTCTCTTTCTTATTTTATGAACTCAATACCATATTTTGTACATGTATATATACATTTGCCGTGTCGGGAATAATTAATAGTATCATAGCACAAATTATGATATCATATTAGGGATAAGTTATATTTATTATCATTTTTTCTTACTATCTCTTTTATCAACTTTATTATCATTGGATCAAAATCGAATCAGCATTATAAAATAAATGAGAGCTGTTGATTTAATTTTGATCCAACGATAACAAAATTTATAGTAAAAAATGATAAAAAAAAAAGTTGATAAATATAACATGTCCCCTCATATTAATTCGTTTTCCTCATTTTAATCAGATGGTGTACGAAGATGAACAAGTTTGATTAACCATTTAATATTATAATTAGCAAAGTTTTAAATTAGAATATTAATGGTTAATAATGAAGTTATGATTTGCTTATATACCACAATTAATTAAGTTTAGTTTATTATAACTTTTTGTTTTAATACAAAAAAGAGAGAGAAAGACGCACAATTCACTTGTCCTTTCATTTTTCCCCCTCAAAAAGAGAAAAAGTATAAGAAAAAAGTTGTATAAATAATATTACTTTTTTTTTATAATATTCGAATCAGGAACATTCACATAATGGTGAGATTAGCTCTTCCAAATTTGAACCCAAAATCTTACTTAAGCAAAATCAAGCATGTACCACTTGAACCAACCTCTTTGTTGAATAATATTACTCTTTAGTGTAGGCAATTTGCACAAGTGCTTTGGAGAGTGTAGCATCACTATTGCTCATCATAGCAATGTTATAAAAACTGGATCGAGCCAGCTGGGTCGACCTGAAAATCGGTGAACCGATCATATAATCGGTTCGATTTTCATATTGAATCGGTCACGTAATAAAATTGGTGCGACCCAACCGATTTTTGTAAAAATCGATGTGATTCGACTGGTTTTTGTAAAAATCGGTGATCCGATTGGTTCAACCGGTGACCCGGTCGGTTCAACCGGTGACCTAGCACGGTTCTTAAAAGAAAATGATTTGTTCTCATTAATTGATGCATTTCTTTTTTTCACTCTTATGTACAAATGATTTGTTTTCTTTTGAAATAGTTTGAGTGATTTGTTGCTTATTGACTTACATAGATTATGTACCTACAACACTAATATTATCTTGGTTATGCAATATGTAAAAAACTTTGATTTGATTTATAGTAAAAGATGTTGTTTACTAAATCTGAAGCACCAATATTACAAGTATTATATGTTTGATTGATATTTTGGTGGATAATAATGTGTAATTTATTGCTTTTCATATTAAAATATTTGGAATTGATATTATTATTTTTACAGACATTTAAGTATATTTATAATTTTTTAATATAAATTATAAATTTACATATACTTGTCGAGTGATATAATTGAAGTAGTGACTCAATACTTCTATCTTTCATTATAGACTTATAGTATATTCAAACGGGGGAAACCTTTTTAATTAATTGAATGATGACATTCTATTGTAATAACATTTGCACCAGACATTTCCTTTTCAACTCAGAGCTTAATCACAGCATGAGCAAATCCACACACATCAAATCCCTCTTTCCTTGAAAATGAATATTTTAAGCAAGAATTTCATTAGCACTACGTCCCTCAACACTTTTTAGATAAGGTAGGCTTGCCTTCGCCCACCTTTGGTGGGAATACCTATCACACTTTATCTAACTTCCATATTTAGCTTGGACTTTTATTTTCTCTTATTTCCATTGGTAAACAATATTTATACGTTATTTTTTACAAAAACTGTTTATTGACATTGTTAATTATTTATTTTTCTTAAAATTTATGTTTTTATGAAATAGATTAATTAAACTACTAATTTTTTATCGCTTACACTAATCTAAAATTCTAATCTATAAATATTATAATTAATTTTAAGTATGAAAATCATGTTCTAGTTTTAGCACCAGGTTTTTTTTAGCCAGAAAAAAAACTTAACATTAAAATATTATTTAATAAAATAAAATTAAAATTTGCGTAAATGAAGTTCAATGCAAAACAGTTAAGCAAATGCATAGAGTTAAAATATTATTCTAACCTATCACACTTTATATAAAAAAACAGTTATCTATTTTTTATTCTTTTTATTTTAATAGTTCAATGCATAGAGTCAAATCTTACTTATTGATTAAATGAAGTATTTGATTTAATTATTTAATATTTCATTAGTTTGTCTCAATTGTGGTAAAAGATATTCTCTTAAAAAAAATCTAAGTTGAAAGAAAGGGTAATAATAAATAAATAAAAATGACAAATAAGCAAATGTAAACGATTAAATAGATGATAGAGGGATAAGAAGCTTAACAAACTCTCAAGTCTAAGATATTATCATCAACTAGGGTCAATAATAAACAACGCAAATTAAAGCACAGTTTTTCCATGTTAGAATATTTTTATAGTGGGGACCTTTAATCTTTATTGCTTCAAATATGCGCTGCTATAACTCAATTATTATCTTAAATGGATTTTCAGCCACAATGCAGGTGTCCCAACTGCAGCAGACATGAGAGCCATAATTCACGTAGAGTATCTTTGTGCCATAATGTAGATCGCTGGTCAATGCCGATGTACCGTTCCACTAGCCACCACCTGTTCGATCCTCATAGGATTGAGATGTGTAATCAGATATTGATATGTTTCTATATAATTTATGTGTCATCTCTCAGGTGCCAATATGAGAAGCACCTTAGAGAATAATAGATTAATGTGCACTATAATAATGACATATCTAAAGGGTGTGTACGCAGTAAGTAGATAGTGTATCATACTTGTAGGCTTCACCTCTTATTTATAGAGTTTATTTGTTAATAGTGAAATTTTGAACTTTTGATGAATTTTTGGGGGTTCAATGCTTGATCTATCGTTATTGTACTAGGATTAGTATAATTAAAGAATTTTTCATTAATTTCTCTATTAACTATTTGCTCTTCTTAGACCTTTTAGAATGTGGGTTTATTTCAGGTTAATAACACCACCCAAATTTATGTTCTTGTGCCATATATATGTCTATGTGCTCTTTAAAAAAACTGGAGATTGTTTACTTCTTGTGATGATTCCATATGTATATATGTTACCCAAAAAGTCAAGCAATAATGCAGATAAAGAGATAGCAAATCGATCAATATCGATGAAGTCAATTCAAACCTTGCAATTATTCTATATAGTGCCCAACCTTACACCTTTTTCTAAGACTCATGCATTATACTTGTTGTTGTTGATTAATTTACTACAAACAAATAATTTGTTAAAAATATAAAACTTGGATATAAATTTTTTTATTTAAGTTAAGCTGCAGGAATAATTATAAAGCAAATAAGCAAGCGTTACGTTTAGAAGCAATTTTTAATAATTGCGAAAAGATAAATTAGATGAAGAGTTTAGAGATGAGGTGCACGGTAAAATACTAAAGCCTCATAATCACATGCATTTTAATTTTTCATTTTTGAGCGAGGAAAAAAGTTTAAAATGAAGGAAAAGTCTTTTCATTCTAAAGCATGATAAATCACTAACTATAACCAGTATTTACAATACGATATTATAAATTACTTATTAATAAGAATCTTAGATTTAAACTCAAGTCATATAATTGTGGTAAGTAAAATATCAACTAAATAGCTAGCAACTAAATAGTTCTATTGGCAATCCACGTCTAAAACAAGGTATCAATTAAGTACACGTGTAATTTGGTCCTAAAAAAATGTTAACTTGTGTTGATTTGGTTTTTTAAAATCTTCCTCTACACAAATTGATTTGAGAAAAACTACCTAGCAAGTTGACAATTTCAATAGGCTGAACTAGTTAGCAAAATAATAACTTCGAGAAATTTACATAAACAAAAACTTTTATGATTTCATGTACGAGATAATATATAACGATAATGTTTTCAAAAACAATAAATTTCAGTCAGAAAAAAGAAATGGTTAGACACTACTAAAAGACATAATTATCAACAACAAAAAATTACATTAAAATTAGTGACAATTTTTTTTGACCAAAAACGTATTCCGTCAAAAATAGAACGAAAATAAATTCCACCAAAAATAGAGACAAAATTTATTTTGGTCATTATAATCGACAAAATTTTTCAAAGTAATTTGATTTCTGTCAAAAAATTTCGAAGGAAAATAGATTCAATCAAGATTATTGATAGAATACTTTTCGTCAAAATTTTGTACCAAAAATTTTTTTGTCAAAAAATTTAGTTAGAATAACTTTCGTCGAAAATTTTCGAAGGAAAGTATTTTCAACAGAATATTTTTCGTCAAAAATTTTAACTAAAAAAAATTTTGTCAAATTTTTTGACGGAAATTAGATTTCGTAAAATATTTTCGACTAAAATCAAATTTCGTAAATTTTTTGGATAAGATGTATTTTCCATTAAAAAATTTCGATGGAAGATACATTCTGTTGAAAAAAAAAATCGACAAAAAAACTATTAATTTTTGAGTAAATTTTACTAGTCAAGGAATCACGTGCTATTTAATCCTATTATAATATGATTTTGGCATTATGAAAAATCAAAAATTATGTCTGTGTAAGAAGGATAGGCGTATATAATTGTTTATGGTATTGTAAATACATATTCGAACATTCACATGTAAAGGCAAGCAGTGACTATCAACAACTGAAACTGTTGAAGTAGTGGGTGGAATTAAAAGTATCATTTTGTAAATATACAAAAATGATGCTCAAATTCACTCACATGATAATGGAACTAACAACGCATAAATATGTTGCAAGTAAGTAACTTAATTCTTAATGCTAGTTGTGATATTTTTGCAATACATCTTCATGTAAGTGTTGATAATATTTTAAATGCATTGGTCAATATAATCATATGAATGTATTTCAGCTTTGAACAATAGGATGTAGTGCATTGGATATCTAAAATTATCGTGCACAATTATGACGATGCATGGCCTAGTTATAAGGTTGTGCCGGATGACGTCAAGCAGAACTGGTACAAGAAATTGATGGTAATATTTCCCTTCAAACTTAACCATATCTATGTTTATGTATTTACAAGTTTTTGTGTGGCTAAACTTGATATTTTTTACTAAGTTGTCTTTTTATCATGTTTAATATTGCAGAAAAAAATATAAATACTTGTCAGAGGATCAGAATCGTTTCAATAAGGTATTCAAGACCAAAGCCACATATGTAATTAAAAATCACATGCATTTGCTAAGAAATGAAAAGGGCGATACCTCTTAGATGTACATGATGCTTTGAAGGAACATTGGACTACTAACGAAAAATGGAAGAAACAAATAAGAGGAACAGGTCCATATATATATATGATGGACCTTCACATTCTGGAGGTTCAATTCCATATACTGAGCATGCAAGGCGGTTGATAAGAATACTTATAATTGCATATGTTTGTAAGTAATGAAAATGGTAAGCCTTTTTTTATACTTAGCATAATATATACTTATTGTTTTACGTTTCATATGATGCAGCAGGCAGATGAGATCACTAACCCATCAGCTCTGGATTGGGCAGTGTACAAGCATACATACACATGTAAAGATGACTATGAGAGATGGATAAATGACAAGTCCAAGGCAATAACTGTGAGTATTATTGATGTTTGCAGTATTTGTATACTTTGAAAGATGATTAGTTTTAATTCGCTTGACTTTAACATATCACATACTTTTTGTGTATATTGTAGGATGAGTTTATCATAATGAGGGAAGAGAGATAGTCAGGTCACTCCATGAGAGGATGCTAGCAATGCAGCATTAGATAATGAATTATACGTGCAAGCGGCTGGTATAGTGAACCGTAAAGGACGAATATACGGTTTAGATACATAGACAGGAGTATACAAGCAATATCGATTCTCCAACATGCCACCACCTGGAGAGTCCCATCAGGAGCATGACAGAATGCGTGAATTGGGGGTACGGTTGCACAACAAGAGAGTGGCATATCATTGATGCTGGCACAACAAGAGAGTGACATGCATTGATGCGTGGTACAATTGCATAATTTAATGGCCTCATTTCAATGATGTAGAGGCGAATGGAACAGATGGAGAAGATTATGCGAACAATTCTCGGGGTATTGTTAAATATCGAGGATGACGACGAGACTCAGCCCCCGTCTCAAGACTTAGGTGATGACCATGATCATGAAGATCAGCCAGCTGCATGAATTTTATTAATACTGTTTGGATGCATTTGATTAGTATATGATATTGACATTTGTACTCTCTTTTTTTGGTATCTTTGGACTTTTGTACATTTAATTGTATTGATTAAGTAGATTTGATTTTGATATATTATTTACTTTGATTATATTCTCGTTGAATTCCATTGCAAATTGAGATGGAACTTTTTTTTTTTTGGTATAAAGAGATGAAATTTTTCGACGAAAATATATTCTGTCAAAAATTTCGATGGAATTCATTAAATAAATATTATTTTATGCCTGTTATTTTTCGATAGAATAATTTTACTTTTGACGGGATCTGAATTTCAGTAAAAAAAATTGCTGTCAATAAAAAGAAATTTGACATCTTGTAATCCATCAATAGTTCTGTAGATAACTTCATTTTTTATGAAATTTTCACCAATTTTGATGAAAAATTTTCGTAAAAAAAAAAATCTTTTCTGGTAGTGAGAAATTGCAGTTAATAAAAAATAATTATTTTTCTCTTTCAAAAGGATGAGCTGAATAAAAATTATAAAAAAAAATAAAATGGTTTTCAAACACATTATTTATTAAATAAAAAAATGATAAAGAATGAATACTCTCTCCCTTTATTAAATACACACATTATAGAATGAGTGTTATCAAATATATTAGTATGCCCAAAAATTCTTTCAAAGCACAAAAATAAAAATAAAAATAGGCCGAAACAAGATAGAAAATAGAATAATTATCATGCACAGTCTTAGAACAAGAAGAATTGATTATTGTTAAGAGAGATAAATTGAGTTAAATTATTATTTTTTGAGAGAGAAACTGAGAAGTCAAAGAAAACTGACACAGAAAAAGAGAGAGTTGTGAGAAAAATAATTTCTTGAATTAGTACAATCAAAGGACTTCAACTGATAAAACCAAATGAATGGTTGCGTATACTAAAAATAAAGAAAGAAGCTGGCAAAAGAGTGAGTGGGCTACGAGGGATAAAAAAACAAGAGAGATTCATTAAACATTTGAAGGGCAAGAGGATGCTGGGTGAGACCATCTGCAAGAAATTGCACCATAGAAAGTGGTGGGGCCGAACCCCAGTTGAATTGAATTGGACTCATCGACCATGCCCATATTCATTTCGTGCTTTTAAGAAATATAACTATTTGGTACGCCCTAGTACCAAACAACAGTGGCCGTGGATATAAAACAGTAATCTAGAGCTTGTTTAGATCAACTTTTTCTTCTTCTTCTTCAAAAGTTATTTTTTTTAAAAAAACAAAACACTTCTTCAAAAAAAATCTGTTTGGATATCTGCTTTTAAAAAAGCAGAAGTCATAAAAAGAATTAAAAATTTATTTTTTCCGAAAGTTAAAAATTTTAACTTCTCAAAAAAGTCAAAATTAAAAGTCAAATATTTTTTTCAAAAATCAATTTTTTTTAAAAAAATCTAAATAGTTATAGCTTTTATAGAAAGTACTTTTAAAATAAAAAAATCATAAAAAAAACTTTTTTGATAAGTAAATACAAACGGACTCCTAGTACCCTCAACCAAGTCACAGAAGAAAATTGCAGGACATCTTTTTTCCCAATAAAAGCAAAAAGAATGTCTACCGAAAAAAAAAAGCAAAAAGAATTGCACATAGATGATAAATTTTTTTGTGAAAATGAAATATTTATTTCAGAAATAGACTTTGATGTTGGTGCAAATTGATTCTTCCAATTGAGCTAGGCCTCCTTGTCCCTCATATATATATATATATATATATATATATATATATATATATATATATATATATATATATATATTATATATATTTGAATACATTGAAAATCGAATGAGTACCTATTATCCACTAATCCACTGCTCACCCCACCATTAGGCTAGCCTTAGTGGCCTCATAATTTATTTTTAAAGTCACCAATGCTATCTTAAACTAAATTTTTACACCAAATAAATTTTTTATTAGAATTATAATTCATTGATACTTTTTAAACAGTATGAAAAATGTCTATGAAAAAAAAACAGTATGAAAAATTAAAAAATTATTCTAGCTTAATGTTTTAGAATTTTAGTTGTAAATATTAATTTTGTTATTAGTATAAATAAACATTTGGCTACATAATAGAGTGACACTAATTCGATCAGCTTTTATTAGAAGAATGGATCATGCGGCCTATTAGGAACTTATGACTCGACATGACTTAATATATTAAATAAAATGAAATAGATATAGACCTTAATAAAAGCTATTTAAAAAACAAATCATAAGCTTTCTATTATAAGATCTGACTTATAAATTTGTATATTAGTTTATATAATATTATTTATTTTTAAAAAAATAAAAAATTATTATTTAAATAATAAAAAGATATTATTTTTAATTATTTATTTAATTTTTGAAGGTCTAATAGACTTAAACAAACTAATAGAACTAGGGGTTTTTAAATTTAGGTCAAACTAGACTTATAATTTAACCCACATTGGTCTAACATGACTATCATATCACACTTAAAAAATTTTACACAAACATAATCTATTTAAATTAAGGGATTTACATCTCTTATGTTACTGCATCCAGAACAAATTTGCAGCAGAGACAATAAACATGTGAGGACCATCAATTTTATTTTCTCTATATCCTCATCTCACTTTCTCTCTCTTGTTTATTGTTTATGTTGCAAAAAAATATTTGAATACAGCAACAGAAGAGATATAAACCCGTTAAATTAAAGCTTAGCTCAACCGGCTTTTTCACTCTTTTGTCCCTTATTAATTAATTAATAATCATTTTGCCCCTGATTCGAAACTATTTATCAATCTGCCCCTCTTTAGTCGACTACCTTGCATTTTTAATCGACTAAACGGTTGTTGGGAGATTTAACCGACTAAATCTCCCTACTTAATCGATTAAAATCATACTGACTTATTTTTTTTTTTTTGTCAAATATGAAGATTTAGTCGACTAAATAGGGAGATTTAGTCGACTAAATCTCCCAGCAGCTATTTTTGGTCTGTTTTGGCCATTTAGTCGATTAAAAATTCAAGGTAGTCGACTAAAAAGGAGCAGATTGATAAATAGTTTCGAATCAGGGGCAAAATGATTATTAATTAATTAATAAGAGGCAAAATGGTGAAAAAGCCTAGCTCAACCTGTCTATAAAAAAAAAATTGCTCAACCCAACTCATTTATACTCTAGCTCTTATTAATTTAGAAAATAACTTGAAGTTCCAGATGTTTTATTTCAATAACAATTAAAATTTATTAATTTTTTTATTTTATATATTCTCCCTATCTCAACACCTCACTTGCTCATTCCCCCTTTGGTTTATATGCTCGTCTTATCCATTTCAATTATTCAATCGCATATATAATTATACCGTATAGACGTGATACACCAGTCTCCATAGGCTCTTAATTATTGAGGTTTTTTATTTTTTTGTCCACATAGACTAATTGACAAGACCTTTAAGACAAGCCAAAATGTATCGGCATATTCAATAATAAAGTCAAGATCTATCTTTTAAAAGAAGGTTATATTCACAAACTTTTTTTCTTATAAATTTACAAAGGGTAAAGTATGTATCATTTTAAAAGACATAAAGTTATGTCATTTTAAGAGAGAGAAAAAGATAGATAAAGAAAGAGAGGAGAGTTGACAAGAAAAATAAAAGTGTGGGTCCCACTTCTTTGTGAGAGTGAAAAGATATAAGTTGTGTCATTTAAAAAGATAAACATTTTTCTCATTTACAAATTATACTAAGTCTGACCAGTCATGTTTCAATCAAAGTGTCTGACTATTCAGACTTAGTGTAATTTGTAAGTTTATAAGAAAAAAAATTCGACAATATAACCTTCTCCATTTTTAAATTGTATCATTGAAGATGTCATCCAGGAAGTAAAATTGTTAAGTAACTGCAGAAAAAAAAAACTCGGCTAATATCGTTATTGACTTCTATTATATAAATTAAACATTATTAAATAAAAAATATAATAAAATACTACAAATTCAAGCGAACATTACTTATTACAATGTCATATATTTCAACATTTTAACCTAAAATTAAGTGAACAATGATTTCTTAAAAAAAAGTAATAGAGTTAAAATTATTGTTATCAATCACTTTAGCTTTTTTTTTAATGCCAATAACTCAACAAATCTTACACCACAGAGTTAAGTTTTAACTCTTGAGACAATGTAGGTAACCTGTTTAAATTTTAATTAGAGAAGCCATTAGAATTAATCTAGTGACGAGGGGTTTAGATAGGTTGTATTCGATTATATGTTGAATTCTCTTTTATATCTAAAAAAATCAATTAGAAAAATATCCAATCGTGCATGTTATTATAAGATGAGGGAAAATTTATAAGAAAATAGACAAATAGTTATTTCTCTTTATCTCATCGGAAAAAAGGTAAATGTGTTCAAAATTTATGTGTAAATGATAAAGTACAAAATGAATAAACTAAAAGTATGAAGCATATAAGTGAAATGATTTATATATCTAATACCTTAAAGTTTTAGGTTGAGATAGGATTTTTCAGATTTACTTATTGTGAGTTTTTTACTTGGACTTATTAATGCATGAATATTCTGATCTAATGAACAAGTGTCAAGATTAATGTAATGAGAAATATAAAAGTCAAGCTTATAAAAGAGTTGTTATAATATATAAATTTGTTATATAACTTTCACTTAATAATTTAATCTTTTTATGATAGAAATGTTTTTTTACGCAAAGTTTTGAGATTCGTTATCAATAAATCTTTAATACTTGACTCTTCTAAGTCCAATACGTAATGACTCAAAGCTTCGTTTACTCTTTAAATATTATCAATTATGTAACGTCTATATTATATAATACACTTAAGGGTTATTTATAATTCAAAGATTTTGAAAATCTTAATTAGGTGTATAATTTCAATTTTTTTTACTTAAACTATATATTTTATCAAAGATAAATACCATAAAAATAAGAAAAGATCGTATTAATATTTTAAATAACATAATTAAGACCTGTTAGTAAATCCATAAATTAAAAATAATACAAATAATCTTAAATCTACTATGTACTATTCCATTCCTCTAAAAGAACCCACTTCTAAAAAGTTGAATATATTATGAACTTATATGTTTGAATTCTGTTTTCAACTAATTTTTATTTTTCATAATAAAAAAATTTGTTCAATAATATTTATTTTGTAAAAGTAGTTTTAAAAAATATATATATTTTTTAATTTTTACAATCAAATTTAGAGAATATATTTCAATTATTTTTGTTTTATATTTTGAATTTTAACTTTCAAAATAAAAAAATAATAGTAATACATAATAAAACACTAATTTTATTGACTATTCTATAGAATAATTTTAAAAAAAAAGCAAAACACAATTAAATTTGTTTTTTCTGATGTTACTTTAGATAACTTTATCTAATGTTCATCAAAACGATGTCGTTTTAGGACAGAAATCATGGTATTTTTGTAATTTTAATTTATTTCAGGGTTATAATAGTCTTTATCTCTCTAATTTTTTTAATTTTTTAACTCCAAAACGACGTCGTTTCGATGAACATTAGATAAAATTATCTAAAATAACATCAGAAACTTTTTTTCCCTTAAACAAATCCATTCCTCATCTTCAAAAGAAATCTTTAAGTTTGTGACAGGTATAAAACTCAGCATAATAAACCCAACACGTGGACCAGATTAAATAGTGATATACGAGATAAAATTGATTTTTTTAATAGAAAATAAAATAATCTTTTATAATCTTAAAATGATGTCATTTAGGTATTTAAAAAATACAGGATATTTTTAAAATAAAATACCTTTTATTTTTATTTTCTAAAATACTCTACGAATAAACCTAAAGTGCTCCTCCAACTGAAGTTTTAATTACTCTTTAAATGAATAAAATATCAATTATCAATTGTGTAGAAATTTAAATCACATAAGACACTTAAAAAAGCCTTTATAACTGAGAACTAATAGAAATCATAAATAAATACTAATTAAATACATACTATTAACAAAATATGATTTTTTATAAAAAAATTTAAAATATCATTAAAATAACATAAATAATTCTTATCTATTCTATACCATCATGATATTGGAACAGTACCCAAAGTGTCATGTTTGGACAAAACAATTACCAGACTGCCACGCCAACAGTAAATTTTGCCAAAATGTCACGCGGCATAATTTGCTACACAGTGTAGTGAATTATGCCACGTCAGAACCAAAAATGTCACATGTCAGATTTTGCAAAATTCGCTACATAGGGTAGCGAATTTTGCAAAATTTGACATGTATCATTTTTGGTTCTGACGTGGCATATTTCGCTACACTGTGTAGCGAATTACTTGTATACATAATTCACTACACTGTATAGCGAATTATGCCGTGTGATATTTTGACAAAATTTACTGTTGACGTGACAGTCTGGTAATTTTTTTGTCCAAACGTGACAAAATAGTCACTCTCCCTGTGATATATTCCCTGAGGAATGTCCCAACTAACCCGGGGATATGCTTTTTCGATGTCTATGTTAAACGCCACTACTCCTTTCTTCAGCTTTGTTTCTTACCAGCAAAGTGCTGAGACGCGATATTTTTTCCGCTACACAGAGTTTCTTTATTGGGAACAGATAGCTATATATGTCTTGTCTACTGTATATAAACGTCGATTTCCATGATGTTTGATGTGTAAATGTAGTTTGGTCAATGCTGAAACTGTATAACAGTATTATGACTTCGCAAAATTATGTGAGTGGTCAAACCACAATGCTTTTTACATTTCCGATGTATAAATAGAAGGATAATATTTTAACTGACGAGCTTAAGGGCTCCTTTCATAGACGAAATAAGATAAGGATAAAATATGATACGAGGCTAATAAGAATAAGATATGATATGGAGTTGATAAGTCTATATCATGTCATATGTTTCATGAGCATCTAATTAGCAATATAATAAGATTATGTAGAAGGAGATAGGAGAAAGAAAAAAATTATAATACAATAAATACTATTATATTGAGTAGCGTGTGGATATATTGGGTAGCTTGGAGATATATTGGGTATTCAATATTAGTATCCTATCCTGTTGAATCCTAACTCAGCTCCTCTCGTAGGATAAGAAATCATGTATTGGATAGAATAAAATGAGACAATAGGATAAGCTAATCATATCCTATTGACCCATCAAACAAGAAATAAAAATAGGATATGATAAGTTATCATATCCTATCTTCTTTATCAGGTGCTCCAAACATACTCTAAATCTCTTTGAGGAACAGTGATTAAAATGTCATTGTTCTCAAAATTATTTGTCAATATGTCATGTGAATAGTAAAAATTTTAAAAATGTCACGCATACAATTTCGTTATAGTAGATATCGAACTTCGATTGTTGATATGACAATCACGTGTATAATTCACTACAGCAAGTAATGAATTAGGTAGTCAAAATATAAGAGAAAAGTTCGCTATGCATAATAGCGAACTACCTTCTAATAATATTTGCCTACTTAACTTCTATGCTGAATATGCTGACTTTTAAGCTGACATTTTTGCTACTGTACAATGGTTTTATGGTGAAGTTGAAACAAAGAAATGAAAAGAAAACAATTTTTTCAATCAAAGCAAAGGAGGAGCAGGTCACAATTTTTATGGTGGTATTTGGATAAAAAATTTGGTGAACAGTGATATTTTGGTCAATGTTCTTCTTATTTATAGGATAAAATTTAAAATATTTTAGAGACGTTTGGTAGATAAAAAAAAAATTTACTGGAAAAAAATGAATTCCGAAAATATAGTGGTAAATTTTTCCCCCAAAAAGGTTATTAAAAAGTATTTGATAGGTCAATTTTTTTTCCAGAAATATTGGGTTAATTTTACTAATGCTATATTTGGTTGATTGTAAAATATTAATGAGAATCTGAACTAAAATTACAAAATTACCGTGCAATTTTCATTTTAACTCTGCATTCTCTCTCTCCAGGGTCATTTATAACTTTACTTAATTGATTAGACATTTGACAACATTGCATGTGGTGGGATTTTTTTTTTCATCCCAACAATAAAATCTTTGATAACAAATTCATGTAGAAAAAGAACAGTGACCATTGTGCCACTGTTCACCAACTTTTTTTACTTAAATGTCACGCGAACAGTCTTATTTCCCAATCTGCCACGGGGGCAAGTTCGCTTCTGACACAAGCGACCTCGGTTTGCTGATGTGTCAGCTTTCTGGTGGTGTCAGAGTTCGCTTCTGACACAGGCGACCTCGGTTTCAATAATATTTTAACCAAGTTCGCCTACCTTTTTGAATTTTTTTTTTAAAAATTTAATACGTGTTATCCACTAAAAATGTGACACGTCAGCAAACCGAGGTCGCTTGTGTCAGAAGCGAACTTGCCCCCGTGGCAGATTGGGAAGTAAGACTGTTCGCATAGCATTTAGGTAAAAAAGTTGGTGAACAGTGACATTTTAGTCAGTATCCCGGTAGAAAAGCAATTTTCGGGAAAAAATACAGCCGGATATCTCTTATCATTTTTGCTATCAAACGTGACTTTTTTATTTTTCCTAGCAGGCTTTCCCATATTTTTAAAAATAATCACCGTAACCAACGCCCAGTATCTATCATATCCCAATTGAACATTGTATAATACAGAATTATATATTAGATAATCAAACAAAATATTAATAATCTTGAGATAAAACAATAGCAACCAATATTCTTTAATTATATTATCAAATTTTTATTTGTAACTATATATTTGGTTACATCATCATCATTATTATTAAATATTTATATTAATTTTTTGATGTTTATAAAAGTATATTATAAAACTCTTTCGAAAGAAACCTGTTTTACTCTCTTAAAAAGCATCCAGTTTCCGATTAAGTCAGATTTGGTTCCTATTTATTCCGTGACCGTCTATGTAAGATTTGTTTCACTTAAAATTACTTGCGGCGTGTATCTGTTAGAAAAATATAAAAGTAATAATATAATTTCATTCAATAATTTAAATTTTTGGGTTGAATTAGTTACTTACATGATATCAGAGCTTTGGTGTTAGAATTCGATCCTCACCGCCCTCATTTAATTAAAAAATAATTAAGTATTATGAAATTTTTTAACATAAGTAGATGACTGCATTGTCCATCATTCAAATTCAGTGGACTTTCGTGTGAGGAGTCATATTAGAAAAATATAAAACCAATAATATTTCCTCATCCAATAACTTAAATTTTTGGAGTGAATTGGTTCTTTATAGTATGAAATAAGTATTATTACATTAATATTAACATTGAAATTAAATTTTCATTATACGCAATTTTTTGTTACTTTTTCTTCGTAAAATACTTCGTTCTAAGGAAATAGAGAATTGTAAATTTGTGGACAAGACAAGTGCTAAATGCAATTAATTTGGGGGGGTTTGTTTGGGATCTTCAGCTCGCATTAACATAATTTTGTTAGTTATTCAGACACGTTTAGATCTTTAATTTGTTAGTTGATTCTTTTTTACCAGCAAAAACCAAAAAAATCTAGCCAACCTGAAAATACCCGTCACTAGGGGAAAGATTCAATTCAATGATAGATAGTAGAGACGAGACTAGCTTAAGCTGAGAATGGGAGTGAAGCCCCATTAGCCATATCTCTCTCTCTCTCCCTCTCTCTCTCCAAACTTAATAAGATGCGTCAGCTTCCTGGATTCTACTTCCATCGTGTGTTGGGCACAAAAATCACAACCGTATGGCACGAGATGGGCAGGTCCAGAGTAAGATGGAATATCATTTATTATTTATTTATTATTATTATTATTCAGCTAAGGGAATAATGTTCTAAGTTGAGGGCCCATCCCACTAATCTTGTGCACTATTCAGGTCTTCTGAATGGGTCCCCCCACCAGCTAGTGCAAAAGAATGAAAATGTTTTCTTGACACCTAAAATCTTACACTTCTAGTTAAGCTCGTTAATTTTTTTAAAAGAAAGAAAATACATGTGGTTTATTTAAAAAAAAATGTTTTTTTTTTCCTAAATATAAAAAATAACATAGTTCAAAGAATAATGATCCCCCATACCACGTCATTCAATCCTCCTCCGATCACACACACATATCAAACAAACAGGCTTATGCAAATCCTTTATATAAAGCCATATTCATTAACAACACTTTCGTAGGTTCCAGCATCAACACTACTCACCCAATTCCCCACCCTAGCTTATCCCTTCCCATTTTCTCAACCGTCACCGCCTCTACCCTTTCCATTATTACTAGTTAAACACTTTTCAACAACAGAACCGCCATTCAATTTGGCAACATATATACCAATCGAGCTAGTTACCAAAGCATATTTCCATTTAAGTTACATAAACTATAGCTAGCTAGCACCTCCTACACGCACACGCACACGCACACATAACCGTGCCCAAAACGCATCACATATACATGGGTAACACAGATTATGATTACCCTTCGGTCATAAACGTTGAGGGCGTGCACCGTGTGGCCATCCCTCCACCTCAACCGTTCTTTAAGTCTCTCAAGAACTCTCTGAAAGAGACCTTCTTCCCAGATGACCCATTGAAAAAGTTCAAGGACCAACCAGCCTCCAAGAGGGTCGTGCTTGGCTTTCAATACTTCTTCCCAATGTTAGAGTGGGCACCACAATACACCCTCCAATTCTTGAAATCAGACCTTATAGCTGGCATCACCATTGCTAGTTTGGCTATTCCTCAAGGCATCAGTTACGCCAAGCTAGCCAACCTCCCTCCAATTCTTGGACTTTGTTAGTATATAATTAACTTGCTATACTCAATACAATACTCATCATATATATAATAAACTAAATAGCTATCTAGTACTCAAGTCATCATATAATAAATATATATATATATACACTTTTGTCAATTTATTTATTGTGTTTTTTTTTTCTTATGGATTTTGATATAATGTGGAAATTAAATATATATGAATGAATGCAGATTCGAGCTTTATACCACCATTGATTTATGCCATGATGGGAAGTTCCAGGGATTTGGCAGTGGGAACTGTGGCTGTTGGATCGCTTCTCATGGCTTCCATGTTGGGTCGTGAGGTTAATCCCAACCAGAACCCAACACTTTTTCTCCACCTTGCTTTCACAGCTACATTCTTTGCTGGAGTTTTGCAGGCATCACTGGGTCTGTTTAGGTAATTCATTATATATAGTTCTACTTAGCAATATGTATATCAGAAAAATATTTATGCAATTACTGCAGATAAGTTATCTGCATTTATTTTCAAAACAACGTTGTTTTGTATTCAAATATTAAAAAATTATAATTATAAAGATTACAATAATTCTGAAATAAATTAAAATTATAAAAACACCATTATTTTCGTCCCAAAATAACATCGTATTAGACTTACTACAAAGAATTCATTAACTGCAAAAAAAAAAACGAATCCTGTGTATATAGTCGGTTGAATGATAACATTGAAAATCCCATAAATATATAGCCTAGTAGTATAATGACAATAGCAATAATTAATTAGACACTAAAATATGAATGGATTTAATTCGGACAATAAATTTATTAAAGTGAAATTAAAATGAAAATGAATGACATGTTATTGATAGTATCTTTAAAACTTAATTTATGTGTAGAGGACACTATTTTCTGCATATCCGTACATATGCTGGAGTTTTTTTTTGTCTTTTTCTATTTGTTTACTTGAAACTATTTTTGCTTTGTGATTTTGAGATCCCCAATAAACGGTACACATATCTTGTTATACAAAATTAAATACTGAAATCGAGTTGTAAAGTGCGATTGGCCTATTATTGCTTTCAATTTCATATATTGATGTTAAGTAGTACAGTAGTAATTTTAAATAGTGTCGATGATTGACCTTCACTATCTATATAAATTTTCCTTGACATAACATTAATTATCAATCTTTCTAATTAATAACATTATATGTTTTGTTTTTCTGAATCATTAACCATGTGAAACCCTGGAGGAGTGCAGGCTAGGGTTTATCGTGGATTTTCTGTCACATGCAGCCATAGTAGGGTTCATGGGAGGAGCAGCCACGGTGGTTTGCCTGCAACAGCTAAAATCGATTCTGGGCCTTGAGCATTTTACCCACGAGGCAGATCTCGTGTCAGTAATGCGCTCTGTTTTTACCCAAACTCATGAGGTACGAGTACAAATTAAAACACCAACACTACAGCTAGCTAGCTACTTGTCCTCTTCCTCCTCTCCCCTCCTCTGCTGTGTTTTTTTTAAAATCACTACAAGACACAACATTACCTGCCACCACGCACCATCTTCACCAACATATATATAGCTTTCAAACTCTTTAGAGGTCCTTTGTTATATTGATTTCTTTTGGATTTTCAAGAAACTGTTATTAAAAATCCTATTTATCTATATTTGGCAGAAGATTTCTAAAAATTTTTAGGAGGGTGTTATTCTTGGAATCTCGGATATTGGAAAAATTTGATATTGTCAATAATATTTAACAAATAACCAAATATATAATCATTAAAATTGAGCTAATATTCTAAGTAATATTTTTACCTACCAAATAATTTTTTGGTCACATTTTCGAAAAATTCATTTTTTCAGCATATTCTTTGTAATCATGATTTCCGAGAAAAAAAAAATTTCTTCTCTACTAAACACCCTATTCTCTTTTATTTTATTTTATTTAAAAAAAATCTTGTTCTTTGCATATTTCATTTTATATATCATTTAAAAATAAGTTAAAATAAAGTATTAATTCAATGAGTAATTTATAATATACTTTGTTAGCCAAAATTTGAGTCATCCTTAGCTAAAACTTAGTAGAGTGGAAATATTGTACACCACTGATGTTCTCAAATGATTTTTCTAAACTAATTGATTGGTTGAATGTGGCATAATTTTGTTTGCTTATTTATTTATCTATTTCAGTGGAGGTGGGAAAGCGCTGTGTTAGGATGCTGCTTTATTTTCTTCCTTCTCATCACAAGATACTTCGTGAGTGATATGCCTAACCCATACCTTAATTAATTATTCTACATATATGTTTCACATTCCATGTTTCACATATTGTAACTAACTAATTAAACAAAGAAAAAGAAACATAGCCAAACGTTAAATTCATACCAAGAGCCATGACTTTAACTGTAAAGGGATAAGATCCTAATCCCATACTTATTTTCTTTACATTTATTAATGCCAGATATTTCTGGGAAAGGGATTTTAAAATCAACTTATTCTTTTGATTATTTCTATTTTCAACTTTTGAATGGCTCTATTTCAGTCCTAATTAACCTACCCATGCATCCTCATTTAAAGTCAGCGAATTTTCTCAGAAGCTGACATTAAATCCTTCTTTTCGTGATGTTTCCCAATTAACAACGGCCATGACAAAGTAGTAATATACTATACTATAAATTATTATAAATAATATTTTTTCCACTATACTATTAGTTACATATAATATTATTGCAGCCGAAATAATTAGACAATTGTTTACATTCGATTCCCACTTCAGAACAAATATTAAAAGGACTTAATTGCCTTCAGGATGCTATTCTATTATGATTATTATTATTATTTTAAAAAAGTGCATAAATGATTTGATTAAAACTTTTATTGTAAGAAAATTGCTTACTTGAACTTGATGTGGTAATGATATTGAGTTTAATGAAAATAATGAAGTGATTGTAATTTGGGACTGTGATGGCAGAGCAAACGACAACCGAAGTTCTTCTGGGTGTCAGCAATGGCGCCTTTGACGTCCGTTATATTGGGCAGTTTGCTAGTTTATCTCACACACGCCGAGAAGCACGGCGTTCAAGTGGTGAGTATTTCCAAGTTCCAAACGCTCCTTTTTCATAACGCACTCGTGACTACACAGTACACACAGCCAAACACGGTATTACGTATTAGTGCTGCTACACTTATAAGATTAGGACAGACACTAGGGCCCTTTTGGGCTCTTGTCATTGGCCCAATCCGTAATCATTGTCTTGACCTACAACAACAACAACAGGAAACACCACCACTTTGGGGGACCCTTCAATGCAAGTCGCCATTGGGCCCCACTCACTTCATTCAATGACTACTAGAATGATTAGTGTTCTCTTGTTATTATTACTTATTAATTGTATACAATAATTCAATCATACCATTAAAGAATTTCATTATGATAATAGTAATAATTAAAAATAATGTAAATTTTCTAATACTACACCAAAATTAAATTCACTAACTACTGTTTTATTTTGTGAAGTCAAGTGATATATATATATTTTTTTTCAAATCTTGTTTCAGATTGGAGAATTGAAGAAGGGGCTAAATCCACCTTCGGTCATGGATTTGGTGTTTGTATCGCCTTATATGAGCACAACTATCAAAACTGGACTTATTATCGGCATTATAGCGCTTGCGGTAATTATCTCTCAAATCTCATTTAATTTGGTACAAGGCAAGTGTTACACAAGTGAGAGGATGCTAATTATTCATGAACAAATTAATAGTGATAGGAGATGATAGAAAAAAAATTCTTAGGATACGGAGTGAAAAAATTATTATATTGATTTGTCCAGTTCCTATCGTATGATATGATCATGTTAAATAACACATAAGTCACGAGAAGATACATTTGTATTAATAATAGTTGAAGATATAAATCTCAACTCTTATTAATCACAACATTAGCAAAAGGAGAAATTTAACCAATGAAAAAAAAAAAAAGGAGAGAAATGATAGTCAAGTAATAAAAGTTTTGGTCTAATCATGTGCTTCTCATTTCCAAAGGTTGAAATTTGAAATATCCAATTTAGTGCAATTGTGTTTGGTCTTTGAACAGTTGAAAGAAGATTTGATACTATTAGTTATGTCGATAATATCCGGAGTACTGAATTGGTGATCGTATGCAGGAAGGAATAGCAGTGGGGAGAAGCTTTGCAATGTTTAAGAATTACCATATTGATGGCAACAAAGAGATGATAGCTATTGGGACCATGAACATTTTTGGTTCGTTCACCTCTTGTTACCTCACAACAGGTAATTGTTTCATTATTAATTATATTAGTATCAAATGACTAGATAGGGTATGCTGCACATACAAGCTTGGAGCTTTACCTCAACCAGATAGTATAATACCCTTTTCTTGTTCTGCGTTGTTTCTTGAGCTCTACAAGCTAATCTTCATTCTTCACACTTCACATAGAATTAGAAGAAGAAAAACAAATTAATCAACCAATTTCCTGCACCAATTGCTAACAAATTTGGCATAAAAAATGAATGTTGTTTCAGGACCATTTTCGCGTTCTGCTGTGAACTACAATGCCGGTTGCAAGACAGCAGCATCAAACATTGTAATGTCAATTGCTGTCATGTTGACATTGTTATTCTTGACACCCTTGTTCCATTACACTCCCCTGGTGGTGCTATCAGCCATCATTGTTTCTGCAATGCTCGGGCTCTTAGATTATCAAGCAGTCATCCATTTGTGGAAAATTGACAAATTTGACTTTTTAGTGTGCATCAGTGCATATATTGGCGTAGTCTTTGGGAGTGTTGAGATTGGCTTAGTTATAGCAGTATGTATCACTGTGCTCCTAACTCTCCCCCTCTGTAGACTTTTGTAGTAGCTAATTTTGGGTTTTAATATAAGGTTGTTGAAATTAACATGTGCTCTTTGTGAATATTCAGGTTGCAATATCATTACTTCGAGTACTACTATTTGTTGCAAGGCCGAGAACATTTCTTTTAGGCAACATTCCAAATTCGGTAGCATACAGAAATGTAGAACAATATCCAAATGCAAGTCATATTCCTGGAATCCTGATTCTTGAAATTGATGCACCCATTTACTTTGCCAATGCAAGCTATTTAAGAGAGAGGTAAGCTACTAGCGGATTTACAGTTTTGCTCTTAATTGCATGCAAAAAATACTGGCCTCCAATGAAATTAGAAAATTACCTTAAAACTTTGTTCATAGGATCACAAGGTGGATTGATGAAGAGGAAGACAGAATAAAAACTTCAGGGAAAACCAGTTTGCAGTATGTTATAATGGATATGACTGGTAAGTTATTGATATATAAGAAATGTAGTAATTAACAATCTGGTTAGTAAGAATTATAGTCTAACTTGCAGTGTAATTTTATTTGCAGCTGTTGGGAACATTGATACAAGTGGAATAAGCATGCTTGAAGAGTTCAAGAAGACTAATGACAGAAGAGGGCTACAAGTAATTATTTCTATCTCGTGTTATGTTCTAATTTTGTAGTAACATTTATCGTAGTTTAGAGCTCTTTAAATTGATTTTTTGTAATCATGCTTCCTATGTTTTTAGCTAGTTTTGGTCAATCCTGGAAGCGAGGTTATGAAGAAGCTGAACAAATCAAAGTTCCTTGATGAATTGGGGCATAAATGGATCTATCTGACAGTTGATGAGGCTGTTGGAGCATGCAACTTCATGCTCCATACATACAAACCGAACCACGTGAAAGATGAATCAGGGGGTTGTAACAGTGTCTGAGCCATGCAATAAAGCAGTGTTTGATCAAGTAAAGCTTACAAGTTTTCATCTCAGCTAAGTTACCTTTCACAGTATGTGGCATTAGAGTTTGTGAATCATGCTGCAGAAGATTTAGAGGCATAAAAAAGTGAAACGTTGCTTGGGTATTTTAATTTTTCAAATTTTCATCCTTAGTTGGAAGAAAGTTTCCAATACAGGCTATTGGATCATTATGTATCACGCTTGATAATCTATTGAAATGAAAAGTAGCTGCAACTAGAATTGAGTTGTGTTCCTTTGGAAATGTCCTAGAGCTGATCACAATTCACAAGGTCTCAAGCTTAGTACTTGTAGGAATTATGCGCATGTACCTGACCTTACTTGGGGAGGGAACAAATTTCTTTCGGTTTAAGGACTTAGCAGGGAGGAAGAAAAAATAGTGACTTTAGATAAAGTTATTTACCGCTATCCTTTATAACTATGTACTATCCATAGTAGCTATAGATAATTTTGTCTAAAATAACTGTAGAAATATTTACCTTTATAAATTGATGAGATGATCGTTCGTAACTCTAATAAATTTATAGTGATTCGATAAGTGTTCATTCATAAATTAAAAGCCTAAAATATTATAAATTTTCAGTACCTTGCAATACAACTCAGTGTAAAGGGCCGACCCAGTTCAAATACCTACTTCGTGAGTGTCTGGGGAAGGGAATACTCTAGGCAGTCTTTCCCCTGCTTTTTGCAGAGAGGCTGATTCGAACCCGCGACCTGACACACCACGGCAAGCAAGCTTACCGCTGAGCCAAGCCGGCCCTTCAATACAACTCAGTGTAACAATTTAAAAATATAATTCACATAAGTGCATTGGTTTCACTTATTTCTTTATTTTTAATGTCATATGCATCCAAGTATTTCTAATTTTAGTAGAAGAGTACGAATCATAGAAATATTGAAAGTTTATTTGTGCCATATTATTTTCATTATAAATATCTCATTTGCAATCCCATTAAATTGCTAAGAAAATATTACAACTAATTGGGAATTACCAATATATATTTGGTTCCTGATTTAGTTTTTAAGGAGTTTCAATGAAATTTCAAACTTCAAAGTTTTTTTACGGGAAATGTAATTCTCTTATCTAAAAGTTTTTTTAAGGGATATTAAATAAGTAGAACCCAGTAAAATTTGTAAAAATTTATCAAAAAAACAGATAGACATAAAATATTTATACAAAGAGATGATGTGAAAATCTAGATTATTACAAATTCATAAATTCCAAATAGAATTGAAAAAGAAGCCAAAAAAGAAGAATAAGATTTCTCTCTCTCTCTTTTCCCTCTTTCTTTCTTTGAGTTAGTCTATGCAAATGAGGGTTAGCCCATCTATAATTATACTACCTTTTTCAGGTAAAAATTACTACATATTTAATTTGAAAATTTTAACTTAATTAAGACTCGTTTGAATTAAATTTTTTTAACATAAAGAATTTAATTTTAAGAGAATTAATTTATTCTTAAAGATGATATTTAAAAAAGTATTTATGAAAAACTAATTTTGTCTAGATGGTGTCAAGTGAAAATGCTTTTAGACATAGAATTATAAAATGATTAATATTAATTTATTTTATTTTAACTTTGAAGGCGATAGGACAAAAGACAATAGTTGCAAGAAAGGTAATATATTAAAATTATTTTTCCTACAAGTTATATCAAATATTTTTTAGATGAATAAGGATATTTAAAGTGATTTTATTTATAAAATGCTCAAATAGAAGTGTATCTATAATTTAATTTAACGTGCATCATCAACTTAATGTACTAAAATTCAAAAGTAAATGCAATCTTGTGCATTTTATAGATAAATGCACTTAAGATGATTTTTTTTCCTTCTAGATTAAAAAAAAGCAACTAAACAACATGAACAATAATAGGCGAGTAAAAAATCATTCCTGTTTGTTTGAAATTCTATTTATCACAGTTGACATACAAAATGTTCATACTTTTCAAGGAACGTTCAACAAAAAGAAAAATAAAATTCTTCCTGTCAAACACTGAGTGCATGTTTAGACTAGATTATTTTGGGAAAATAACACTACTAAAAAAAGCTCTATTTTCAACGGAATTTTTCCGTTGGAAATTATGAAAATTCCGTTGAAAAATCAGCTTTTGACGGAATTTACGACAGAATTCTGCTGTTGGATAACCCTTCGTCGAAAGGCAACGAAATTTTTTTTTTCCGTTGAAATTTACAACGGAATTTTTTTCCGTTGAAAACTTCAACGGAATGTATTCCGTTGGAAGCTTTACTTCTCCGTTAATAAATAAAGTCATGAAATAATAATAAAATAATAAATTCCGTCAAAAATTTCAACGAAAAATATATCCGTCAAAAAATTCTGTCTCAATTTGCAACAGAAATTAACAAAAATTCCGTTGAAATTTTTGACGAAATTAATTTTCGTTGAAAAATTCCGTCATTATTTTCGACGAAATTTAACTATAATTCCGTCGATAATTGCAATAGAAAAAATATCCGTGAAAAAATTCCGTTGTAAAATTCACTGAAATTTAGCTACAATTCCGTTGAAAAGTTCCGTTTCAGTTTCCAACGGAATTTATTTATAATTCCGTTGAAAATTCTTAACCGTTTACAACGGAATGTACATAAAATTCCGTCGAAAATAATATTTTTAATTTTTTTTAAAAACATTAAATTCATATGGAAACAGAATTTGTCCGTCCCTAATAGGATCAAAATATATCCTTCCCAAATTTTGTCCCTAATTTTTTTTTTATTTAATAAAAATATTTCAATTTTTATTTAAAAAATATCCCTAATTTTTTTAGCAACAAAAACTGTAATATAGAAATAAATTGAAAAGCAATAAT
This sequence comes from Gastrolobium bilobum, assembly GCF_033153095.1. NCBI lineage: Eukaryota > Viridiplantae > Streptophyta > Magnoliopsida > Fabales > Fabaceae > Gastrolobium > Gastrolobium bilobum. The sequence goes on along the minus strand of NW_026897770.1, from coordinate 256,428 downwards.
ATTTTTTTAAAAATAGCTACCAAAAGTTGAATATATATTATCATGATGTCCTAAAAAAATCATTCCATACATTAAATAATTGTCAAGCTTGTCCAATACCAAATTACAACATAAATAATATGACCTATAAGTATTACATAGGAATTATCCGTCGTTCTGCGTGTTTTATCCTCACTTAACAAAAAATTAGCAATCTTTTCTGCTAAATTGAACAACTTTTTCTTTGAACTTTCATTGTTTTCCTTATCATCTTCAACTTTTTTTTGTCTTCATGGTAAATTTAGTTGGTCGTATCTGATTTTCAGATGAGGCATTCAAATTCCATATATAAGTTGCACCTGAACCCGAAACTGCCAAGACAACTAAATCATCTTCATTGCAACCATGTTGGCATGCAAAAATTAATGGAGGATGCCTCATGGTAAGTGTAGGACCAATACTCATAGTTCTGCAATCAAGAATACACATTAAACGGTGATCATATAGTTATAAAGTTGGATTTCATAAACACCAAACCAATCCTCACCTTCCAAAACCAGGGCAACACCCCATAGAACAAAATTGTGGAATCCATCACTATTGTCACAAACCCATGAAGAAAATGGAAGTGGATGAACAAAGTAAACAAATAGCCATGAATAAGAATACTAGCAAGACATCCCAAAAGCAACCTTCAGAATGAGATACCAAGTACAAGCATCCAACTGCATAAGAAATTCCATGAAACAAAAGAACAAACCTTTTATCTAGACTATAGGCTCTAGATTTCTGAAATTTATCTAATTTGATTACTCCAAGAGTTTTTGCAAGAGTAGGAAGTTTGAGTGCCGCATGTTGTCGCACATCCAAGTAAGTTTCAAAAAAGTACATTAATATCATAAACCCTGGAAATGAATTAGAAGAAAACAGCAAATCAGGTAAATCTGATATTTTATGTCCAGTGGCAAAACAGTTAAATATTAGCAGAAGAGTACATGATTAACAACATTAGAGAGTCAATACTATATCAAATAAATAATAATGAATAATCTCAATCTAACACGGTAACCCATATATTAGCAAACTAGACCATTATCATGTTTTTCTTTCTTTTTTGTGAAAGGCTACTATAATGTTTTTCCTTGATTTTTTTTTTCTTTTTTATGGAGGGGGGAGCAAGGAAGCATGGAAAGGACAAAAGGGGTCTCAAAATAACAGAAATTAAAGGAAGCTTACACTATTTAAAATAGCCTTACGTGTTGGAGAGGGAAACCTACCACAATTTCCAGGGAAACCTACCACACCCCATAAAATTTATGTTTCTTACTATCCATAGACGCAGAGGTCGTAGTTCAAACAATGGAGTAATAACTTCTAACATTAATTTCCTCATTCTCAATTTATAACCAAAACAATATTCTTCTCTACCATTCTTAACATAAGAAATAAACGAATACAAGTAGGTTCCAAGTGCCAGTGAAAGAGAGAGAGAAATTAGATGAGAGGGAAACACACACAATTTATAACCAAAATCCCAGACAACGATGCAAAGAACTGCAATGCAACTCAGCCAGTAGCATCAACAGCATAAGAAGAAGAAGAAGAATCAGTTGTTAACCTGGTCAGAAAATTAGATGAGACAAATAATATGAGGTAATAAATTTTGGTCTTTCAACGTGTGTCACCCAAGTAATAAATTTTATAAGTCACCAACAACTGCTTAATTGAAATAGAAGTTAACTAAAGAAGCAACACAAGCACTAGGAATATATGCATCTTTAGATTCCATCTATTCATATTTTTTTCTCTTCATATTTAGATTCTGTTTCTGCCACCTACTGGATTAAAGTTACTAATAATCTCTCTATCTGTTTCTTTTCATATTTGGCTAGAGATCTCGTCATTTAAGTATTACCATGAAAAGATTTGCACACAAACACCAGTAGCTAGATTCTTAACCAAACCAACCAGTGAGGTTCTGAACAAAGTATTTATTGAACATTCAGTCCTAATAACATCAAATATAAAGGGAAGAATTCAGATTCACTAAGTGAGATAAATTCGATGCATACGTTAACAAACACCTTATATATATATATATATATATATATATATATATATATATATATATATATATATATATATATATTAGCATCAGGAATCTACAAACTAATTTGTACAGCATAATTATGAGAAACTATTGCTTGTCTAAGTTGAAGGTGCAAAAAAAGTACCTGCATATAACTTGCAACCTGGCGAGTTTTCAGGTTAGGTTCATTTATCCACCTTAATATAGCTTTTGGACGAGCATCTGAATGCAAAGAAAAGAAACCAAAGTACACTTACATTGAATTAGCAACTACCTTATGAAAAATGAAGCTTAATATACCATATATAATTGATATAGCTGTTCAAGAAAATAAAGGAAAAGGGAAGATAGGAAAAAAAAGTAAGAGTATCGTTCTCTCCTAACTCACTTAGGGCTTCTATAAACTTCAGACGCAGCTCAGGACTCCAAATATTTGAACGTCTTTCCTCAGCAATCTCACTGTTGTGAAGGTTCATCTGGGTTGAGCTACATGAATCTTCATTCGTAACTGTTTTCTTCTCTTCTATAATTCGAAATTTTTAGCAATGAATATTAAAATGCGAAGAGGGGATTGAAATTTACATTGTCTTTTCCCATGAAAGCTAAAATGCAATAAATCAGCACACACACAGGGGATGAGAAGGTGGACCGGTATTGAAGGTCGGAGGTTCGTGGAACGGTGGGATGAAACGAAAATAGAAGGTTGATGATGAAGGTTGGTCGCATGGTGACGCACGATGGTGATGGAGTAGAGGCTGAGAGGGGGTTTAACGAAGTGTCTCGGTGGTTGGTTTCGAACGAAAATGAGAGCAAGGAGAGGGATGATGGCTGGCGGTTTAATGGTGGAAGGGTGATGGTTAGTTTACGGTGGTTATGGAGAGAAGAGGGGATAGGGGTGGTGTGTTGAATGATGATTGTCGGACGGTGGTGGTATGCAGTGGCCCATTGGAAAAAGATGGTGTTAACAAAGGTGAAGAAGAAGGAAAGAAGGGGCTGGCTAGGAGAAAGTGACAAACATAGAGAAGGGAAAAAAAATTTGATTGTGAAAAGACATAGAAGGGGGGGAAAATTTCAAACAAGCGGGAATGTAAAATTTTGTAGGGGAAAAGAGTATGAAAATTTTATTTAAGTGGAAAAGAGTAAATTTTGGAATTATTAATTGTAATAACGAGAAACGGTAACAATAAAGTTAATTTTAAAATAATTTTAAGATATTGTGATAATTAATTAAAATTTTATAATAATTACCTAAATTTCTCCATTAATTTTACAATATAACTTATTCTATTAATATTATTTTAAATTTCAAAATTTACAAAAAAATTTATATTGGCATGTAAAAATAAAATTAATAAAAAATAGTTAAAAATACAGAGGTAAAAAAAATATAGATATTTTCTTGTTTTAATATTTTTAATAAGAAAAAAACATGGACTATTAATAAAACGGTAACAATGAGAAACGGTAAAAATTTATAAGCATTTTTAATAAATATTTCCATTAATTGTAATAATGAGAAACGGTAACAATAAAGTTAATTTTAAAATAATTTTAAGAGATATTAATTATTGGGTCATACTTATTAATTAATTATTAATCCAATAAATTATAATGTTAGATTGAGAAAATTTACGACGAAAATTATATATATATATATATATATATATATATATATATATATATATATATATATATATATATATATATATATATATACAGTTACGATATATATATATATATATATATATATATATATATATATAATAATATATATATATATATATATATATATATATATATATATATATATATATATATATATATATATATATATATTTGTACTAAAGAGGTTCTTTAGGTTGTTATTCAAATAAATATTTTTTATATTTAAAAATTCTCTTTGATATATTAAATTATAAATATTAATTTTATAAGGAGAAAACTCTAAATTTCATCCCTAATTTATTTATCTTGTTGCTACCACGATCACACTATTTCATGGAAGCTCAAGAGCACAACCACATTATACGTAAACATATATGTTCACCCGTAACAAGATAGAGACAAATGATTTTTCCTCCCTAATAAGGAAATAATTAGAAATATATTTTTTCTTCTCAAACCCATACTTTCTAGTAGTCACTAGCGGATTGGATTAACAACCCTTCAAAAATTTCTCACCATATAAATCACATAATATTACTTTTTTTAACACAAATATCTCAATCTAGATAAACTAGCAAAAATAACAAATATTAATCAAATATGCTACATGAACATGGTTAACATTGCTTTCCTAGCATGACTTATTAGTGTCAAAAATTTCAAAGGCTTTTGGTTTTTTTCATCGAATATTGCAACGGAATTTTTTTCCGTTTATAATTTTGATTGGATTTTGCTCCTTCATTTTGCTCTTCAAGTAATCACAAGCATTATGAAAAATCATAAATTTCTTTTATGCAAGAATGCAAAGTGTATTCCTAAATGACTCGTGAGAGACAATGACTTATTAGTGTCAAAAATTGCAACAGAATTATTTCCGTTGAAAATTGCAACGGAATAATTTTCCGTTGAAAATTCCAACGGAATTTTGGACTTTTTCCGTCGAAAATTGAAACGGAACAATTTTTCGTTGAAAATTCCAACGGAATTTTGGACTTTTTCCGTCGAAAATTTCAACGGAATTATTTTCCGTTGAAAATTTCAATGGACTTTTTTTCCGTTTATAATTTTGATTGGATTTTGCTCCTTCATTTTGCTCTTCAAGTAATCACAAACATTATGAAAAACCATGAATTTCTTTTATGCAAGGATGCAAAGTGTATTTCTAAATGACTCGTGAGAGACAATGACTTATTAGTGTCAAAAATTGCAACAGAATTATTTCCGTTGAAAATTGCAACGAAATAATTTTCCGTGGAAAATTCCAACGGAATTTTGTACTTTTTCCGTCGAAAATTGAAACAGAATAATTTTCCGTGGAAAATTCCAACGGAATTTTGGACTTTTTCCGTTGAAAATTTCAACGGATTTTTTTTCCGTTTATAATTTTGACTGAATTTTACTCCTTTCATTTTGCTCTTCAAGTAATCACAAGCATTTTGAAAAACCATAAATTTCTTTTATGCAATAATGCTATCATTTATAATTGTTTATGGTATTGTGCATACATATTGAAACATTCACATGAGAATTCAAGTAGTCATGACTATCCACAACTACAAGTGTTGAAGTAGTGGGTGAAGTTATGAGTATACAAAAATGATGCTAAGATGTACTCATATGATAATGGATATGAAAATAAGTAAATATGTTGTTAACAAATCTCTTTAATCTTTATTAAAATAAGCTTCAAACAAAAGATAAGGTCCTAGGCCTTGACAGAATTAATCGTATAAATGGCACACACGCCAAAGCTCGATGAGGGACAAAACCTCCGAAGCCCATACCTGTTGGAAGCCATCAATAGTAAACTTAAACAATATAAAAAATGCAATCAATGAAAACAAACACAACATGAGTGATATGCAATTATCAACATATATGATATTGATCTGAGTATAATAAATATTACAGAGATTTGTTAGCAACATGTTTACGTATTTTCACATCCATTATCATGTGAGTACATATGAGCATCATTTTAGTATACTTATAACTTCACCCACTTCTTCAACACTTCCATATGTGGATAGTCACTACTTGCATTCTCATGTAAATGTTTCAATATATATATGCACAACACCATAAACAATTATAAATGACAGCATACTTGCATAAAAGAAATTTAGGGTTTTTGATAATGGTTGTGATGACTTGAAAATTATCAACGGAAAAAAACTCCGTTGAAATTTTCGACGGAAAAAGACCAAAATTCCGTTGAAAGTTTCAACGGACCAAAATTCCGTTGCATTTTTTGACGGAAAACTATACCGTTGCAATTTTCAACGGAAAATTTCCGTTGAAATTTTAAAAGGAATATTATTTCGTTGTAATTATCAACAGAATTTGTTGTCCGTCGATATTTTTCGATTAAAAATAATTATGTGATAAATTTTTGACAGAATATTTCAACGGAATTTAATTTCCGTTAAAATTTTTGACGAAATTTATTTTCCGTTGAAAATTTCCGTCTCAAAATTCAACGAATTTTTTTTCCGTCTCTACTTCCAATGGAATTGAATTTTCGTCAAAAATTCCGTTACTATTTTTGACGGAATATTTTCCGTTAATAAATTACGTCGATAATAGAGCTTTTTCTAGTAGTGTAATAGCTTGGTTTTCAAAAAATTTAAAAAAACTTATAATTAAAAACTTTCGATTTTGAAATAAATTAATCCAAATATGTTATAATTGATGTTGATATATATTTTGAAATTATAGGCTTGATCAGAAAAAAAAGTTATACTTATCACCAATTAAGTTTATCACTTCTTACTATTAAATCTTAATCATTGATTTCTGCAAATCTGATTGTTGTAATATATTGAAAATTAATAATTAATTAATAAATCTCATCTAATAAATTATAACCGTTAGATTGACAGAAATTAACGATTAAGATTTGGTGGTAAAAAGTGATAAACTTAATTGGTATTAAATATAACCTCCCAAAAAAATAAAGGAAATTTACAAAGAAGTAAAAAATGATGTACCAAACAATGATAGCTCAATTAGTATATGTAGGGTTGGCAAAAACGAGTCAATCCATCGGGGTTGGTTCGTAACCCGCCAAAAATGAGCCGGGTTGGGTTGGCAAAATTGAGCTGCCAACCCGACCCGAGCCATCTCATGAAAAAATGAGCCAACCCGTGGGTCAAACGAGCTAGCTCGCAGGTTGAGTTTTTTTTTTATTATAAAGAAATACAAAATATAATATACAAAAATGGACAAAACCCACACATGCTGTCATCATTTTTCTTCCTTCTCTAAACCTAAGTCCCTAATCTTCTCACATACCTGACGTTATTATATTGTTAGGCTATGTTGACTATGTTTGGTTCAAATATCTTACCCACTTAGTAGCAAAGTGGTTCTGACTGTTTCTTGATGTTTATGCAAATTTGTTGTGAAGAAAATTCGAAACTAAAATATTTTGCTTTTATTTCTCATTTTGTAACCCTTTGTTTAAGTTAATGGAAGCCACATAGCTGGTGCATTAATACTACAGAGTCATTTAAATAGGCTAAAAACGAGCCAACCCGCGAGCTATTTTTTTAAGGGCTTTTTGACCCTTTTATCCCTTATTAAATAAAAAATAATCATTTTGTTCCTGTTCCAAAACTATACCTCACTTTGCCCCTATTTAATCGATTACATAGAAAATTTAATCGACTAAGTGTCAAAAAATATATTAATCGATTAAAAAAATTTTTTAATCGATTAAGTATCAATTTCTTCAAGAAAATTGCAGAGGAAGATCGCCCACCACCGACAACTTCATATTTGGAAAATCAGGCACAGCTCAGTTCAATCATTGATCATATAATTAACATAGAGAACATATACTGAAGGAGGAAAAGTGGGAACCCGATATAATTAAATTCTCTCCCTTTCAGCAACAACAAGAAGGCGATTCAGGATAAAAGTGTCCCAAAAGTTACAAGCTCCTAGCTTTACCTTTCTTCATCGTTTTTCATCTCTATTTTTTCAAGATTTTATTAGGGAGAGCTGTTACTGTAGGAGGGATTGGAAGAAAAAGGTTCTGTTTTGTGATATATGTGCATAAGAACGTAAGATAGAAAGATGACATAGTGCAATGACTCTGATGAGGAAGGGCATTGAATCATTCACGCCCACTATTACTCCTAGAGCTAATAACACCGATGAAATTCATATGAAGTTGTCGGTGGTAGGCATTCTTCCTCTGCAATTTTCTTGAAGAAATCGATACTTAATCGATTAAAAAGGTTTTTAATCGATTAATATATTTTTTTTGACACTTAGTCGATTAAATTTTCTATGTAATCGATTAAATAGGGGCAAAGTGAGGTATAGTTTTGGAACAGGGACAAAATGGTTATTTTTTATTTAATAAGGGATAAAAAGGTCAAAAAGCCTTTTTTCAAGTCAACCCACAAGCCATATTTTTGAGCCAACCTGCGAGCTAACCCTAACCCGACTCGGGTCGGGTTGAGTTTTCTAACTCGTTTTTTTTTTCGAACCATCCCTAACCCGACTCATTTTTTTCGGATTGAATGCGGGTTGGGTTGGGTCGGGCCGGGTTGGGTCGTTTTGCCAACCCGGAATGCATGAAAGCTGAGCACATGGAGTGAAACCTCTTCAATACTATCTTTGAGAAGAATTTAAAATCTTAATCCAAAACTCGTCTCGAATAAAATTGTCTCGATGTTTTATCCAAAACTAAAATAAAGTTGATGCACTCAATCTTGTGGTTTTAAGTAATGGACAATCTCCCAATATTGAAGGGGTTTTCAGGGCCCAACAATGCACATTATGGACTACTGTAAGGGCCGACATTCTGAAAAAAAAAAAAAAAATCTTAGAAGTAAAACAAAATTTACCGCAAAGACAAAGATTGTGTGTTCAGAGTGACATTCAAATTCACTTCACTCATTTTACTTCTCTTGTTTTCTTGTCACTTGGGAACAGTGAGTCATTCCTTCTGATATGCTCAAATGGTAACCCTTCCGAAGAAATCAAAGAAGACCAAAAGGAAGGCCAAGAAGTTCAAGAAACGCAAACAGGTGAGTCTGGTCCCTGTTGTGCCCAGAACTAGTGAGAACGATTGGTGGGACTCTTTCTGGCACAAGAATTCTACTGCCCCAGGTATCTTCTCCTTTCTCTTCACTCCATTCGCCTTCAAATTTTTGAACTTTTTATTATTTATTCATGATTTTTGTTCGGGAAGGAAACCCTTTCATGCAAGGGTTTCTCAATTGTTATCACTTTTTTGAATTCTCAACAACCCTCATAATGTTTATATCTAGTTGGTGAAGAAAAAGAGGAACCACTGTGACGGAGAGTTTTATGATATGTACCAACAACCCTGAAGGCGAGGGCCTTGGAGATCCAATCTCATTAGTTTATTTTATCTTTATTAGTTTTGTTATCTCATGAGTTTGTGTAATTTAAAATAGTTATCATTAGCTAGAAGGTTATACTTATCACTAATTAAATTTATCATTTCTTATCACCAAATCTTAACTTATTTTCGTTAATATGACGGTTATAATTTATTGGATATTAATAATTAATTAATAAGTGTTATCCAATAATCGGCGAAAATCAACAGTTAAGATTTGATGGTAAGAAGTGATAAACTTAATTGGTGATAAGTATAACTTTCTTGATCATTTGTTATCTTATTCCTAATTATGTTATTGTATAGTTTATCTTATCTGGTGTAAGCTGCTACAAAGTAGATAGCCACTGATCACAAAATTGATTAATTGTATCTCTCGTAATTACTTCCTCCTAATTATTCTCTAATTATCGATTCTCATGTAATCAACCTCTCTACAATCTTCTCATCTCCTGTTTTCCCTTCCCCCCCCCCCCCCCCCCCCCCAAATATTATAAAATTATTGTTACAATGGTGCTTTCATTGATCTAGCCTTCCTCCATGGCTGCACGGACTAGCCTCTGTGTTCTTTCATAGCAAACCCTGGATTTCCAGCATCTTCTTCAATCCCGTGTAGCTATTAATCAAATCTTCAATAGCCTGTTAAGCCTTCTGGAAGAGGCCACTGGGCTGGCTGACCATGATTGAGGTAGCTCTTCATTGGAATAGGAGGGACCATGTTGAATTTGTACAACTCGCTCTCCGAATCATTGCTTACTCACCTACTCCAACAAGTGGATGCAATCGACGCTGTTCCTCTTTATCGACTATTGTATGCGCTCCCATTGTCGCGCAATTAATGATGCTGCTGAATCGAAACACATTAAGCCTTCTACATGTGAGGACTCCCCAAAACACGTGTCATTCAATGCCGACAGGTTTTCCAATAGGCAATAAATCCATTCAATTGCCAGCCAATAAGCGTGCTTTTCCCCGATTGCTATGGCATTCCATCATTTGTCATCCTACTAGGTTTGAGACTGTGATTGACATGACATTTATTGTCATCTTTGATCCCGGAATTGCACAACTCAACCTCGCAAACAAGGTTGGTTTGAAGAGCGGTGGAATGTAGCAAAACCTTCAAGGCCAAGCACTTGGATATGTCAATTTTATTGTGTAGTTTATCTTCTCAGTTGTTATAAACTTATAATTCAAATTAGTTATCCTGTCAGTAGTATTAGTTATCCTATTTCTAAGTATGTTATTTGATAGTTTATTTTATCTCTTAGAAGGTGTAAGCGACGGTAAGATAGATAGCCCACCCGATCACAAAATTAATTAAGCAATTACAACTTTCTTTATTACTTTCTCCTAATTATTCTCTTATTCTTAATTCTCTCTCCCAATCGACCTCTCTGCAATCTTCTCCTTCTATCCGGTTTTCCCTTCTTTACCCAAAATATTATAAAATTATTGCTACATGATATTGGTTCTTTTTTGCTTTTTTGGGTTGTGATTTGATGTTTGTTATGGATATGATTGAATGCAAACCTGCAGGATACTCTGTACCTGCTGATGAAGCTGAAGGGTTTAAGTATTTCTTTAGGGTGTCAAAGACTACTTTTGAATACATATGTTCTCTTGTAAGGGAGGATCTCATATCAAGGCCTCCATCAGGGCTCATCAACATAGAGGGGAGGCTTCTTAGTGTTGAGAAGCAGGTTGCCATTGCCCTTAGAAGGTTGGCATCTGGTGAATCTCAAGTCTCAGTTGGAGCTGCCTTTGGGGTTGGACAGTCAACAGTTTCTCAGGTGACTTGGAGATTCATCGAAGCACTGGAGGAACGCGCTAAACATCATCTCAATTGGCCTGATTTCAATAGAATGCAAGAAATCAAGTTTGGTTTTGAAGCATCCTATAGGTTGCCTAATTGCTGCGGAGCTATTGATGCAACACACATCATGATGACCCTTCCAGCTGTCCAAACCTCGGATGATTGGTGTGATCATGAAAAAAATTACAGCATGTTGTTACAGGGAATTGTCGATCATGAAACGAGATTTATTGATATTATGACAGGTTTCCCTGGGGGCATGACATTTTCCAGATTGTTGAAGTGTTCAGCATTTTACAAACTCTCAGAGAATGGGGAGCGTTTAAATGGAAATGCAAGAACTTTAGGTGGAGATGTGATAAGAGAATATGTAGTTGGTGGGTACAGCTATCCTCTTCTTCCATGGCTAATGACTCCTTATGAAACTAATGGCATATCAGATTCACAATCCACTTTTAATTACAAACATGAGGCAGCAAGGCTACTTGCAGTAAGGGCATTCTCACTGTTAAAGGGAAGTTGGAGAATCCTGAGTAAGGTTATGTGGAGACCTGATAAGAGGAAATTGCCCAGCATTATCTTGACATGTTGTTTGCTTCATAATATAATCATTGACTGCGGTGACTCCTTACATCCAGATGTTGCCTTGTCATGTCATCATGATTCAGGATATAAAGAACAGTATTGCAAGCAAGTTGATCCTTCAGGAAGGACCATGCGTGAAAATTTGGCTAAGCATTTAAATCATGGAATGCAATAAGATGTTCATCGGATCTAGAATATGAGCATTCTGTTGTTGAACTTAGACATGAGTTTTTTTTTTTTTTTCCTTCCCTTTTTTTGTCAGGGGTTGACTCCTTTTGTTGTTGTTGAACGTTAACTTTTTATTGTTATTGGAAGATATGTTAATGCAAGAGTCGCATTGTATTTTATGCTGAACAAACGATTCTTAAAGAGACAAGCAAAAGAAAGAAAAGAGCAAGATAATTGCATGGCACCACGATGGTAAACAAAGTAATAGCCAAAACATGAACGGCACATCTAACCAAGAAAGAAATTAGACGGGGGGTTATTCAGACAATGAAATAGCGAAAATTACATCCTAGCCTCTTCTTCTGAGTGAACATTACAGAACATGTACAGCAGGGTCTTGAACCATATCTAGACTATAAAGGAAAATTTACAAACAATAAAGCTAATGTCTCAATTGTCTCATGTACTTTTAAACTATGCTAAATTATTGTCTATTCAATTTTCCTTGGTCGGAGGCTGTATGCATGCACAAAAGGGTGCTTTCTTCTTCCTCTTCTGGTACTTCTTTCTCGTCCCATCATAGAGGTAATCTCGCAATAGAACTTTTGGATTTCGATCATCAATCAATGTTTTCCCTTTGCCTTTTTTTTCATCATTCAGTTTTAGAAGTAAAAATTGCAGTCTTTGCACCTCCAACTGCAGCCGTCCTATTTTTTCTGACCCTCTCCGAGCCTGTTCTGAAACTCTCCTTCTGCTAACGCCTCCACTCTCATCTGACTCAGTTGTAGACTTCCCAGCAAAGGACGAGGTACCCTCTTCTACATTCTTCATCAACTTGCGGTTGGCATCAAACAACTTTGTGATGGCCTCCTGAGCAGCTTCAAGCTGCCCTTTCACTGTGTCATACTCAATACCTTTTCCATGTGTGCTCAACTCAGTAATTTCCACCTTGTTCATCAAATCCTGTACGGTAATTTCAAGGTTTGTCAACTTTTGAGCATCAGAATCAAGTCTCTCTAAAATCTTCCTCTTGTTGCCTTCTTGATGAGGCTGTGGCTTAGTCAATCTTCTTGAGATCTCTAACTTGTCCACACTCAACTCCTTTTCAATCAAGGACTCTACTGAAGGATATTTGTTTTTGGATTCCTTGGTTGCTCTCCTTTGATGGTATCCAGCAGGTGATGTGGCTGTCTTGTGTGCCTTTCCAACTGTCAGGCCAATAATGCCATCCTCATCAGCAGTTTCCCACAATTCGAGCATCTGATCATCAAACTTATGAGTTCCTCTCCTACTTATCCCATATGATGAACATTCAGTCGTTTGATCAAGCATGATGTCTTTTGGCAGAACTTCAATTTCTTCTACAAGGATATCTGACACTGATTTCCTTGTCTTCCGTTCATCAGCAGGTCCACCTTGATGCTCCTTTGTTTCATCCATTTGAGTAACATGCTTGCTTGCTTGGTTATTTCCTTGGCGCCGGCAGATTCCAGGTTTTAACACTTGAATCTCTCTCATTTCATCCTTAGGTTGGAAACTTTCATTCATCTTTTTAACAGCCATTTCAATTGCATTGATCCTTTGCTGCATGTCTTGGAAGTCTGTTTGTGCATCTGTTGCCATAGCATTCTGACCTTCACGTGTTTGTGGACCACCTTCAGTGTACGTGTGATTCGCCAAATTTTTAACCTGGGAACAAAGATTTAGACAAACTATATTATATCTATATAAACAATGCAATAGTAGCTGGTTCCCAGTTGAAGAAGAGGGAATTAAATTTATCACAAATGACCTCCCATTAACATACAAGGAAGCAAGGATCTTAGTTTCTACAAAGTTCTCAAGCATTGAAATATTGAATATGAATCTCTTGCCTGTTTGAAATCTATTCTGGAAAACAGTTTTTTGATTTTCGGAAGAAAAAAACTCGTTTGATAAGACTTGTTTTGTAAAAATAAAAATAAAAATTGTAACTGTTTTTTGTTTTTAGAATCAAATTTAGAGAGCATGTCCAAATTGTTTTTGTTTTGTGTTTTGACTTTTAACTTTCAAAACAAAAAAAAAACCCTATAGAAAACACTTGTTTCATTAATTATTCTACAAAACAGTTTTAAGAACAAAAAAATCGAAACACAGTCAAACGGACTCTTACCGTAAAATACATAATTAGTTTACTACAGCCAAATAGATTTGGAACTACGTATGTTAATACCTTTGATTCTTTGCGGTCATGAGGATCTGCATGTAAAAGCGTCTGCATCTCCAAGGATGTTATACGGTCACTCAAACCACTGATAGCTGGAACATAAGCAGCCAACTGACCACGTAGTCTCCCGTTTTCACATTCCAACTTGTTAACTCTTTCTTTCAGCTTTTCACTTTCCATACCTTTGGAATTGCTTCTGAGTTCAAACATCTCACATTCTTCAGCTAGCTCACGGACCTTGTCTTCAAATAAGGTCTCATTGACATCAGAAATTTGCAGTTCCGTGTAGAATGTGGTAGCCTGAGTTTCCCATTGTTCAGCCTCATTTGCTCCCTTGAGTAGTTCATAACTTAACTTCTCTTCCCTCAGTTTAGTTTCCCCAAGTTCTTGATTCAAGTCCCTTATTTCAGCTTCTAACTTCTGATTCACTTCACAAACACATCCAAGCTCTTCATTTTGACGGTCCTTGTCTGTGGATAATTTCAAAATTTGACTAGCTTGGTCTTCAAGTATCACCTTGGCCTCGTCGTACCTGCTCTTCAGATCTTCCACCAATCTATGCAACTCTGTTTTCTCATCACGTAAAGCACTGAACATCTCTGCTGCTTCCAAAATCTCGTTTTCCTTTTGAGTCAACAACTCCTTTCCATTACTAATATGACAATTTAATTGATCATTGACAGTCTCAACTAATTTTAGTTCAATGTTCGAACTTACAAAAGACTCTTTAAGACATGAATTTTCCATTTGTGCATCTTCCAGTTTGCCCATCATTATTTTTAACCTCTCCTCAAGGTTGGTATTTACTAAACAAAGTTTATCAAGATCTTTGCTAAGCTCTTTACGTACCAGGAGTTGTTCAAAGACAATGTTCTGGTAGATGAGAGAAATATTAGATTGAGCTATTGTCTCATCAATCATGATGCAGATTTCTTCTTCCAAGTTACTTTTCTCTTCACCCAGGTCTAGAAATCTTCTCATCAAGGAACTTTTCTCTTCAAATGTTTTATAGCTTTCTTCCTTTATGTTTCTGTGAGCCTCTTCCAAGTCTGACAGCTGTTTGCATAGATTCTCTATTTCAGATGTCATTACTTTCATTTTCTCTTCTCCCCTAATTTTTGTCACCTTCAATTCCTGATTCTTCTCCAGTATATTCTGGACCTCTGCTTGCAATGCCAAGAACTGCTTAGACTGGATCTTCAACTCCTCATCAAGGGCATCTCTTTCAGTCAAAAGATTTTCAGTCTTTAATTTCAACTGCCCAAGGAATGTAACAAGAACTGAATTCTCAATAGCCACTTGCTGGCTTTCATTGAAAATTGTGACACAAGAATTCTGTGTCTCCTGAAGTTTGTCATGTATATGGTTCAGAAGCTCCTGGTCTTCTTCAATCATATCTTCACACCAATGCTTGCTGTTAATGTCAAGAGTCTTTAACACCTGAAGCAGCCCAATCCTTAGAGTTTTAATTTTCTCAGACAACAAATTCGCATTAACCTGCTTTTGAACATTGTCATTCTCCAATTTAGAAATCAATCTATCAGACATTTTGGATGCCTCCAAGAGTCTCTGACACTCAACTAGAAGGGAGAAGTATTTTTGCTCCAAATCCTGTATACATTTCTGCAAGATGAAAATTTCCATTTGAGCATGTACAGCTCTGTCTAGTTCTTCCTCATATTCCTTTTTCTGGCAATTTGCATCTTCTTGTAGAATATGAATTTGTAATTCCTTCTCAGCCAAGTAAGCTTCATTCAATTGCACAACTCTGGAATGCTCTTCCCTCTCAGCATATAAGGAAACCAGTAGCTCTTCCACCTTTCGAAGTGCAGACTCCCTTTCTGCTTTTAGATCCAAATGCTGTAGTTCCAATTCACTACATTGTTTCTCAAGATCTTTCAGTGTTCCACGAGTAATGTTCAATTGTGAAACTAAGGTCTCTTTCTCAGAGTTGAGACTGAACTTCTCATTGTCAAGCAACAGGCAACAGTCTTCTAAAGTATTTGACTTTACCCTCAATCCTTCAAGCTCAGCATTCATATCAAATAGTAAATTTTCTAAAAGGTTGTTTTTTTCTGAGAGCTTCTCCAGCTTTTCAGCTGTAGTTTGTAACTGAGAAAACAAGGTGCCCTTCTCAGCAGCAAGAGTGGATTTCTCCCCAAGCAAAGATTCACAAGTTTCTTCCAATACCTTTACCTTTCCTCTGACGCTCTCCAGCTCAGCATTCAAATCAGAAAGGGAATTCTCCAGAACAGCATTTTTCTCCAAAAGCTTCTCCATGGTGTCTAGTTTTTCCTTTAGAGCTGCTTTCTCACCCTTGTCAGCCTCACATGTTTCTTTCAGCTTTGAGTTCTCTTCTTGCAAATTCTTCACAGATGAGACAATGAGCTGTGGGTCTAAACCAGTTGATCTGACCTCCTCCATCATGGATTCATGTCTTTTATTCACATCATTGAGCTCCTCTTTAAGACAGTAAATTTCTTGCTGCAGGGCATTTCTTTCATCTGCTCGCAGTCCAACCTCCAGTTCAAGTTTCTTTATTGTCTCCCTCAGATTTAGAATCTCATCCTGCAAATTTTTAATAGACAAAGATGAAGCCAATTTGAGATCAGTTAGAATTTTGTTTTCCTCCTTGGCCTTGTGTACTTCATCCTGTAAAGCCTGCTTACAGGATTGCATATTCTCCAGAATTCCAGCTTTATTATGAAGCTGAGCAGCAAGAGATCTAAGTTCTTCCTGAGATTGAGAATGCAAATTCTGAAGAGTTTGGAAAGCAGTTTCAGCCTCAATGAATCGCAACCGTTCCTCTTGTATGCATGTCCAAAGTCTACCCAATTCCTTCTGCTTCTCGCTTAGTTCTTCACTTTGAGACCCCATCTTCTGTGCCAAAGATTGCAATTCGGATTGCAGAGTCTGATTTGATGTTTCTAAGAGAAGACACTTCTGTTCAGAACCTTGTAACTTTTCAACCCCATCATTTAACTTGCAATTTAGCCCATGCACCTCCTCTTCGGCACATGAGAGTTTATGCTCCAAACTGGAAATTATCTCCAAGCATTGCTGATAACGAAGAGCTGCTTCCTCCTTCTCTTCAGTAAGTTTAGCAATTTCTAACTTCATGGCTTCAATTTTATTTTTAGCTATATTAGCTTGCTCATTAATTTCCCTTGCGTTCTCCTCACGTTGTACCAACCTCTCCTCCAGTTTTGACAATGTCTCTAAGGACTGGTTATATTGAACAAGGGAAGCTTCCTTTTGAACTTCAACTCTAGCAAGGTCCTGCTTTAGGGATTCAGCTTCAGTTTCAGCTTTAGTAGCTCGTTCATTAAGTTCTCCTACATCCTTTTGAACAGAAGAAATATTTTTCTCCAGATTATATGTTTTCTCCAAGCACTGCTGGTACTGAAGAAGACTTGCTTCTCTTTCAGCTTGTAATTTAGTAAGGGCTTCCTTCAAGGTTTGAACTTCAGCTTCAGCTTTGCTTGCTAGTTCATCAAGTCCTTGAGAATTCTCTCTTGCATGATACACTTCTGATTCCAGATTAGATAATCTCTCCAAACTCTTCTGATACTGAAGCAAGCCAGCTTCCTTTTCACTTTCTAATTTAGCAAGGGCTTTCTTTAAGGCCAAAATTTCTGTCTCAGTTTTGGTCATCCGTTCAGACTCAGATAAGACTTGAGCCCTATTATCATGGCTTCCATTGTTTAGCCCATCAATCTCCCCTTTGTCTTGAAAATTGAGCCCCCTTCTAGCACCCCCTTCTGCAAACTTCGCATGACTTACAGGTTCTCCTGACATGAAGAGATCATCAAGCTGTTTCAAACCCTTTCTGCTTATAGCAGAATCATGTTCATCAGAATAGCATCCATTTCTTTGGATAGCATGGAAATGAGTAGAAGCATCCTTTTGCAATTCATCTGGATCAAGAAATGTATGTGAATGGTGACTTGTCACTGGTGTATGTGGCTCAGTCTCCGTGGAAGAAACTGCAGGTAAATCATCTGCCATTCCCAGAGGGTTTTGTTGATTAGGAAATGCTTCAGCCATAGTGTTATGGGCCTGGCGTATCACTCCAGTTGCATGATCATATCTCTCAGCCAATGCCCGGTATGCACGGTAAAATTCTTCAACCAATTTCATAAGCTCTGGGCGTTTCTTATAATACATTTCTGCCCTCCTGGCAAATGAATCTGCATCTTCTTCAATAAGCTTGATCATTTGCTTCACCTTGGCATCCATATCTGTTCATGAGGAAAAACATTGTGATAAATTAATGTGTTTGAGGACAAAGGATTGATGTTAACAGAAAAATTTCAATTTTCAAGAAGAATTATTGCCACATCTCTTCTGAGTGATTAAGGAAATAGATTTCATAAGTTAAAAGGAAAGATGTAATACAGGAAGTAGGATATGGTTTATTATCATGTGCAGACTACAGTACAAATTGCATGTAACATGTCCTTGCAGGACAGGACAGAACTGATATTTTATAGTTATAGAAAGAAAATAATTTTAATGAAGATATGCGCCAAAAAATAAGATCCAGAAAGATATATGAAAATGCACACTTGTAGGTTTCATTAAACGCTTCTTTAACAACAAATATTTTAAAACTAAGTTTATAAGTCCTCATACCAATATCAGTAATTATGTTTGATAGCAAAGAAATAAGAAATCTAGATTATAAGAAAATGGAAAATGCTCAAGTGAATTTTGTTTCTGGTTTAACATGAGAAAACAAGAAATGGGTGCAATTTAGTATCCAACCATTAAGGTGTCAGGTGATGAATAATAACTATGCTAACATCTTAAACAGAATTGCAACCAAAGCCAGAAATACAGCAGGCAATAGGCATTATTATACCTGTCAGATTTTCTTGGAGCCATTTCGAGTTTTTGGGGCTTATGTGGCTATCCCACCACCATGAATACATTCTTTTAGAATCAGCATGGGACAGAGTCGCCATCACTTCAGCCAATAACACCAGCACCGTGTCTTCTGATCACGTGACCCAATTTCACAGTATATAGCAAGCCGAGTCTCTCTTGCTGCTTGCATATAGTCATTGGAACAAACAAAAAACGAAAGGAATGCAAATGGTTCAGTTTCAAGTGAATCATAGCCATGCCTTTTGTTTGTTCTCATCAAAGCAAAAGTGAATGAATGATCACAAACAGCTCCAATACCAAAAAATAATAAATAAATAAATTTACCTGAACAGTTGAACTCTCAAGTTCCAAGAGTGAATGAACAGAAATCTGATACAAAAAAATAGTACTGATCAGACACAAAATTCCAAAACAAAATCAGAATTTGGTCAGTAAACAAGAACATAAAATTAGTCTATGTCAGAAAATGCAAAAATAAAATAAAAAATGTTCTCAATTTTTGTATGATGATCCCTTATGAACATGAGATGGCAACCATAAAATTCAAACGGCATGAACAATCAAACCCCATTAAAATACTAAGACCATTACAAAGGAAGGGAATGGAATTCAAAACTCAAAAGTCCAGGGACAAGGGTGTAGAAGAAGATAAAAAATGAAGTAACAGTCATGGACAAGAGATCAGTGCTCAATAACTACAACATAATGCTCATAATTCAGGTAGCATGTTACTCACCAAAAAACAAAAAACAAAAAAACAAAAAAATCAGACTTGAGCCATTGGGTTCCAATTAACACTGGCGACTGATAAACAAGTTCAGCTGCTTTTCTTCTCCCTCTGCCTCCCTCTCTGTTATTCCATTTTCTGGGTCACCCCATGTTGGTTAGATCTCTCTGTGTTGTGTAGACAATGCAGTCTTGTGTGGTGTTTCTCTCTCCTGCACTGCTTTGCTTTTTATGTGTAGTATAGGTTGGTGGTACTGTCCCTCAGCATCTCAGAACTGTTAAAGCGGAAAGAAAACAAAAACAAAACAAATTTGTCAGAGAGAAAAGATAAAGAAAAACATAAAGGAAAAATAATAATTAATATCTAATTGAATTAATAAATAATTTTAAATCTGATATACACGCTCCTGACCTTAATTTGGAACATTGAAATTTGAGTAACCGATATAAAAGTGGGATAGCATTTGGATTCTCAAGTTTGTGTTTTTTTGTTTCTCGAATTTTCGTCAGACAAAATAATAATAATTATAAGATTAGCAAATACAAAAGTACTAAATGTGGTTGCGTGTATTTTACGAGGAGAGGTTTCGGTTTGCTTTAGTGTTACCATCTTTGGTATTGTTTGAAATAATTTTATTTTTATATAAAAAAAAAATTGAAACTCACTTTTGATTCTACTTATTTTTTTTATGGATGAGGTTATAGTTATAATTTTTTTTTTACAACCTCTTACAACCATATATCATAACTGTTGATTTCTACCGATCAATGGTTATGATTTTCGTAAATTAAACTCATTAATTAATTATTAATTCATAATAAATGACAATCGTTGATTGGCAGAAATCAACGGTTATGATATGGTTTTAATGTAAGAGGTTGTAAAAAAAAAGATTAAGAAAATGGATGATTTTTTTTAATTTAAAATTCAAATTTTTTGTGTCTGTATCTCTCTTAAAATAACAAACACCAAACCCTATTATATAAGATAAAATTGCCTTGTGTAAAGTAAAAAAAATATTTTTTGGACAAAAAAAATGGAAATGATTTTCTCTTACAATGGATGAGAAGAAGTGATTTCTATACATATATAAAAATGTATGTCAACTTACCAAAAAAAAAAAAAAAGATGTGTGTCAATATATATATTTTTTTTTAAATATAATGGCTCCACCTTTTATTTTAATAGGAGATAAGTATTCATTTCCCATAGAATATGAGAAAAGTTTTTTCCTAAAAAAAACATACTCGGTAACAAATTCGTCGCCGACTTTCCGGTCGGTTTATTCCATGTAATAATAACACAAGTTGCCGTTGCTGAATCATACGTAAACACTTGTACGTAATTTCTGTGTGCAAAAGTAACGGTTCTATACTTGTACCAAAAAAATAACGTAGTTACTCTTTTTTTCTGTTTTTTTTCATTAAAATATATTATTTATTTCAATCGATCAATTAGTCCGATATAAATCTATATAAAACACGATTCTCCTTATTTTTCCATTTCTATGATTAAAATTTAAAAAAATTCTTTATCACCTGAATAAATTTTTTAATATTACATTGTATTATTTACATGCCTCAAAGAGTCAAATCTATCATGCGATTTGGATTATTTCATGTAAAGTAATAAACCGCTATTTTAATGGTATTAATTATTGTACTTTGGATGTTTATTACTAAAATAGGATATTTTTATTTTAAATTTTGATTCACATGAAGTTCTGAAATCTAGCTCAGATTATATACTTATCGATTACTATTTTTATGGTCAACAGGAAAAAAAACAAAAATAAATGGTTCGTTGATATCTTCATTATATTATCAAGTTAATTAGTTTATTAAAACTTAACTTTCTTCCCATTACCAATATATATGTATAATCCATAATGTACACCAAATAACATATTACAATCAAGCATATATATTTAAAAGTGTTATTTTATTTTACTTATACTTTAAAAAAAAAAAAATAAGAGCCAAAATTTATGCTCCATATATATCATTTGCAATTTGCACAAGTTTTTTAGACACTACTTAAGCTAATACATAGCATGGAATAAAATAAAAGATTAATTATAGTTATAATAAATATTATATAGCATGATGATTATAAGTTAAATAGTTTAATTGAATTTTAAAAATTAAATAATTATAACCTTTTTTCCTTATATAGCACATATTTTTGTTAATAAATTGAATTTGAATTCAATAAAATTAAAATATATTCAAAATAAAATTAATGAATAAATAGCATGATATCAAGTAAAAATGAAATTAAAAGAAAAAGGTATATATAAATAGCAGGTGATATTAACAGAAGTTATGTATAGAAATTATGTTTTATATGTAATAGGCTATAAATACTTTGGTGATTGAAGGACGTATATGACAAGTGTCATTGTAGAAGGTAAGCCAAGGACGGTGACAGTCATGTGATTAAGCGTCCACGCGCCGCCCAAACAAATTCCTTTGTCACATTAGGAGAACCACACACGTGTTTTTCGCGGGAGCAAAAAAAATATTGGAGACACACCCTTTGTTATTTTATTATTTACCACCAAACATCATGTATATATATGCTGTTTGAAACGGGTATTTAACTATTTATCGCATGTTCTGTAGCGTGCGTGGGAACTACATAATGCTGCATTGCTGCGTATGCGACTTCATTGGCACGCGTAGATTATACAATAATCGTGCTCTCTTTTTTTATAGATTATAATCGTGCTCTCTTTTTTTATAGATTATGATCGTGCTCTTGTGACTTCATTATAACGTTTGAACTTCGCATTGGCCTGTCGGTCGTTGGGCTGTTCTATTTTGAGAAATATGCACATGGCATTAAAATCATGTTTTGATTATGGTTGGTTCCAATTAAATCCATCTTTCGTCATCACTATATTTGGTCCTATAACCTTAACAAGAACTGCACATATTACTATTGTTTGCTCCATCCTTAAAACCCAATGACAAACTACCGGTAAACTTGCTCGAGTGAAGTGGCTATCCTACAAAATATGCATGGTCATCACCTCGTGGGTTTAGTGTAGTTTTTTTTTTTTTTTCTTTTTTCCCTTTTAAATTGAGGGGTTTAGTTTAGATCCAGGACCAAAGGATTGGATCGTGGAGTTATATGACAGATAAATAAACATTGGCCTATCTTGGAAGTAGGTTGAAAATGATCGACCACTATCATCCTACTAAGATTAGTGGGTTAAACGGATTTTTCTTTACCAGAAAATTTACAAAAAAAATAAAAAAAAATAAAGACTATAAAAATAATAATCAAATTATATTATATTACCAACAAAATGCCCAAACTGAGAATCGGTAGAATTAAATTATATAATAAATCATAAATCACAATTACGTAATTATATAAATATAATCTATAAATTCCAAATTTGACAAGACAGAACAGTTTGGATTTTTTTAAGGATAAAAATTGAGTGAACTCAATAGCCAGCCCAACTTAAATCCACTTCAAGTGTGAGTTTAGTGAATGTAGTCAAAATGACACACTTTTTTGAGCTAAATTTAAGCAACCCAACCAACAATGTTAGTGAGTTAAATAGGGTTAAACTCATGGATTATAATTCCTTGACATTAGAGGTTTGTATGGAACGGTTCATAATCGGTTTTAACAAAAACCGAACCGGTTTTAAACGATTTTATTTTCAAACCAAACCGGTTTTCTTTTTTTAAAACCGGTTTTTAATTTTCTAAACCGGTTTGAAACCGGTTCCAATATCGGTTTATGGTTTTAAACCGGTTTTAAATCAAAATTGGTTATGAACCATAAACCGGTTATCAAGTTAAAAATCAGTTTTTTAACAAATTCAAAATCGATTTTTGATGAATTGTGCTATTTTTATAAGTAGTCGTTTGTTTCTCCCGGTTATAGGTAGTTGACCAACTATTTTTTACAAGAATCTTCATTGTTTTGGAACTCTGCGGACGAAATGATTCTTATATAAATTGTTTCACGTTGTTTTGCGAGTGACTGGTAGAAGAACAGTTGAATTATTTTAAAATTTAAAAAAAAATTGCTCTTCGTTCTCTCAAGATTTATGTTACTAAGAGTTTCATTTGAACTAATGGAGGAAAGTACAGGTAGGAGTGTTTAAAATGTCTAAAAGAACTAAACCAATCCATACCCAAACTGCTCCACATTTTAAAAATCGGTTATTTTTAAAAATCGGTTTTATATGAAACTGTATTTTATTTTTATAAACTGGTTATTTACCAAATCATAAAGATAATTGGTTATCCATAACCAAACTAGTCTATAATTAAAGAACAAATAAGTAAATCCGTTCTGAGTTATCCTTTTAACGACGCTCTCAGAGATGTTAAGTCAATTGATTGATTTTGTTGTCTTTTTTGTTATGATTTTTTAACTTCATCTTTGTCATTTCAAAGCCTTCGCCTTGTCAAGTTATGAGTTTGCCCGGAGGCCTGTATGTGGTTATTTGTTTTTTGAAAAAACAAGTTGTTACGTTACATAAGAAGTGCTTTCTTAGGATGCGACCTTTCGATTTATGTGTAATTTTTTTTTAAATAAATATTTTCTATTTGAGTTGTTTAACTTTTTTTGCTAGTTTATTGTTTGGAAGTTTGAGTCAATTGACTAATATAATAGGCATGATAAAAAATAATACATATTTGTTCTTTAATTGTAGAGCAGTTTGTTATGAATAACCAATTATTTTTATGGTTTGGTAAATAACCCGTTTATAAAATAAAATGTAGTTTCATATGAAATCGATTTTTAAAAATAACCGGTTTTTAAAATGTGGAGCAGTTTGATTATGGATCGGTTTGATTCTTTTGAACATTTTGAACACCCCTAATTGACATATCTATATATGCACAATAAATCAATAATAAACAAAGAGAATTAGCTTTTACCAACAAAAGAGAGAGAGAGAGAGAGAGAGAGAGAATTAGCACCTTTCATAAATAAATAAAAATCACCGCATATGCGCTAACTGCTTAGCTCTTTGCATCTTTCAAATTATTATTTATTAAGTAATGCTAACCACCCATACACTTAAGTAGTAACAAAATAAAACTATCCATCATGAAAGTTATTTAGAGTAGTGAAAAATAATATGATTTAGCCTAAATAATCAAGGTAAAACAATATAATTAATGCAAATTTTTTAAAAAAAATATTCAATTATTACAGATTTAAATTTCTTTTTCTAAAATAATGCAATCGGTTGTGTATGGAAGGAATGCACATCTAGTTTTGCATATAGATAGTGTGCAATTTCCGCATAGTGCAACCAGGTGAGTTTCACACATCATTTCTGTGCAACTTATGGAATCATGCCAAGTGACATAATTTTGGTCGTTTATCCTAAATTTCATTACCACTCACAAATTCATCCCCTCACTCCAGCAAATATTAAATAGTGTCAAATGTTCGTTTAGCCAAATAATAATTAACATAATAAATAATTCTTAGCTACAATTTTTATAATCTTTACAAATTTAAAAAGGTTAAATTTACTATCATCAATTATAATTTGATAATTGACTTTTTATTTATGGCGAAAGAATTCAAATATTGACCAAATGAGCATTATGGTAGAGAAATATTTTGAAGAAATTAATTGAGGGCCTGTTTGTTGTGACGTATAAGGCTTCATAGTATAAGCTTATATATACGTTATGACATTTTCAGTTGTTTGGTGTGACAATCGTATAGTATAAGTTTATATAACAGGATCCCTTTATACATCAAAATAATGTATAACTTAATCAAGCCTAAGGGCCTGTTTGGTGTGACGTATAAGGCCTGATAGTATAAGCTTATACTATACGTTATGACATTTTCAGCTGTTTGGTGTGACTATCGTATAGTATAAGCTTATACAGCAAGATCTCTTAATACATCAAAACGATGTATAACTTAATTCGGCCTAAGGGGAGGGATAAAGCCTGATAAGAGGTTGGTGTAATAACATCGTTGACCAGTGCAATTCTAAAAAATTAATATATTATTTTAATATTAATATATTAAAATAAAAATTAATTTTTCAATATATTAATTTTAAAATATTGAATTTTTTTATAAAAATTAATTTATGTTTTGGACACACTAATCAATAAATTTTTATAAAAATTAATATCATATGACATTTTTTAAAGAATTATACAAATTCTTTATTAAAGAATATTTTTATTAAAGAATATTTATTTTTATCCTATATAGTATTATACAGTGCATCACCAAATACTAGATGATATTATCTTATGCAATATATTATTTTATATAATATCGTGCCAAACGCTGGATAGTATTAAAATTCAATCAGGTCTTATACAATCAGGCTTTATACTATCAGGTCTTATACTATCGGGCCTTATCATATATTATGCCCCAAACATGCCCTAAGGGGATAGGATTAGGCCTGATAAGGGGTTAATGTATTAATGTTGCTTAAAAGTACAATTTCCAAGAACTAATATATCATTTCAATATTAATATATTAAAATAATTTTTTTGATATATTAATTTTTAAAATATTGGAGGATATTATCTTATACAATACCATACCAAACGTATGATAGTATTAAAATTTAATCAGGTCTTATACTATCAAGTCTTATACTATCAGGTTTTATCCTATACTATGTACCAAACATGCCCATAAGAGTTGTTCTTATTTATTATTGTGTTCTAATTTCCTAAGCAATCAATGTTTGATTTATTACAATTGAAATTGTAGTAGGCATATGATTTTTGTAGACCTAATAGGCCAACAATACTTTTTATTTTTAAAAAATAAGTCAGATTAAATTTATAATTTTATCTGCAATCATACTAAAATGCGAGACCAAATTTAGAATATTTTCTAACCTATTTAAGCTAAAGTAAAGTCTCCCCTGTGCCAACCTATTCACACCCCCAGTGAATATAATCTCTTATATATCATCAAATTCATCAATTTTTTATGTATTTATACATACTACATGCAGATACAATAAATTGGTGTCAATTATATAGCATTTTGTAAACGATTATATAAATATAAATATGTCTAATCACTATTGTTTGCTTGTAACAGTAAAGGAGAAGCTGAAATTGAATATCGAACAAATAAAGACAATTTTCACGGAGCCGTGTGTTGAGCACAAAGCGAACTATTCTTTCGCCTTTTACTTAAAAGAAAAAAGAAAAAAAGAAGACAAATTTCTCTTTAATGTCTCAGTTTATATGGAGGAAACGACAATATATGCTATTGATGTATTATTTGATTTATTACATGAAGGACTCGAAATTCAGCCACGCGGGGAAGAATTATATCGAACTTTTTCTTTTGAAGAGGAACACCACCAAATTGAATTATTGAATCAAAAGATAAACTATACTGGAATATTGTGATGGACATTTGCATATTATTTGGCTGGACGGACGATCGTATTTCTAATCTAATATGTCGAAGAAATTAGCACACTATATATGAATCAACAGCGCCTATTGAAGTTATAAATAAGTTACACAAATTAAGTTAAAGTATTATAACTTCAAGTTAAACCTAAACTCTAAATTTTATTAGTCAAATTTAAATAATTTTATTTTTATCAATTGAAACATTTTTACACGCCCGAACATGATAAGGACGTACATATTTTCAATAAATCCTGTCTGATATTCTAGTGTCAATGCTCTGGCAAAAGAGGAAAGTGCTTCTAGACTTTATAAAAGTATAGCAGATCCAACGACTGGCATTCCTGCTTCTTTAATAAGGCTTACAATCACAGTATCAAAAGCGAATCTGTATTTTCTAATGTGAAAAATTACATTACCATGTCATGTAGAAAATCATAATTATATAAAAATAGATTAATGGTAATAAAAGAAGAGAGAGAAAATATATTAAAATAGATAGTTACAAAATCATAATCGTTAATTTACCTTTGTATGATTGTGATATTCTCACGTGACCATGTCATATTTTTTTCACGAGAATCTATTTCCAGCAAAAGCATAGCAAACATGCAACCAAAAAAAAAAAAAAGTAAATATTGTTACTTTTTCGCTCCGGCTTTGATGGAAATGGAACCTTAGGCTGTGTAATTATTAATTATAGAGGATTCTGTTTATTGTAATAGGGATGTTACCGCTACGCAAACTTTAAACAAGTTATTAACCATACTAAATGTTGCTGACATCAACAGTTGATAAAAAAGAAAAAAGGAGTGAGGTATGAGACTTAGTTACCTCCCAAATTCTTATTTCACATAGTTAAATATATATAAATAGATGAAAATTGAATTGTTTATGTATAATTTTTTCTACTTTATATTATAATTTTTTTGTAAGTGTACATTACAATTCACATGTAATTTTGTCATTCCTTACACTTTGACTTTTTCTTTGTCTCATTTAAATATTGTTTACATAATAATTATTTAAAGATTCTGTACCAAATAGTGTTATTTATGAGCACAGAATATAGGAAAATATTCACCTTTTAAGATTAATGTTGGATAAGAATTAAAAATATCGAATATCTGTTCACCAAAAAAAATATTGAATATCTTCAGTTTTTTTATCAAAAACATTTAAAATATCGTTATTTTATTGATATTTTCTCTCACCGATTAATATTAAAAAATTAAAAATACATTTTATTAATTTGAAAAAGAATTTTTTAAAAGAAAAATAAAAAACAACAAATAAAGTACTAAAGAAAAGATACTGTTTTTCAAAACTCAGACCAAACCAGCCAGATCGACTTGGAAAACAGTGTTATCACTTACCATTAAGTTATCATCAATTGTTAGATAAAATGCACTTTATAATATATTTATTATATAATTTAATATAAGTTTAATTAAATCGATTAAATCAGTGACCCATCAGTTGAACTAATGATCCAGTGACCTAATACCTCGTCGAGTCAATGACCAGACCGAGTTTTAAAATACTGGTCGCAAAAGTGAGATCGAGTTGATGAAGCCTGAATGATGGAGAAGTAATTTTTAATGAGGGGCAAGCTGCTCTTATATCGGTGTAAGAATAACAAATCTTACATTTAATCTTAACCGTTAATTTTCATACATATAATATTTATAATTTATTAAGAAATAATAATTAATTAATGAAAATAACCCAATCAATTACAATTGTTTAATAGATGAAAATCAACTACTAAATTTGAGGATAAAATTTATTATTCTTACACCTATATAAGTTGATCATATCCCGTGAAATATTTTGTGCCGGGTTAGGCCAATATAAAATAAAGGTTTTAATGTCAAATGATTGCGATATTTATATGTCTTTCTCAGATATAATCGTTAAGGTGAAGAAATGAATCTTTATTTATCTATATGATATTAATGTTTCTCATGTTGTGAGAGATAATTTTATATCTTATACACACATAAAAATGTGTGGGACCTGTGTGAGCCTATGTGAAATGTAAAGAGAGAAAACAAAAACACGGGCCCTACGTTTTCATGTGTATGTAGGAGATAATTTTATCTCCTATAATATGAGATATATTAAACACATAGAAATGTGTGATGCTTATTTTTTTTTTTTCTTTTTTCCCTTTACATGGCTCCACATAGGTCCCACTAGGGTTGGCAAAAACGAGCCAACCCGTCAAAAATGAGTCAGGTTGGGTTGGCAAAAATGAGCTGTCAACCCGAGCCAGTTCGGAAAAAGATGAGCCAACCCGCGGGTCAAACGAGTCAGCTCGCGGGTTGAGTTTTTTTTTTAATAAAAAATATATATATATATAATATACAAAAATGGACAAAATCCACACATGCTGTCATCGTCTTTCTTACTTCTCTAAACCTAATTCCATAATTTTCTCATATCACTGCCATTTTTATATTGTTAGGCTGTGTTGGCTCCAGTGGCGGACCCACTTGCGGGCAAATGCCCGCAAGTGCGGTCATAAAATTGTTTATTTCATTTTATTTTCTTTTTTTTGGTTGCAGGTTCTTATTTGTCTCTTAGTTCAATATATATATATATATTAGGAGTAAATATCCTTTTAAGTCCCTAGCAAAAAACATGATCCCCATTTTAATCCCTTACAAAAACAAAAATAGTCTCGAGGTCCCTAAAAAATTTAAAGTGAATCAATATAGTTAAAATCGTGGTCCCCCACAAATTCAAAAAAGACCTACATTAGTCCCTCAAAAAGACCAAAATTGGTCCACTTTGAATTTCATAGGGACCAGGTGACTAATTTTTTTTTATAATGGACTAAAGTGGAGATTGAATTTTTTGTTAGGGACGAAAAAAGATATTTATTCTTCTATTAGTTAGCAACGTACGGAGATGATTAAAACAACTTAGCAGCGCAAATTGATTAGAGAGAAAACTTATTCTTCCTTCCCTGTCACGTACTCGTTCCCATGCTTTCTTCATCCTTTGTTTCCTTTTTCATTTTTATAAAAAGAGAGGATTGACTGCAGGTCTGACATTCTCAAATAAGTTAATATCTAGAGACGAGGCATTCACTGTGATTTTGCTTGCCTTATGTACTAGTAGTGTTGACTTTTTTATTCACCACTATAAAATAGAATGATTATGTAGGGTAAGATTTAGGGGGGATAATTGGTCAAACTATTGACTGCAGCTTGTTATGAAAGCAATTAGATTATGAGCGGGTTTAAGCGTTGATTTAATACAAAAAAAAAAAAATTCGGGGACACTGCCCCCGAACCCCCACCACTAATTGTGCGGACATAAAAAAAATTTCCTGGGTCCGCCACTAGTTGACTCTATTTGGTTCAAATATCTTACTCACTTGGTAGCAAGTGATTCTTATTGTTTCTTGATGTTAGTGCAAATTTGTTGTAAAGAAAATTCGAAACTATAATATTTTGCTTTTATTTCTCATTTTGTAACCCTTTGATTAAGCTGATGGAAGTCACATAGCTGGTGCATTAATACTACAAGTTCATTTAAATAGGCTGAAAATGAGCCAACTCGCGAGCTATTTTTTCAAGCCAACTAGGGGTGTAAATGGGCTAGGCCGGCCTACAGGGGCCTACGGTCTAGTCTATATTAGGTCAGGCTTGGCCTATTATAAATAGTAAAATAGAACAGGCCTAGGCTTTTAAAAAAACTTATTTAGAAAATAGGCCATGGGCTTTTTTTGTACATGACGGGCCTATAAGCTTTCAGGCCGGCTTATATCATATTATTTATTTAAAATATAATAAATAAAATTATTATTTTAATAATTTTGAATAATAAAATAATATTATTTTAGTTATTCCTTTAATTGTTGAATGTTTAATGTACTTAAACAAGCTAATAGGCCTAGGCCTAGGCCAAAGCTTTTATTTTTTAAATATAGGTCAAGCTAGACTTGTAATTTGAAGCCTACACAGGCTAATAGGCCAGGCTACACCCAATATTTTTTACATGGGCCTAGCCTATTTAAGTCAAAGTCTAGTCTAGCCTAGCCCATTTACACCCCTAAAGCCAACCCACGAGCTATATTTTTTAGCTAACCCGCGAGCCAACCCTAACCCGACTCGGGTCGGGTTTGGTTGGATTTTCTGTCTTGTTTTTATTTTTCGAGTCAACCCTAACTCGACTCATTTTTTTCGGGTTGCATGCGGGTTGGGCCGGGTCGAGCCGAGTTGGCCCGTTTTTCCAACCTTAGGTCCCATACATTTTTATGTGTCTGTATGATATAATTTTATCTTTTACAATATGATAAACATCAAAATCGTACATCAAACTCATATATATATATATATGAGTTTGATGTATGAATTTGATGTTTCTTATGTTGTAGGAGAAAAAATTACCTCCTACACATAGATAAAAACGTGTGGGACCCATATGGAGCCATATAACGAGAAGAGAGAGAAAAATGGGTCCCTCGCATTTTTGTGTGTATAGCGAATACAATTATCTTCTATAACACAAGAGATATTAAACTATGGGTAAATGATTTCTCTAGTCAATGGAGATAAATTATCTCCGGTGAGCCCAAAATGACGTCGTTTAGGGACAGAAATTAATGTATTTTTGTAATTATAATTTATTACAGGATTATTTTAGTCTTTATCATTATAATTTTATAACCCCAAAATGACGTCGTTTTGAGCTCACCGGAGATAACTTTCTCTTCAGTGATTGGAGAAATACTTTTCTCTTAAACTATATATATATATATATATATACGTGTGTGTGTGTGTGTGGACAAATGATTTCTTCAGTCAATAGGGATAAGTTATCTCCAGTGAGCCCAAAACGATGTCGTTTTGGGGTGGAAATCAAGTTGTTTTTGTAATTCTAATATATTGCAGGGTTATATTTGTCTTTATCATTATAATTTTTTAATCTTATAACCATAAAACGACATCATTTTGAGCTCAATGGAGATAACTTAAGTTATCTCCAATGATCCCCAAAACTACGTCGTTTAGAATTAATGAAGGGTATTTTTATAATTTTGTTTATTTTTTTATTATATGAATTTTATCGAAACATCTTTCATTAATTTTCCTAAAATTACGAAAACACCCTTTATTAATTCAAAACGATGTAGTTTTGGGATCACTATAAATAAGAAAAATAATTTACCCTATATACCAGTGTAAGAATAAGAATAAAAATCTTATGTTCAATCTTAACTTTTGATTTATGTCTATCAAACGACTCTAATTATTTGGATTATTCGTATTAATTAATTATTAATTTCCAATATATTAAACCGTATGATATCAAAAATCAACGGTTAAAATTGAGTATAAGATTTATTATTCCTAGATCGGTGTAAGAAGATCTTGTCCATATATATATTCTTTTATTGTGATTTAAATTGGAAATAATAACAAACATATGTAATAATAGATAGATATACTAAGAGAAAGGTAACAGAAAGCCACTTATGGGGCGTTTGGTAGAGGATAATTTTTTTTTATCGAAAAAAAAGATTTCCTAGAATATGGTAGGGAATTATTTTTTCCGGGTAAGTTACTAAAAGGTGTTTGGTAGGCCAAATTTTTTCCGGAAATGTTGGATTAATTTTACTGATGCTATGTTTGGTTGATAATAAAATATTGATGGGAATCTGAACCGAAATTACAAATTTACCCATCATTCCCTATTATCATGAACAACATACCTGATTTAGTTGTCCGGTTCTCTTTACCGTTTCGTCTTCTTTGTCTTCTTCTTTTTTCTTTTATGGGATCTTGCTTGCACATTGCTTCTTCACTCCATAGCTTTGTAACCCCATTTGCTCAAATTTCCTTTTTTTATTCTTTTTTTTCTCTCTCTTACATTTCCTTTCTTGCCCCAAATCTATAAGCCGAAGTTAGGGGAAAACCATAAAAAGAAAGCTTGCAATGTGAACTGATCTTCGGTTGGGACCGAAGCAAAACCAATGTAGGTGTAGTACTCTTTTGCATGTCCATAAATCACCTTACCCAAAGCCTTTTCGTTAGTTCTCATCTTCATAATATTGAGTGGAGCCATTTCAATTAGAGGTGATAAACATGGTGGGGAAAAAAAGTTGGGAAAATTTTTGTCTGGACACAGAGGTTATGGTGATGAAATTTGGGAAAATTTTGATGAACATGGAGGTGATGAACAGATTGGAGCCATTTCAACTGAGGGCATTTTCATCTGAATTTGTTGTTACTCCCCACTCCACTTTCTCAGGAACCCAAATGAAATCCTTCTACCAAACAACACCTAAGGGTATATGGATGGAAGGATTTGGAAGGTGGACTCGGAAAGAGAAAAGGTAAATTTTTATTTATAAATTAAAATAACTATAAAATATTTTAAAAAATAATAGTTGTTGTGGGTGGCAAAATGGGTCGACACGACACGACTCGACACGAACATGAAACCGCTTAACCCGTACACAACACAACTTGCTGCGAGTCACGGGTCGACATGACAAGACAAGAAAAATTTGCGAATTTATTTAAAAAAATAAAAAAGCCTAAATTTGACACGCATAACTGCGAGTTGACACGACACGACACAACATGAATATGATTTCATAATATGAATTATAAAAAATATCCTCAATACAGGTTGACACACGATTTATGCGGGTCAACCTATGACACGACACAATACTTGTTCGTGTCAAAATCTCAAACCCGTACATGACCCGTTTAAACCCGTGGGTCGACACGATACACATTTTAGCTTGTCGGGTCGTGAGTTGACCTGCGGGTCATGACCTGTTTTAACACCCCTAAAGGGATCATATGCAGAAATTAGAAACCTCTTATACACGTCTTTTATTAATCATTAAATTAATTTAACCTTTAACCACTTATAGTTAGTTACATATTTATGATGACTCCCAATTTTGTTATTTATTTTTTTAACAAATGGTAAATCAACTTTTCCTTGCCACCTCGTTTGGTAATTAATTATAGGTGGTTAAATCACATTGACAATAATTGATTAAATATCTTAAGGTTTATTGTAAAGCATCATTTTAACTGAGAAGCTTAACCTTTTAGATGAAGATTAATTCATAATTTTATATTATTTTTCTAACATGCTTCTTAATGCAAGAGTTCATTGTATTGGAAGAGTGGACAATGCATAATATCATGTCTACGTATAGAAATTTCATAATATTTAATTATTTATTAATAGAACGGGGGTGGTGAGATCGAATTCATGACCGTTGTTAAGTGAAGTCTACATTAATAATTTTATATTACATATTATATCTCAAATACGCTCCCTCACACAAGTGCCCTTTGGATTTAAGGATAGATAATGTATATGCCCACCTACCTATGGTAAGAAATTCCATAATTTTTATTAATAGAATCGAACTCGTTACCACTTGATTACGTAAGCTCTGATACTAGGTAAAAAATTATTTCAACCCACAAAATTTTAGGATGAAGATTAATTAATAATTTTGTATTATATTTCTCTAATATTTATATGTGTATTTTATGCATTAATTATTTTAATTGTTATGAAAATGAAAAAAATAATGATTGAATTTTATGATAACTTCTAACTGTATATTAAAAAAATTCTTAAATAAAGAGAATACTTACATAAAATATAACCTTATATTGTCAAAGAAAATAGGAAGAAATAACTATTCTTTATTTTTAAATTGTTATAAAATAGTTATTAATTAAATATTACATAATAATCTTTCATTTTATTTCTTAAGCTTTAAAATATTCTCAAATAATTACATCCCCCTTCACACAAAGGGATTGTTCCCACCCTAAAAGAAATGATCCCACCCACCTCCTTCAAGCGTAGGTCAAATGAAGATAAATACGTACTTAAGATGTAAATACTAAGGGTTTTATAAGAGTTATGTTATAGAAAAAATGATTATGTAATATTATAGAGATTCGTTTTGCATGTCTTAATTTTTTTTTTTTTTTTAAAAGTGCGGACCTCAAAAAATATTGTGTATGTAAGAAATTTTTTTGTGTCATATTAAACGACAAACTACAACCCCAAATACTAGTTAATTGACTTAATATGAATTGATGCGGAGTAGGTGAGGAATTTGGGTGTTTCGGAAGCACCACTCATTCGATACAAAGGGGAGAAAAAAAAGAAGAAGAAAAATATGAATAAAAAGGGAAGAATTTTTTTTTTCTTGTAAGAGAAATCATCAAATTTTTCAGTGCTCACTTTAGATTTTTTCGGGGAGTAGCCATGGCAGCACACTGCCCAATATACGTCCAACATGGCATATCATGTCCCCACTTCGACATCGAAGATACCAAAAGGCAAAAGCTCAAGTTCAGTCCTATAATTGTCATGATATTGTTAGCTTAAATAATGAACACATGCGAACTTTTTCTGTCCCCATGTGCAACGCATTCAAACACATTACTTGCTGATTTTGTTGTTCCAACCGCTCCCAATTATATATGCGAATTTTCGGACATTCTTATAAAAACTTAAATGAAACATCGATGGCCTTGCTCTTGGTGTTGCAGTGTGCTTGCCTTCTTTCCCGATATTGTATACCTTAATAAAATGATATATAAAATATGTGTTGGATTTTTCTTCGGTCAACGTAAATAAATTATTTATATTGAGCTCAAAACGATATTATTTTGAGACAAAAAACATAATATTGTTGTAATTATAATTTATTTTAAAATTATAATAATTTTTCTCATTATAATTTTTTAATCTTTCAATCCAAAACAACGTCGTTTGAAAAGTAAAGATAAATAACTTTCTTACATTCATGGTAAAAGCATTAAAGCCATAAAGTATAAAGCACATATAAGAAAAGAACGTAAAATGTGAATTCATAACTAATAACTTAAAATTATATAAAAATTCTTTAAATAATTAATTAATGTTAATATGTTACGAATGACTCTTTTTAATTATTAATTCTTATACTTGCAACAAAAAAAAGAAAAAGAAATAAGAGGGTAAAGATATAAAAGTTATTAAATTGCAAATGACATTTAGTCTACATGGCACACAATAAAAATATCACAGTTGTTCAAAAGGGGGCTAGACAACTAATTTAAGAAATTTATAAGAGTTGTAACCATTTTTTTAATTAGAATGCCACCATTTTTAAGATTTTTTTTTTTTTTTGCAATTTGTCTATTAAGGACTAGATTAGATTCAGGTATAAAGTCTAACTACATGCTGTTAGAGTGTCTAATTACATTGGAGGTTTAACTCGAAAATACATTGATACACCCATTTCACAATGGTTATTGCTCTGTACTGTACCCTTCGGATCAATGACAATGAGATTAGACATAATTTAGATGATTATTGATGTGGTTTTATCAAATCTCATGTGTTAAGCATGAAAAAGTTTAAAACGACGGAGAGATCAGTAAACGCATTGCAACAAGTTTTTTTTTTTTTTTTTTGTAATAAAGAGGGGCAAAAGCCCCCAAAAAAAAAAAAAAAACACGATGCGAGAACTTAAAAGATCTACAGAAGCATCCTGAAGAAGGAGCTCTAACAAGTTTTCATAAGAGCATATCACACAACAAAATAAATCATTCGATGCTAACTTAGATTAGTTTCTTAATGTTTAAATAACCCTCACTCGTCCTAGCCGTGTATGTCTCAAATAAGACACCAGAAACAATTTCAACACGCAATCTCAAAAACGTGGGCCTGGTGAAACGAAGCCCACAAAAATGAGGCCCATTTCAATAGGATAATGTAATAATAACAAAGCCCCTTTAGCTGCTGACTAGGTTTTGGTTTTCAATCACATCCCAATTGATTTATCACCTATTATAATATTTTTTTCTTTATTATTTTATTATCATTGATTTATCTTTGTATGGTTATGATTTCCCGCATAACCATGTCATTTTTTTTTATATGAGAGGATCCAGATCCCAAATTTATATTTTATACTTAAAAATTCACGGTAGAATCCACAGAAAAATTATTTCTCATCAGTTTTCATAAGAAATTTGCTAAATCTACTATATATCTTGCATGTCAAATTCTACAAATTGTGTAAAAGTTGGGAAGTTATAAACCAATTTCGATTCAAGACACACTAATACTATGCAGACAATGTCTAATATGATCATCTTGACTAGACAAATCCATGTCTGGAAATTTGGAGTTTTTAAAATGAATATTTTAAAGATATTTTATTAAAAACTCACATCTAAACTTTTTACGATTCAAGACAAGACACCAAAAATATATTTTTAAGTAATTCATTTTTAAAATGAAATATGGAGTTTTTCTACATAAAAATAGAAAAAAAAATGAAAAACATGAACATACCCGACCCTTGGCATTGAAATGGTGCTTGTAAACAGTGCGAAGAAAGTGATAATATTGGAACATGGATGAGACTAAAGAGACATTAATGTAGTTGAAAACAATCCCCAAGGCAAGTAAGATGGATAGACTTGAGCGTAGAATTAATAACTTTGTAGAGTAAAGAGAATATGAGAATCAACTATTAGATAAGAGAAGTGTTTGAGTAAGTAGTGGAATCGGCAATTGTGAATAAGGATTTCATTTGGGAAGAGTTATTATTTTTTAAAATTTTGTGAATAATTTTGAAATTTTTTTAAAAAAAAATACATAACCCTCCGACTTTTTTGTGACCAACTGAATTACTGATTTTGATAATACATGATCGATTCAAACCGATTTTTATTGAATTTAATATATTATCTGTCTATATCTTGACTCGAACCGGTTAAATCATTGGTTCATTGGATTTTGAATCAACCTGGTCAGTTTGAACTGAATTTGATAACACAACCACAGTCGCCATTTATACTAACCACAATACCACATCGTGATGTAATCTGTGATTTAAAACCATGAGTGATAGGTTCACCTATTTAATGCATATAAGGATGGAGATATTACTATATATATTTACGTTATTATCATGACACTATTTAGTTGAATTAGACAAAACCACAGAAAAAGATAAATAGGGGCACTCAATCGGACCTAAAAGCTAAAACTAATTAGTTTAATTTCGTGGGGTGACAAACTTGATTAATGGAATGTATATCAATGATTGGATGTTGTTCGATCCTATCACCATATCTCGGGTTTAATGCACTTATATTGAGGAATGAATTTTAAGGCCATATTCCAAGTACATGACACAACATGTGATTGGGTGGGAAAAGCGGTGGATTAAAAAAAAAACTTTGTTAAAAAATTACACTTTTTTTTTTCCAGCGAATTCATATAATTTTTAATCCATCGGAACGTTACAAATAATTTAAAACATTAAAGAAAAATTATACAATTTCCTAACTTAAAACTAGTATATTCGGAAATGGATCCATTCATATGAAAAAAAAATATGACATGGTCATATGAGAAGATCACAACGATACAATGGTAAATCACTGGTTATGATTTTGTAACTATCTATTTTAATATTTTTTTTCTCTCCTCCTTTATTACCATTGATCTGCCTTTGTATGATTATGATTTTCTACATGACTTGGTCATGATTTTTCACATTAGAGGATCCAGATCCAATATATTTCCATGCCATGTGTAACGCGATAATATTTTTTTATAGGGGTTTGCATTTGTCATTTAACATGACACAACAAACTTTCTTACACACACAACATTTTGTGGGACCCACACTTTTTGAAGAAAAAAGAAAAAAAAGAAATTACGGCACGCAAAACGAATCTCTATAACTAGGGGTGAAAGTGGGCTGGGCTGGGCCAAGCTTTGTCCCGAAAAGCCCAAGCCTATGTCAAAAAATTTCAATTTGGCCTGCCCCAAACCTAATATGAATCTAACTGTTAGCCTGGTTTGGCCCGTTTATAAAAAATCAAATGGCCTGGCTTAGCCCGTTAGCCTGTTAATTTTTAACTTCCAAGCAGAACTATGAATCAACTTTACAAAGTACTCAAATTATGTTGCTACGCCAAAAATCATAATTTCAACGTCCAAACAGAATCATGAATCATAACAAAACTAATACAATATGCATTTAAGTCATTTTCAAAAGCAAAATGCTCAAACTAAATAACATGTATTTCATCAGATCCAACAAACAATCCATACTATGTAAATTAAAATAACTACATGAATCCAACAAACAAACACATCATGATGTTTGTAGTAAGTATAACCTCTCCAAAAAATATTTTAATATATTCATATACACAATCTAACATGTTGAGATGTTGGTTCCTCCTATATAAGAAATAAAGTAAGATTTCTATTAAAATATAATCGAATATAATTAAGTTATAAATAATTTCAATTGATTAAATTTATATCTCTTTTTTTTCTTCAAGGCATACTTACTCTATTTTATTTTATTTAAAATAAATATTACAATATAGCTCGGCCTGAAGGCTTATAGGCCCGACCTTTTGAAAGTAGACTTATGGCTTTTTTATTAAACAGACTTTTTTAAGGCCCGAGTCTGACCTATTATACAAAATATATTAGGTCAGATCTAGCCTGATGTAGGCTGAGCCATAGGCCCCTGTAGGCCGGCCCGGCCCAGTTTCACCCCTATCTATAACATTACACAATCACTTTTTCCACAACATCACTCTTATAAAACCCTTTTTTTATTTGAGATAGAATATTGTGACAACCAAATAATGTTACTACCAATGTTATTACCACATCTTAACCGTCGATTTCTGCCAATCAACGGTTATCATTTTTCAAATCAATCTCATTAATTAATTATTAATTCACAATAAATGATAACCGTTGATTGACGGAAATCAACGGTTAAGATGTGGTAGTAACATTGATAGTAATATTATTTGGTTATCACAATATCCTACCATTTTTTATATTGATAAATCTGTTTGTAAAATATGCATTTATTATTAATTTATTCTACCTAGCCCTCCCTCAACTTGTATCTACATGTTTAGATAAGCGTTGAACCCGGGCGGTAATTTGAACTTTGAAGTTGAACCTGTAAAATATCTCAAAAACCCAACACCCTTTTCCGGCGTCAAAATGTCGTCGTTTATAGCGGATTTCCTCCATCAGGCTGGTGGCACCGCCGTCATTGACGGAGGTCTGGCGACGGAGCTGGAACGCCATGGCGCCGATCTCAACGATCCGCTTTGGAGCGCCAAATGCCTCCATTCCTCCCCTCACCTCATTCGCGAGGTACTCACGTCCATTTTAAACCTCTAAAACTTTTCATTGATTGCGATTGAAAAATTGTCCGCATACGCTCATAGATACTAACCGCACCGTTTCGAGTCTTAGGGTTTTTCACCTTTTTACCGATTTGTCATCACAAGTGTTAATTCGTATACGCCAGAGTCATAAATTTATCTACTAATGGTGATCTTGTATTTCCATGAACCTGAATTATTATCGTGAAACAGTGTTATCAATCGTTAATCTTTTTTAACTTAATTGAATGATGTGCTTCATTTTTTCGCCATTTCCAATTACAAATTAAAATCATCGTTGGCTTACTCAATGGAGCAGGTACACCTTGATTACTTGGAAAATGGTGCAGACATTATAATCACAGCATCTTATCAAGTGAGTTCCTTTTGCTAAGGATGTGTTGTCTCTGATTATTTCTTTGTTTCTTACTAAAAAGATGAACTTGAGGTAGTTGTTTGTTTGTGCATAGGCCACCATTCAAGGTTTTAAAGCGAAGGGCTTTTCTAATGAAGAAAGTGAAGCCTTGCTCAGAAGAAGCGTTGAAATTGCTTGCGAGGCCCGCGATGTGTATTATGAAAGATGTGCTGCATTCTCTTCGGGTGGTGGGGCTGATGGTAGAATCCTCAAACAACGCACTATCCTAATTGCAGCATCAGTGGGGAGCTATGGAGCTTATTTGGCTGACGGATCAGAGTACAGGTTAAAGGACTAAGATCTAGTATTTAGCATCAGCTGTGGTTTTTGTTTACTACTTTACTTGTGGAGCCCATTTGTTGATTAACAATCAAAATGATATTCAAGATATGTTTTGTTTCCAAGGTGGCATTTTTAGCTTGGTATCTGTTATTTTGGCAAAAATCTTTCTGGTTCTTAGAAGAGAAAATTCAAAAGGTTGTGTGAAATGAATGTCTTAGTCATCTTGCATGTGTGTACAGTTTTGAGCTTTTTCTGCATATAATTGTTAACATTTTTGAAAGTTTGAGGTTTGATAAACTTTTGCTGCTATTCTCGGCACTAATAGCAATCATATTTTTTTTGATTGTCATGTTTTTTGATATTTTGTTCCTAACAGTGGGGATTATGGTGATGCTATGACATTGGAAACTCTTAAAGATTTTCATCGGAGAAGAGTTCAAATTTTAGCAGGTTCAGGTGCTGACCTACTTGCTTTTGAGACAGTGCCAAATAAGCTTGAAGCTCAGGTATCCTAAAAGCTTTGTGCATTCAAATGCTCAAAACTACTTCCTATGCTCATTTTTAGCTGTCTTTTTAGATTTTTTTTTTCCTTTTTATCTATCTCTTTAGAAAATTAACGAAGCATTAATTTTTCTTCTTCTTGCTTTAACCCTTAATATTAATAAGTCAGAGAGAAGATCAATTAAAACCAAAAAACCAATCCCCATGGTACCATGAATTATCTAAAAATTTGATGGATGTTTTCTTTGAGTAAAGAGTTTTTCAAATAAAAACAATCAGGACAAGCAGCAAAATGCGCAGTGGAAATTCCTCAAATTAAACACATGTTGACCATACTTTCAGATGTTTAAAACTTTACATATGTACTTCATGTTCTGTACTGGCATATTACTATCCTAGTTTTACTTTCTTTGTTATAAGAAATGAAGCCTCATTGTCAATCAGATTCTTTTTTTGTTTTTTGGTTTTTCCCCCATATATTCTATGTTTTTCGTTGCTCTTCATGGCACTCTGTTAGCAAACCCCCAGTTACCAAGATGTGTGTTAGATGGAATTGAGGAACATAGAGTCAATGACCGTTAATTAGTCGGAGAGTCTCCAACAGAATTAACAGTGGCAGTTAGATTAGTTGGAGAAAAGGGGCGGGAAAATTAAAGAATAAAAGGGAGTAAGAAAGTGGGAGAGGTCAGGAAGTTAGAACAGAAAGTAGAGGGGACAGGGTTTTCTAATCCCTGGAATTGAGAGAGAAAGAGGGAGACACCATTATAGTTTGTCCTCAATCTCTACCTTTCATTTCCTGTTTCAGATCCTGGGGAAGAGGTCACAGCAATAAAATTCTGGTTCTTCACTGTTATTTCCTAATTCTTTATCCCAGTTCCTAGCACACCTTGCCTAATATGTAGTTTGAACTGCAGCCAGAAGATGCAAGGCTGTCATATGATGTTTCTGGATATAGAAAAGGCAAAAAACTGCTCCTGATATTAACACTATCTTTTTTGTAATCTTATTATCAAGGCCTTATTCCGATCTTTCTCACTCCATAGAGTCTTTCAGTTTCTATAATAGTCTTCCCAACTTAATTTGGCCTAAAATCCGCCATTTATTGTCTAAACCTCAAGAGACTGATAAAGCATTAAATTTCTGTTATGGAGTTTCCATTGCCTTTGTGAAAGGGTAAAATCGCTAGTCAGGTAATTTCATATAATGACTAAATCACTGAGACATATATAATCAATTGAACTTCCAGAACAAGTATACAACAATCAGTTATCTAAACGGAAAGTAAGCTTGGACATTTAAAATTTGTAAGTCTCCACTTACAATATTTATTTTGGTCTTGACTAGACTCCTGAATCTCCCTAACTATACTTATGGACTAAGCAGGCTTACGCAGAGCTTCTGGAAGAAGGGGACATAAAGATTCCAGCATGGTTTTCTTTTAACTCTAAGGATGGAATTAATGTTGTTAGCGGTGATTCTTTACTGGAATGTGGCTCCATTGCTGAATCATGCAACAAAGTTGTTGCTGTTGGAATCAACTGTACCCCACCTAGATTTATACATGGTCTGATAGTATTGCTTAAGAAGGTAGAGCCTCAGGTTCTCTCTTCTAACTGAGTAGGATGTCATGTTAATTGTTGAACTACATTTATCTTCATTTATCATAATATTTTGTTCAATCATCCTCTCCTATTCTCTTGGGTCTTTATTAATTAATACAGTTTCATTTCTAAAAGTGTAGGTATCTATGTTGCCAAGCTGTTTTTATTTTTATTTTTTTTGTTAACTCACATACTATTTGGGTGGATAATAAATACAAGTGGATGTTAATCTGTATAGGTTTGTGAGTTGCATAATATCTTAAATAGCCTTTAGCATATATTTATAAAGACGGCCTATATGAATGGAGACTTCTTTGACTAAAGTACTTAACCTATACCCTGGTACAGTTTTCACATTTGTGTGCAACTATTTGTCTTTTGACATGGATAATGTCCTTTTTTCCTTGTTTTTATGTGTTACTTTCTTGTTAGAAAATATGTCACTGTTAATAAATTATTATAGTTATGAGAATTATCTTTGTATAACACTTATCCTTGATTGATATGTAATTTCTTCAGGTGACTACAAAACCAATTGTTATATATCCAAACAGTGGGGAAACTTATGATGCTGACGTAAAGGAGTGGGTGGTAAGTTCATTTCATCTTGTTGTACTATTACATCTTTTATTGTTTTTAAAGGATAGGCAGGTCGACTTTGTCTTAAAAATTGAACAAAGATCAATTATAGAAGATAAATCAGTGGTATTTAGATTATCATATAAAAAATGAACCAATATGCATTGGAAAATTGGAATGTCTGCTTGGAATTAAGCAATTCATATGCTGTTAAATAAAAGAAAGGAATAAATAAAAGAAAGGAAAGGTTCTAAAGTCAAATCTAATTTAAAAGTAAAATACATAGGTGTGTGCCTATCCCTTCTCTTTTCCTTTTTGGTGAAATTATTTTATTCATTTTTGTCTGAACTACAAAACTGATTCAGAGACTGTTTTGTGTAATTTCTATCATTTAAATTAGAAAGTTGCTTAGAAGTTGGAGTCTAAGTGGTAGCCTAGTACTAGTAGGTATTGGAATGTCAGATTTCACATCCTTAGTAATTGTACACAAGTACATTTCAAGGTTCTAAGGAAAAGGAAAAACTGGACAGCAAGAGCAAAATTTCCTTTTCTGTTATTACTTTATGTATTATTTTAAATTTTGGGCTGATTTATCATTTCACCTTACATGGGTAGTTAAAAGTTTTATAGAGGGCTTGAAATTTATGTGTGGATTCATGTTTGGAAATTGGAACGTTTATGTATTGATCTTATGGAACTGAGCGATGTTCTTGTACTAGTGATATGTGATTTTAAATCATGTTGTGCATAGTTCATAGAGATTAGCTATTATATAATCATGTTTAGCCAGTGCAAAATTCTATATTTCTTGGAAGACTATGGAAAATAGTGCATGTAGCAACGATAATGTGAGAAATTAATGGAACCTGTATGGACTTGACTGCAGAAAAGTGAAAGTTAGTACGCAACATAACCTTCAGTTGTTTTACTGTTTATGTTTATCTAGTTAGTTTATTGTATGTTACGAGTTTATGGACTTGATGGTTTGTTAAAGCTATAAGTACTTCATACCTAATGTCCTTATATTTTTGAGAGACAAAATATAAAATGGAGATAATTTGTTAGAGATTTTTGGGATATTTCTTGAATTATGTAATGCTAATAATAGGTTGTTATTGTTGCAGCAAAATACTGGTGTTACAGATGAAGATTTTGTCTCGTATGTAAATAAATGGTGTGAGTTAGGGGCTTCCCTTGTAGGTGGCTGTTGCAGAACAACCCCAGCTACTATTAGAGGGATATACAGGATACTCTCCAGCAATCAATCTTCTACTTTTGCCACTAAGTGACTGCCCTGTCTTCAGAAAGGAGGCCAATGCGCAAATCAATCTAATTTACATGTTAAAGAAGGCTGGCAGCTGCACGGGGTCATGTTTTCTTCTTTGG
Organism: Gastrolobium bilobum; assembly: GCF_033153095.1. Classification (NCBI taxonomy): domain Eukaryota; kingdom Viridiplantae; phylum Streptophyta; class Magnoliopsida; order Fabales; family Fabaceae; genus Gastrolobium; species Gastrolobium bilobum. The sequence goes on along the minus strand of NW_026897770.1, from coordinate 211,532 downwards.
ACTGAAATGGGAAGATTAATGGCTAATTTGTGAGCTATCCCTTTTGCATTATTGGTCAATGCAACTTGGAGCTAGCAGCCTGAGAATTGCAGTTTGTGCACTTGACATTTAAAGATCAAGGAAAAGATATGTTTGTGCTTTCGCAGCCTGAGAATTGCAGTTTGCAAAATTTGTGTGAGTTTCCTTCTTAAGTTTTGCCCGTTAGATGAAATGAAAGAGATATTTAATTCCAAATAACGTGAATTAATAAGCAACTGCCTCCTTTGATTTAAGCAAGCAATATTTTAATTTCTTAAAATGAAAAGAATAGAAAAATCTTGCGCATTTATGGTTTACAAAATAGTTTATGCACCGAACTAGTTAAATTTGACTATTGGTTTTATATTTTTAATTTAGGGTCTTGGTATAAGTACTGGCAATAAGTTGAGCTAACATTAGTTTAGGTTAACTTAGACTCAACTAGGAAATGAAGTCTATTTTCTTAAAAGTTCATGGTCTGTATTAGTTGAGCCAATATCAAACCTTTATTAATTGAGTTTTTAAATTTTCATGAATTAAGTTTGAATTTATAATTCAATTAAATATTTTTTTTACATATATTTAGTTAAACAATTATATTAACATATATATAATAAAATATTATACTATTATTATCATTCTTAAATAATAATTATATACATTACGACCTAATAAATCAAACATGTAAAGTTCAAGCTTAATCATTTATCAAACGTGTTAAAGTTATTAACAAACTAAACTGCAAGTAAGCTTACATAGCTCTAACCATAAGTATTTATCAAAAACTAAAAGTTCGTACTGTTGAGTCCAAAGACAATGATAACTGAGCATGGAAGTAGGGTGGTGAAGCTGGTTTTTTCAACAGATGCCTTGTGTAGAGTGAAAAGATCAATGACTCAGGATGTAGTAGAGCATGATGTGTTTGGATTGTTCAGTGATATAAGCTGATGACAGGGGAACAATATGCTATATGAACAATTGTAGTGATCAGGAAAGATATTGAAAACACAAAACAAAACTAAAATGACACTGTATTCTTGAGAGCACTATTTTACATGCGAAGATTGTGCATTCTTTTGTCTGTTGAGTGCCGGGATAAAGCAAAGAACCAAAAAATTTAAAAAAATAAAAAGTTTTCTTTATAGTAAACTTAGGCGAGTGAATTATTTTTACCTAGAGGATCACTTTCTAAATCAGGCTATGATGAACCCTTATACATACCGGTCGTTTTCCTATACCCTCCAAAGAAGGTGTTACATATGCAATATAACATTATAAGTTCTTGGAGAGTACAGCATGTTTGTGAAATTTTCTGATAGGGGAAAACAATCATGTGGTCTATATACAGTTTTCAAATTGTACCTTTAACTAGCATAAACTAGCAGTGATCGTCCAAGATGCAAGAAAGGGTTGCATGCGTGGGTTTGGATTGGCAGCAGCAAGATAAAGGAATTAAAGACAGTGATGAAAAAGCTCGGAAAAAGATACATGCAAAGCATGACATGACACAAACAGTGACAATGTCTTTTGCCTAGTTCAATGAAAATGAAGAAAGGAACTCAACCACAACCAAAGCTGTTAGGGTGAAAAAAAAACTATCTCATTTTCTACCCGTTAGTGAGAAGCTTCACATCAATATAAATATCAATGTCAGCCTTTCAAAGTCAACTGATTTATTATTCATTTTTTTTTCCTTGTTGGGTATTCTTTTCACACAAACTGCAAGTCATTTATGTAACTTAAATTACAACAGCTCCAATGCACCATATTTGTCCTTAACTTGAGTATGGTAAAGCATAAGATCTTCTACAGGCTCATGCTGATGTTTTCTTCCCTCAATGCACTAAACTCAATTTGAGATGGGTCCATAAATTGTCCATCCCCTGCCTGGGCTGGCTTGCCTCTCTGCTCTGCACTGCTTTATTGATTTTTGGGCCCATTGTTTTATTGCATTTACTGTGCACAATGCAGTTTCTGCCTCCAACACCAACTTTTGGAAAGCAAAACGTTGCACAAATTCAATTCAATTAAAAGATTCTATACCACTGCTGTATTTTTTTTTTGGTCTCATGTATTATATAGTGGTTGGTTCAAATCTCCGGGCTGAGCTTTTGTAACAAGTTCATGCCTTAACATTTTTGTCTTTGCTGGTAGTTCTTTATGATTAATCTATAAGCACATAAATTTAACCAAATAATACCACTTGACTGTAAGTTAAAAATAAAAAAAGTCTTAAATTGGCACATGGTGAGTTCCATCTTATGTGTGCAAAAATAGTGTGAATTTAGAGGTGACAAAGTGGATAATCAGCCCTCCCTTCAATCCGTCGTAAAATGATGTTTTGACAAAAATAGTGTTATTTTTTAAAAAAAATAATATGACGGGCCCATATGTGTTGGAAATTAACAATCACACACAAATCGAAAAATTAAAGAGAAAAAGAAGAGAGAATTTTGATACCGTAATTGACTGGTTCATTCAATTTTATCTCATCGCCATTCGTTACAAGTCACTCAGTTTACAAGGAGAATATAAATAGGATTAGAAAACTCTAATAGCAGTTATTCATGGTCCAAACTCAAACTACTAAGAAAAGGAAAAATTACAATAAATGGGAGGTACCTAGTCTCTACGGGCCTCGGGGGGCGGCCCTCGAATCCCTGCTCGCTCACTTGAGAGTAGAATCTTAGTTGCCTTTCTGCTGACCCCGACAACTATCATTAACAATGTGAAGTATGGGTTATTCCCAACAATATATCATGTGGCAGACTCAATCCATTTTGCCCAACCCTTATGCAGGATAGGTTGAAACGGGTTGGTAGATTGTGAATCTCAAGCCAATCCACCATATACAAGAAGTTAAACGTAACAGACAGACATATTGGCGGATTATGACTCCAAACCCAACCGAATATATGACTAGTTAAACAAGCTAACTGACGAGTTGGACAATTTTACCACCTCAACTTATTACAACTGAACTGCTTTCCATTATTCATATAAATAAATCGTTGATATTTGAGGGAAAAAAATTGTGTATGCCATCAAGTAATGGCCATCATGATTGAGCAATAAGTCCAAATTTTGATTGACCTATAAAAGAAAAATTATGAAGAAGGAGGGGTGATAAAGTCATAGCTGGAGAAAATTCTACTGAATGCTCCTTCCTTTTATTTAAAATAAATAAATATACTTTTAATTTTAACTATCCAAGTCTTAACTCCTTGGGTTGGTCCATGTCCATACCATCATTAATATTTTGTACTGTAGAAATATGCATATATATAAAGATGTAGTTGAGAAATTAAAAGCCATGATGTTTACATCAGTATCTACATCACCAAGTACAAGTGTACAACTGGTCCAGAGGTATATATATCTCTCTCCTTTGCCTGATAAGAAAATGACGGGAAAAAAAAAAGACCTTCTAAAGACAAAAGATAGATAAAAAAATAGAAAAGCCCAATTTGACATCTTCAAATCCAACGGCTATGAAGGTGGTGTAGGAGAAAAGGGGAAGGGTGGTGGGTTAACAAGGGATGTTTCAAAGCTGAAAAAGCAAAAGAAAGAGAAAGAGACCCACATTCTATTATCCGAGGGATGAAGACATTAGTTACTTTAGCCAAAGTGTAATAAAAATTAAACCTTTTCTTTTTTTAGTAATAAAAAATTAAACCCTTTGACTGCCTCGTTAATCTATCAACCATTTTGCTACCTATATGTATATGGGTGTAGAAAAATAGAAAAGAATCGAATTAGATTGTGAATTGAATCAAATAATATAAAAAAAGATTTATTCTTCAAATCATTTTATATATATCAGGTTCAGTTCTTTTTTACTTAACTGTTAATATTTTTATTTTATTTTATTATTTATTTATTTTTGAAAATCAATTTAGAATGGTTTGATTCGAACCATTAAAGCTGATTCGGTTTCTAAACCCTACTTACATGTAAGGACCTTAATCAAAATAATAAAATCACTTTTCATTAAATTCGATCGGACTAACGAGAATGGAGTAAGGATAATTTTTGTATGAAATCTTACGTTTATATATTTAAAAAAAAAAACTGTTTCTAAGATCACCTTAATCAAAATAATATAGAAAAAAAATGGATCATGAAATTAAAATATTTCTTGTGTAGTGTGTATTATGAGTTCTTACATACATTTAAATAATAATGTTATTTATACATTATTTTCATTACATCATTCTTACTGTTTTTGAATTTAAGTAATAAAATGAACAATACAATTCTCAAATTACATTTTTTTTTTCAAACGAGCATGTGTAATAAAACTATAAAAGGTGTTAAATTATAGTGTATGAGAAAATTTTCTATTAAAAAATTAGTTTAACAATACTTTCAACATATAAAAATAATTTCAATTGTTTTCCTCTAATAACACATGAAAAATACGAGTTGAAAATTGTGAAATTTATCAAAAAACAAAGTAATGTTTACAAAACAAAAAAGATAGTACAGTTAAAAATTAATCATTATAAGAAGATTCATTGTAAATAATTTCATTTCTTATAAATAATTTATTGTCTTGACAACCACGTGGCAGATATAGTTCGATCGAGCGTCCTCAACTACAAGTCTTGTAAATTTATAGAAGAAAAATGATTTAAAAAAAAAAAAGGAGAGAAGAAAAAGCTCTGATCAATGATCACATAGATTCCATTATTGAATCCAATTATATAGGGTGCCCACTGTGAATGACATATCCCAATCTTATTGACAATGTAGTATCTAGGCAGCAACCTTTCACAATGCAATTAGAAGATTCAAATTGTATAGGGTAAACCCTACCCCTTTAGTTATGCATTCCATGAATGGGGCCCATTCATCTTTAATTTTGATATTGGCCTTTCTTGTAAGCATCATTGGCACTATTATGAGGGGAACAGGGAAAAACAAGGATGAAATATATGCAATGGTGACCTTTCACCTGCCACATTCAGATACATTGGTTCTCAACCAACATTGTGCATTATCAAGCTCTTAAGAATTAAGAGACCCAAACGAGAATGTTTTTCCTATTGTCCGGCGAATGATTCCTAAGACAGCTTACATGAAATAAAAACAAGGGCATTTTTCTTTAATATTACATATAATTAATTAAGCAAACTCATATAATAGATGAATCTTATATGCTTAATTAAATAGCTATACGTGCAACTCACTATCTATTAATAATCATTGACAAAATTGAAACTCGTTCAACACTTGTTCCTTTCACCCACTCTATAATTTTCTCTCAAGGTCTAATCCTGTGACAAGCAGTTAGCAAAGTAGGGTTTTTTTTTTTTTTTTAAGAAATATTTCAATCGGTTCATTATTTCGTAACTAATTTGATTCGGGGCGGATTCAGTATTAAGGCTTTAAATCCCTCCCAAAGGTGGTACTGAGGAGATTCGAAGAACACATGCTTCACCCACCTGCTTAGCTCCCATGCGCTAACTGAATTACCACCATTTGGTAAAGTAGGGTATTTTTGTACAAGTGACATCCACATGCTAGGATTCCTTGAAGATCTCCAATTGAATAAGTTCATGTTTTGAACATCAAAACTTACAAGTTAATTGATTACAAAATGCAGAAGGTCATTAAAAAAAATGAGAACTTAGGATTTTATAGATAGTTTTACAGAAATCAAGGAGATCATGTGGGTTAAGAACTCTCAATGGCCGAACAAGATCTTACATTTAACGTAAAAATGTAAACATGTAGTTTAGTGAACGACGCGTCACCTTGTGCAAAGCATAATACACTAAACCATGTGCAAGTGCGAGCTTGCACGAAAAAGTACTCAATATGAGATTGAGATTCATCATTTGGGAAAATTGCCTTTTGTCTTCTTGGACATGATGAGTCTAAGATTCACACAACAAAGTTCATTCGCATACTAATATATATTGTTCTACGCAAAGAGCTATAAATGAAGTTTTTTGAGGAGACATAATGTTTTGTAGCTTGTAGAACGAATGAGTTCTTCAAATCTACCAAACCAAGACACAAATATATATGATGAGAGAAAACAAAAACATCTCATTTATATATTTATATAAAATAAAAAATCACTCCTGACAAATTTATCAAACGCTTTGATGTAAGTCCAAATTACAAATAGTGGCCTTGGAATCAGAAATAGTTTTTCACTTTTCCTCCAAACACGAAACATTCTCTTCAACTAGACAAACATCCCATATGCTTATAAGATGTTTTATTAACAAAAAAAAAAACAAGCAATGGACAAAGGAAAAAATATGAGTGATTTTTGTCGTCTGCATCGAAGACATTGTTAAAACAAGGAGAGAAGTTAAAAGAACAACAACCCTCTACTCATCCTCTTTATCTTTTGTCTTCTTTAACTGCTTTTCTCTCCCACAAGACCAAATGTAAGAAGGGTTACCAATGCTACTAAATCAACAATTTAATTTTTAAAAATATTCTTTCCTTATAATTTAATCATTAAGTTCTAATTATGTTCTACAAGTTAACATCTAAATATATAAAACTCTTACCTACGAAGTCATTCTTAAAGATTAAAATAAGAAAGAAAAATTAATGGGTTGATATGAGTTTTTATAAATTTAAAAAAGGGAATTGTTTTCTCCTTTCACCACATAAAGAGTTTGTCATTCTCACATCACATACATAATATTTGATGGACCCCACGTTGAATTTTTTTATCTCTTCATTATTTTGTGGATTCATGGATTCATTTTTGGGAAATGAGTTTATTATGTTACATGATATAATTTATCTCATGTAACACACAAAAAAATGATTGTGACTCCCCTTTTTTCTTTCTCTCTTCTTCAAAATGTGTTCTACATAATTTTTTTTGTTGCATTAGACAAATTATCTCATACAACGTAAGAAAAATCAAACCCTTCCAATGAATCAGGCCGAAAATTTATTCTCCTCAATAAAATGAAAGTAATAAATCTCATTTAAAAATTAAGTAGTGTATAAATTTTAGGATTAAAGTTAAATGGAAGAATCTTCAATTTTTAATGTCCAAGAGTGTGCGTGCGTGTGCTGCAAATGATGTGAGTGGGTTACCATTACCAATATAACCATTGAACCCTTTCTCTCTCCAAATCCTGAAGCATGGGTGGGTGAGGTAAAAGGCCTCGAGAGAGAGCGAAGCTTTCCTGCACTTTATTCCCTTCAAATTCGCTGCTTTAGCCTGTACCCACAACGAGGTTTTTTGCAAGAGAGGAACTTTCTCTCTCTCTCTCTCTTCATGTCTTCTACATTGTCTTCTTCTATCTCATAGTCACGAACTCTTAGTTCTACATACGTATCAAGCTGCAACTTTGTACTTGTTCCCTTTTATTATTTCCTCATTACTTCATCCTCTCTGACCTGAAAGTTTGAAACTTCACAAGTGGAAGTGAAAGAAATGGGGGAATGACCAACTGGGTTAGCACTTCATCCCACTCATTTGATCATCAAAACCATTTTTCTCTCTCTCTCTCTCTCCTTGTTATCATCTCTTTGAATGGAGAGATAAACAAAACCGGGAATTGAACAGAAATTAATATTGTTCATGTCCTGAGATATAAAATTGTCTTATACTGTTTGAGCAAAACCCAAGAAAGCAAGGAGCATTCATTGAAGAAGTAATATATATATTGATTTTAAAAACTTTTGCTTGTGTAAATACAGAAAGCTATATGAAGTTGTCCCAACAATGAGAGATGATAACTCCAAGAAAAGCAAGGTTTGAGAAATGCCAGCTTCCTTCAAATTTCATTTGCATTTGTGTTCTGTGATTGGCATTGCTTACCCTGTTTTTTCCTTGGTGAAGATTTCCTGGCCCAAATCATTGGTCAAGAAGTGGTTCAATATCAAGAGCAAAGCCGAAGACTTTCAAGCAGATGGTGTCCTTTACGGAGGTGATTGATCATTTTTGCGCATTATTTTAATGTAATCTGGGTCCTAAAAATCTTAGCTTTCATGTGAAGAACAACTATGACATTTCTCCTGCCTCTAGTTCAACCAAATTTTCTTTGTTTTTTTTTTTTCTTTCCTTCTACTCCTCCCACTCGTTTATCTTTGCGTAACAGTTTTTTATTTTTTATTTTAAATTTTTTGTTTCAATTGGGTATGCTACTTGCAGCACAAAATCTGTCCTTTGTTGTTTTTCTGCTTCCATGGTTTCTACACTTTTGATACAAAAAATACGTCTGTTTTATTTTGTTCTGTTTGATTGAGTGGAATGATAAATTAACAGTGGAAAGAGCACGGCTTTATTAACTTTATGTTTTTCCTTTGTCAGGTGTTGATGAAGAGTGTAGGAGCAACTATTCAGAGAGGGAGGCATGCACTGGGAAGAAAAGCAAAACAGGTTCAGTATCACCACCTTTATATTTTTAGGACCACACCGTTCCCAAACCCTACAACTTGATATTGATACAATTTGTGCTCAGCAATTTCAGAAATCTTTTGTTTTTATTGTCTTTTTTTTTCTATCCCATTCTTTTGTTGCCTACTAATCCCAGATGTTTAATCTCCATTTTGAATGCATAGAGAGATCAAGCAGAAGGTACTTAGACAGAATGCGAAGAGTTAAGAATGACCTTGATGAAGCTCAGGTTACAGACGTGTATAATTATAGGTATGCTTCATGTTGCTATGTTACCATTATAATGAACTTTAAAAAAAAAAATTTCTATTGAGTTCTTTCTTCATTCTGGATGCAGAATCTTTGTTGCCACTTGGAATGTAGCAGGGAAGTCACCTCCAAGTTATTTGAGTCTTGAAGATTGGCTTCACACCTCTCCACCTGCTGATATCTATGTTCTTGGGTAAATTACTGAATATATGATAGTGTTATCTCCTTTAAATATGCAAAAGTTCGCGTGGATGATTGTTTTGCATTTTCTTGGACTCAGGTTTCAAGAAATTGTGCCTCTTAATGCTGGTAACGTTCTTGGAACAGAAGATAATGGTCCTGCGAGAAAATGGCTAGGCCTTATTAGGGAGACCTTGAACAGCCTTCCTGGAACAAGTGGTGGTAGCCATACTCCTTCGCCAATCCCTGATCCTATTGTAGAGCTAGATGCTGATTTTGAAGCATCAATGAGGCAGAAGGCTACCTCTTTCTTCCATCGCAGGTCCTTGCAATCCTTGAGTTGTAGTATGAGAATGGATAATGACATGTCACTGCCACAAGCTCGCTTTGATCGCGGTCTCAGTGTCTGTGATAGAATGATATTTGGTCACAGGACAAGTGACTATGACCCCAATTATCGATTCTCCTTAGACGATGAAAATGGAACTGGTGACTCCCCAATTACAAAACAATATTCACCACAGTCATATAGTGGTTGTTTCTCTATGGAGGACAGTGATAGACAGGCAGGACACTCAAGATACTGTTTGGTTGCTAGTAAGCAAATGGTTGGGATATTTTTAACAGTTTGGGTGAAAAGTGATATCAGAGATGATGTTCACAACATGAAAGTGTCTTGTGTTGGCAGAGGGTTGATGGGATATCTTGGAAACAAGGTACATTTGGTAATTTACTTTAAAAGTAGAGTTTATAAGGAATTAGGGGAGGAACAATCTCATTCTATTGGATTTTCCAGGGTTCAATATCGATTAGCATGTCATTACACCAAACAAGCTTTTGCTTCATCTGTAGTCATTTGACTTCTGGACAAAAGGACGGTGATGAGCTAAGGAGAAATTCAGATGTGATGGAGATTCTCAGAAAAACAAGGTTTCCCAAGGTCCATGACATGTGTGATGAGAATTCTCCTCAGACAATTCTGGAACATGAGTAACCCCCTCATCTCTACTCCTAATCTATACCATGCATCTGATACTTGGAGATTGTGAATCTAAATAAAATTCACAACTAAGTCCTAACTTGTATCCTAGTTAAGAACTAAACTTTTTGTTTAATTGGTGTAGTCGAATTATTTGGCTGGGGGATTTAAACTATCGAATAGCCCTTTCTTACCGTTCAACAAAAGCTCTTGTTGAGATGCATAATTGGAAGGCTTTATTAGAGAATGACCAGGCATGTTGCTTTGTCCCATTACAAGCAATTATGATAGAGCTTTGCTCCTCCCTCATATTATTTTTGTGATTTACCTGACCATTTGATAGCTTTTTCTTTCAGCTGTGCATAGAGAAGAGGCAAGGTCGAGTCTTTGAAGGATGGAATGAAGGGAAAATATATTTCCCTCCCACATATAAGTATTCAAACAATTCAGACAGATATGCAGGTGATGAAAGACACTCCAAACAAAAGAGAAGAACCCCAGCATGGTAGTCTTCTTTCTTGGAAATAACCTCCTGTATGAATCAATGAAGTGGCACATTTAAATTGAAAAGAAATGTTGTGTCTTTATTTTGAAACTATATTATTATTTATGTAAATCTAATTACAATCTTTATTCATGAAGGTGTGATCGTATCTTGTGGTATGGAAGAGGCCTCCACCAATTATCTTATGTTCGTGGGGAGTCAAGATTCTCTGATCACCGGCCAGTTTATGGGATATTCTTGGCAGAAGTTGAGTCTATCAGCCGTAACCAAATAAAAAAAAGCTCCCATTGCCCCAGTTCCAGGATTGAAGTAGAAGAGTTGTTGCCACATTCACATGGTTATGGCTACACTGATTTGAATTTATATTGATGAATGCCTACCATTCTTTATTCCATGAGATCAACTTGACTAATTGAGGGAACTGAAGCAGCAAAGTGTTCCACCCAAGGTAATTCACCTCAATTCAACAGGAAAATTCTATCAATATTTTCTATCTTGCTTAGACGTCCATTTGAGTTTGGCTTATGAAAAAACAGACTAAGCTTTGCTATTAATTGGTTTTCCTATGATTTAATTTCAGTGAAGGACAAGATCCAATATGCTCAGGACTTCTAACTGGCTTTTGTCTTCAAAATCAGGTAATTGATAAATAAGCATATGCTTAATGGTCTAGCTATACTTTATTACATACCTTCACCAAACGAGTCAGACATTGCAGACCATAACATCCATTTCATGGAATATAAGTACTTATATTGTCAGTTCTTGGCTCTTCATTTGAGTCTGCATAAGTTCATGAAATAAGTATTTCCTAGATTTTTTGATAGTAATGGATTTCACCATGTAGTTGAGATGTCATCCAAGCCTTATCCTTATCCTTGACTTGGGCCCTCTCTTGTTAGGTAGGCACTGCTGTGAGGAATGTTAGTCCAAATGGTGATTGAGACATTCTGTTACCCTCGTAATCCCAAAGAAGGTTGTCCTTTTCCCTCTTTCCTTTTCTCAGCTTCTCTGTAATTTTTCTTTCTAAAACTGCTAAACCTTCTCCATACCTCATTGATGCAGCTGCATAGTTTATGAGTTTACCAACAACTACTAACTTAAGGATATTTGCAGCTCACAATCTTATTGATAGAATAATGGCTATGCGAGTTAAAAAAAAAATAGCATCTCAATTAGCATTAATAAGATAATATAATTAAAATTAACTAGTAGTTTTACTTCATCACTAGAGAAAATTAATTTTATTGCCTTTGTGATTTTTGCAGGATTTGAAATTTTGAACTTTGTCAGCTTCGAGTGAGAGACTCTCAACTCAAGGTGTTTGACTTATTCTTTGACACAACTGAAATAAACCAATGAAATATGTGCACTCAATGTAACCATCCTATTATTTTTCTTGTAGTAGCTATTGATTTTAATGAGAATCATTGAAGCTAATGAATAAAATTAACATTGGTGTTTGCAATGTATTGTTTTTTTTTTCTTTTTTCTGAATAAGATGAAAGTTGCAACTAAAAGGAAAAAGGAAATACACACAACGTACCCTGCTTTGTTGGCTTTTACCAGTGAGTCGTTATTTATAGTACCCAATTCCATCATTTGACCCCCTTTTTAACTTTTGTTTCATTCTGATTCGGGCATGATTCTTTGATCAACATCAATTCATTTTCAGTCATTGTTTATTCTTAAAAGAACACGTTCAATTCACACGTTAGCAAAAAAGAATAATGTTATATAAATAATTTTTTACATCAAAAATAATTTGTGGCCTCTTTAGATGTATCTTGATTTTTGAGTTTCAAATTGATAATTTTTTTGTGCTATGCTCATTTAATAACCAGCATTTATATAGGAGTCATTTTATTATGATTTTGGAATAATTGATTTTGAAAGAATTATTCATTAAAATAATTTGTTAAAAAATTAATGTAAATATAGGTGAAGTTTCACACAGAGACAGACACATTTTGCAGACAGAATTATGACATTATTGAGGCACGCTTAAATCTGGCACAAGGGCCGAAAAGTTTATTAGGTTTGAAATGCGTCAAAGTGTCAATCGTTTTAAAGATAATATTCCCTTCACAATTAAATTTTAATTATTTTTTGTTTTCAATTTCTTTGTCCTTCGTTTGGATAACAATTTTGTGTACAAAATCAAATATGATGGTGTTAATTAAGTATATAATAAAGATGTATATATCGAAAAAGTTTCCCAAAAAATTTACACAATCTCATCATAAAATTTAGTACTTTTTTTTTCTCCATTCCATCAATGACTCTTTCTAAGTTTTTGAGTAACAATCATTTCTAACCTTTATACGAAGATAGAAATATTCAGATTATGTTTTAAACAAAAAGATAATATTTTGTTATAAAAAAATTTAATCTTGAGAATATGTTACCAATTTAAAATTATAAAATTAAAAAAAATAATGATAAAAGTTTTTAAATAAAAAAGAACGTACTAGTTTTAATGATGAATTTTTTTTGACTATTCTTATTTAAAAAATTTAATTATTTATAAAAATGAAAATTTTGTTAACATACAAAGTTAAAGGAGATTTTATGAAATATAAATATTTTATTTATTTTAATAATAAATAAATAATAAACATTTTCCCCTCTATTTATATACAACATGTTAAATTTGTTTGCTTGAAGATTATTTTTTTAATTTTTTTATGCTGTATTTTTATCCTTTTATTTTTATGTGATACATACATTCATATACTAAATATTTAACACATGTCAATATATAATTCAATACTTTGAAATTAATAATTACAAAATTATTTTTTTCATTAAAACTAAATTTTAAGTATTCTCTTTCTTCATCAAAGTTAACCTCCACCATTCTCTTTCTTAATTAAAGTTAATAATCTTAAATTACTTAAATATATTTTAAATTTATTATTTAATAAAAGCATTTGTATTTTTATACAAAAATAAAATGTGAAGACTTTCACATTATATCCTTCATATGCAAAATATGGAGGATAGCAATATATATATATATATATATATATATATATATATATATATATATATATATACATATCAAAGAGCAAGATTAATTTTACTTAAATAAAATCTTGAGAGGTGAAAGATTGATTTCCTTGGTTCTCAATATTGTGAGCTTAAGAGGTGAGAAGAATTAATATTGATAAACGTTAACTTAAAAAATACATCTATATTATTTTCCAAAAAAAAAAAAAAAAAATCTATACAAAATTGGATGATTAGGCTTTGTTTGATTACTGTTTTTTAAAAACAGTTTTTTAGTTTTCAGAACAAAAAAATAAAAAAACTCGTTTGGTAAGATTTGTTTTGTAAATTTTTTTTAAAAAAATGTAACTATTTTTTTGTTTTTAGAATCAAATTTAAAGAATATGTCTGAGTTGTTTTTGTTTTCTTTTTTGATTTTTAACTTTCAAAACAAAAAAAAACATAGAAAACAATTGTTTCCTTAATTATTCTACAAAATAGTTTTAAGAACAAAAAAATCAAAACACAATCAAACAGGCCTAATACTCTAATACTCTAATACTCTGACGTGATATGCCTATATACAAATAATTCTTTGGTACTATTGTTGTACCAAAGATTCAGTGCATCCCACTAATAAAAATATTACATGTCAGTTAATTTTTTCTTTTTTCTGTCAAATTTTTTTTTCTTCTTTGATGTGTAATGCTCTCATTGATAAGATACACTGAATCTAAATACAAATAGTAGTACCAAAGATTTATTCAGTATTTAAAATATGTCCGAAATCTGTGCTTGTTTTGGTTCAATAAACGAGGTGTCTTGGCCAGAATGAGAACTAATGACTTCTGAGTTTCAATTGAATCATTTTGGACTATTAATAGGGCCTTCGGCTTTTGGTGGTCATGGTTTATGACACATTTGTGTAGTCATTCATGACAAATTAAACCCCAATTCACGGTAGACGAGGCCTTACCATAACAGTACACCGTATTATCTCACGAGAATAGGAGACATGCTTGGTTTTTTATAGAACACCGACACCCCATTTTTTATTCCCTTACCCTTCACCCGCTTATTAAAAAAAAAAAAAGGTACAATTCTCTGAGGATTGACTGGTTGGATTGAGTGCATGATAATGAGTGATATCATGGTTGACGCAAGATTACTGCTCATTTACTTTTCTATGGCCCATTGTTCGATGCATTCTCGTGCATGCAGAACCTCTTGTTTTTATGGTGAATTGCTGAGCCCTGTACGTACTACGATTTCTTTGTTTATGCCGTTACCCTTGTGTCTCAGACTTCGTAAATAACAACGTTCTCTGTAGAAATTGTTTCACCCATTGACAAAATACGTCATCGTCCATCAACAACGTGTTTCACCCCCGTGCGTGCATGTGTTTCGCCAACATTAATTCACACCCGTTATGTGGTGTATAGGACACAGTCTTCTATTTGTTACCTAAAAATAATAGTACTGAAGATCTAGAACCTAATCGAATATTTTACATAAAACAATGTATTGTTTTGTGTACGTTGGTAGTACATTAGTGTTTACTCTATAAATCTAAATGAGAAAAGGAGAGAAAATAGAAATTCAACAGCCCAAAGTAAAGAAGATGATGGCTTGAAATTTGAAAGAGCTAATACTTGGCTGAAACTTTCTCAAGTCAAGCCTATCCACCTTTTAAAAGCCAGGGCTGCTTCCCTTTTGTTTATTTGGGATTCTGTCTGAAATTTCGGAGCCTTGCCTTTGTAAAGTGTCTTATGATATTTTAAGAATAGCATTCGGTACTTGTATTTGTCAACAAACATATTTCCTTTTTCCATCATCACCACAACTTCATTGGCTCGAATGAAGAATCCACCCCTCACAAATGTATATAGCACAGAATCGAGAAGTTCCTGATCAAACTTCATGGAGATTGAAGAAGCAAGAGATTTCATCTCACCCCACAGCTCTGTTACTTCCAGATATTTCCCTCCAATGGCAGCATACCCAGTGACCATAGAATGGAAAGTTTGTGCATTTGGTGAGTGGCCTAAGCTTCTCATCTTCTTTAGAGCCTTTTCTGCATCTTGCATCAGTCTCTTCTTACAAAAAAAGTGGATTACGTTATTCCAGTCATGAACTCCATGATCCACACTCTGTCCTTCCTTGATTTCCTGCAACAGCTTTGCCATCAGCCCAGCTTCATCTGTCTCTGGACCACTTTTAGCCATCATGCCATAGTCTTGTTGACTGAGTTTTGGAATCCTAGCCTCTTTCATCTCTGTAAATAGTTGGAGTGCTCCCTGTGTATCTTGCTGGAGCACCCTGGATTGGATCATTGCCTCATAAGAGCTTGAGTCAAGCTGTATACCAGCCTTCCTAGCGTCTCTCAAAAGTGAAGTGACATCTGCAGCCCTATTAGCTCGACAATATGCTTTCAAAAGAGAGGCATATACAGATGAACCAGTTCTAACTCCAGCAAGACGCATCTCATCAAGGAGATCATGTGCTTGATCCAACCATCCAAATGAAATGCACGAATTAATAACATGAACCAAAGCAGAATTGTCATTGGAAAATGGGGAATCTTCTCTTTCTGCCTTGAGAAGAAACACTGCCAAATCCTTGGTCTTGCCAGCCTCTAGAAAAGCTTTAACTAATTTCACATAAATTGTTTCAGTTGGTTGCAGTATACCATGTTTGGTGGTAATCAAGTCAACCTGCATCTGCAACTTAGCTAATAAAGAACCAAGAGCAGCATTAGACTCTGCTTCAAGTTTTAAGAAATTTCGATCTTTAGAGAACTCCTCATAAGATAAGACAGCATTTTTTATTGGCTTGTTATTTTCTAAACTATCTGAATCTTTGCTGCTGCTCAAACTATGTACGGAATCCGGTCCAGGATAATAGTTATGATCAATTTCAGCTGCACCAATCATAAATTTGGCTGCTGCAAGAGAATTTCTTGCTTCCTTTGCTTTCCTAAGCATTTCCAAAACCATGCTTGATGCAGAATCTAGATCCCCAAATTTCAAATGGCATGTGAGAAGACAATTATAGAACTGACGGATCTGTATATCAGTTAGATTTGGAGCGTCTTCTATGTGCCTTTGCAGCTTCTTAAGCTCTTCTCTTCGCCCATTTCTCTCATATACACGTGCCATTATTATCAGTAAGTTTGCATCAGCTTTGACACCAATTCGAGGCATCATATCAAGAAGTTGCTCTGCCTTCCTAGTTGTCTCAAATAAAAGACAACCTGCCAAAGCAATGTTAAAAGCAGCCGTGTTTGGCTTCATGGCTATCAAAGGTGCATTGCTCTTTTTACGCGGATCCACTCTATTGTTTTGAAACAAATAACCTATTTCAAGAATCAACTCAGCAGCAAGGTAACTTCCATCTGCTGTTTGTGACATGTGGGCCAAAACTGCAGACCAAGCAGTGACTGGGGGAAAATGCTCCATATCTATCATCTTTCTTAAAATGGTTGATGCAGGAACCGGTAGTCTGGCTTTCGCAAGGCCAAAGCTAAGGTAGATAAGCACCTCCTTTTCTAACAAGTCTTGTTTACCTTCAACAATAGCATGTTCTACCAATTCATAAGCTTTTCCTAACCATTGTACATCAAGACTATCCACATAACTTGTTACAAGCTTGTTGACGACAGATTTTCTGGGAAATCCCTCCATGTGTAAATGCTGCTCAAATAACTTCCATGAATAATCTAATTGATTCCCATCGATACCATTTTCTATTTCCATACTAACTTTGGCTGGGTCTTTAGCCTGGACCAGGATTCTTTCAGCCATAGTTGAGAAACATAGTCCTTGAAGGGTGAATCGATCCTCTAGTCCCAGAAGAAATGCTTGTAAACTTGAGTTAGATAAATAAGGGCCAACAGACTTAACAATAGATTGGTGACTTCTGTTATTGAAAACTTGAGCTGTGCCATAGTTGCAATTAGCAACCATGAAACACAAGACAAAAGGGAGATCTGGTCCTCTTTTGAGCTGTCTTATTGCAAGCATCTTGAACTAATCGCGAAGGTGAATTTCAGAATGAAGTCCATCAAAACCTGTAGGTTAATAGTGTCTGTTGGTAAACAACATACATAACAAATTTTATGCTATTACATTTACAGTACAAATAGGTTAGTTATTATGCTAACAAAGACGAATGACCATTATTAAAAGTAGAAGGTTCACAAGAGGGGTCTGGTAAAAACAAACACAAGAGGAGGTTTTATGTCCAAATTAAACACCAAGCATCGGCATGAATTCATGAGACAACCAAAAATAAACTTAAATTTAAAATTGAAAGATTCTGAATAATTTCATTTGTAGGTTGATAAAACTTTTCCAAAAAGACAAACTAATTATATTGGCCAAAGTGAACCTTTCCTTATTTTAATTACAACTAACTTGTAACACAGAAACATGAAAACTATGCTTTGGCATCATTCCTTCAGTATCCTTCACAAACTACAAAGAACTGAAAAAAAAAATCTAATAGAAAAAAAAAATTGAAGACAGAGGCACATGCTAAAGAATGATATCGTCACTGTCACAAACTACAAACATTTTGACCTAATACGATTGTCCAGTTCCTATAGAACCTATCACTAAAATAATCCTGGGGGAGGGGGGTTTAAGCAGAGTGAAAAGGGTTTCCATTAGATAGGAAATGAAAATATTAGCCCACATTATTAAGCATGCTAAGGAATGATAAAACGGAGGTGAAAAGTTAAAAATTTGGAGTGGATTTCAGCAACTTCAAGCAACTTCTGACCGTTCAGATTTTCCATAGAAATAAGTTCATCACCAATACCAGAAACCCCCATTAAAGTTTGAAACTTAACATAAGAACTTACGCAACGCATACTTTCAGCATCAGAAAGTATAAATAAGTTCATCAAAATCCCAGAAACCAATTAGCATGTCCCACTGGTTCGCTAACAAGTGGGCAAAAACTATGAATTTGTGTCTCACCAGTATAAGAATTTTGTCGTCAGCATTGAGATGATTGTAAGAAAGAGCACTTGATATCCTCAGCCTCACTCTTAGCTTTGCTGCCTAATCATAATCACCAGCATCAAGTTAAAACAATAAACAGATTACAATAAATAAATAAAAAACATTGTTTTCTTTGTTTAGGCATTTTATCAAGCAGATTACAGTCACTAGTCTGTGTGAGCCTAAAAAATAAACAACTTCGAGACCATTCACTTCATAAACAGATACAGAAACATAAATACTAATGTTATGCAATTGCAACAACAACAAAAAAAGAAGTGAAACCCAGTTACCTTGATATCTGAAACAAGCTCTTAGATGACTTTTGTTAAGCGCTGGTGGTAGAAAGCATTGTCGGGTATTGCTCGGTGAGAGAAGGCGAACCAACATGCCCACAACATACGCGAGTTTGTAAGTACGAATAATTAAATGTTTGGATTTGTTGATTTAGAATTAATTAATTTTGTTAGTGTTTGTTATTTTAAACGATGTAAGTTATGTCATTTTAGGAGAGAGATAGATATAGAAAAATAGAAATCATGGGAGAATTTAAAATTTAAATAATTTTGTTTTCTGTGTCTGTCTCTCTCTTAAAAGGACAGAGTGTTATGTCATTTAAAATGACAAATATTTTTTTCTTTTTTTAATGTACTAAAATTATTTTTTATAAAAGTTTTAATATACATTATTTAAAGTAAATTCACTCACATATGATTAAAATAAAATTAATAATCTTACTCGTGCGTAATATAAGTAGTTTTAAATTTGTACATATAAATGAGTTTTTCATTTAATAAATAAATATTTACTACATATTTTAGAATGTTTGATTTTTTAGTTTGATTTTTATTTTAATTGAGACTTATTAATTTCACTTTAAAAAATTTTAAGGACACCTTATTAAATATAGAAACATTTCAACTTTGTGTAGCTTGTTTCATTTTGAATAAGCTTAAAGTGAAAAAAAAATTATATATGTTTTTTATATAAAATAAATTAAATCAAACTTATTCAATTATATTCTTGTAAAAGATAGTATACAAATGAATATATAAAAATTAATAAAATATAAATTGCGTTAAAAAAGCTAATAAATATTTTAAGTTAAGTTATGCATTTGTCGCTATAATTATTTATTTTAAGTAAATGATTTGTCTCTATAATTAAGTTATATAATATAAGAAATGTATAAGGAGTTAATTTTGAATTATCACTCAAGTTTCTTTGCTTAGTTAAAAAATATATATTATTTTTTCCAAATTAAGCAAATGATGCACCGAGTTTTCGGTACTCTCTTAGTACTGAAAATATTTTCTTAAATTGGATTCCCTAAACAAGTTTGACCGGAAGTTAATGTCGGGAAAACTTTTTAATGAATTAATAATATTAAAGTTGAGCACCTCAATACAATTATCACTTGTTACTGAGAAATTTAAAGTCTTAATTCTGGACCTGCCCCACATTGGACTAGTCGCGAAATGATGAACCGGTTGGAATATTTCAAAAAAAAAAAAAAAAATTATGTCATGGCAATTTTTTATTTTTTATTTTTATGTCATTTACCATGGTTTTGACACCTTTTGAACGTGAGATTATTAAAACTACTATTCGGCTATTCGCTTGGGCCGCTGAGATTATCCTCCCTATACAAATTCCTTTAACTTGCGTCAAAATTGACCTATTAACACTTTTAGAGCTGATTTGTATTGGTTTGTCAAAAAAGTCTTTTTTATGACTTCCTTATTTTAAAAGCACTTTCTATAAAAGTTATAGCTATTTAGATTTTTAAAAAATATTTTTGATTTTTTAAAAAATAATTTGGCTTTTAACTTCTGTTTTTTTTTAGAAGCTAAAATTTTTAGCTTCTGAAAAAAACAGGTTTTTGACTTTTTTTACGACTTCTGCTTTTTTTAAAAGCATGTATCCAAATAGACTTATTTTGAAAAGTGCTTTTTTTCTTAAAAAAAGCAACTTTTGAAGAAGAAAAAGCCCATCCAAACACGTCCTTATTATTGAGACACATCACGTTTAACTTTTCTTCAAGCTGAGAAATGCAAAGTAGCCCCATACTAAATGCTTGTGCATTAAATTCAGTCATGATCAAACATTTATGAATAGCGACAGGTCCATAAAACCACTATAGAAAGAAAAAAAGAAAACAATATATATATGTATGTGTATCTCAGAAGGCAGAAACTTATACAAAGACAAAGCAACCGGTGTAGGTTAAGTTTCGTGTATGCAGTTGTACATTAACAATTTAATAGATGCCAAAAACCATGATTCCCATGACTATGGATGCAAAAGGTGACAAGGAAACATAAGATGGATGAGATGCCGAAGAACTTGGAGTCAAAACTGGTCGGATTCTTGGAGTTTTAGTGGGTGCTTCTGCTTCCACTAGTGGTGATGCTGGTGCCAGTGCCCGTGCCAATTGCATATTCTCAAATTTGTATGCTTCAGCTACAACCTTGGTTTTTGAAACTGCCCAAGTTTACATCAATACCCAGTAACAATTAGTACATATTTTAGGATTTATATCTCTTGCAGTGAGAGAAAGGAAAAAAAAAGTTCATTACTTTTTCAAGTTTTAAACAGTTATTATTTCCTTGCACCACTTTCATACCAAGAAAAAGAAAAATTAATCTCTTAACGAACAAGGGGTGGTCAATGAATAAATTCTTATGTAAAAGCTAACAGTCTAAAAATTAAATAAATTGTTATAATTATATCAATTTTTTTATGTGCAAATAATGTTTTCATATTTTAACTTACTAGATTCATTTATTTTATTTCTTTTTCGACAATTGTATCCCAGTATCCCTGTCTGGAATTAACTAAGCCCAAATATTTTAAAACTTTTAGGTACATTAATTATACTACCTTGTTGTAGGCTTACGGGAGATGCAGAAAATGGAGGAAGACTTGGGCCGTTTGATCCAAGATCTGCTGGGCCTGCCAATAAAATAACCAGCTTCAGCATATTTTATTTTTTGAAGAAGGAAAAGCTTTCAAATAAAAAAAAAATGATCACCAAAAGATAATGTTATGGGATTTTAACCATCATCAAGAATATAAACAGTAAGAGGAAAAAAAAAAACTCTTGGACTGAATAATAAAATTGAAAATACAAAAGCAGTTAAGTAATCAATACCCGGAGCTGGTAAAGGAGAAGCAGAAGCTGTAATGCACAAAAAGAAATTATCATTATAAATCTAATTTTTTTATTAGGAAAAGAAAATGGGAAAACTAAAGTTTGTCAAAATGTATAAGTATTTAGATGCAATGGAACATGAATTGAATTTGCACCTTTGCACTGCAAAGGGACTCCATTATTAATGTTGCATGCTTGTGAAAGGGAGACGGCAAGAGCTTGGTTAATGGGTAGGTTGAAAAATGGAGCATTGGCTGATATTACCAGGCAAGCACAATCCGTACTAGTGCTTGTCAAAGACCTTAATGAATCACAACACGTAGATGATGGTATTAAACCATTGTTAGTGCTTCCTGTAATGTAATTGGCGCATGGAGTGAAACTGCTGATCATAGAGGTTGTGCAGGGTGTACTAATTTGCCCATTAACCAAATTTAGTGAAGCCACTATAAGGGCTGCTAGTATCATTGTCATTTGAAAAGCACTGAGCTGTTCCATGAGGAGCAAAAGGATGTCTTGGATGGAAGAAGATTGATTTGTAAAAGCAGGATCTATGTTTGTTTAATGATAAGGAATGATTTATATACTGTAATAGTTGAACAATATTATGGAGAAGAGAACAGGTAGATTTGAATATGATAAAGGAGTTCAACTACCTTAACTAATATTTCCAATGGAAGAATCTTCCTGTTAATTACCCCCAGTTATTGTTACAGACCTATAGTTTGGTATGGTTTACTAGAATGAAGCTTTTAATATTTGTGAAAGTTGATAACGTTTATTAGAATGAAGCTTTTAAAAAATAATGCATAACTAGGTGCAGATCATGATCAGATGGTAACACTGAAAATTTTCACAAACCACAATGATGAATGATATGTTAATAGTTTGAAAGGATAAATCTTTCTATTGTAAGGACCTAGTTCATCCAGCAAGGGAAGCTTGCTCAATAATTCAAGTTGTTCCTTTCTCCGCAAAAAGAAGTTGAAGGAATCAAAGGGCTGCAAAGAAAAGGTATACATGCTAAAAAGTCTACTCTAGAACGTCATGTAGGTCATACTGGACAAAATTGAGGCAAAACCCACATAACTTTTGTTGAAATTTGAGTGTTGGTCACACGTAAACTTGACTATAGGATCAACCAACTCTATTTTCACCAATTTCATAGACAATTTTTCAACATCAAAATTAAGAAAACTCGAGAGTAGAAACCTCAATATTTAACCGGGGCAGGTTATATTTACAAACTTTTTTATTTACAAACTACACTATGTAGGACCGGTCCTACATTAATCACACAGTGTACGACCGGTCCTACATTAGTGTAATTGCAAAAAAAGTTTGTAAACGGATCATGTTCCTATTTAACCAAGAGTAATATACGTATTATCACCTCAGGATGAAAGAAAAACATGTTGAAGTTATCATCTAATCAATTTTTGTGTGATTTTGTATAATTTTATTTTTTAAAGAATTGTAAAGAACCAATTCAACCCAAAAGTTTAAGCTATTAGGTGAAGCTACATTAATGGTTTTACAACACGCCCTCTCACACGAGAGCTCACTGGACTTGAAGGGTGGACAGTGCACAGACCCACCTACCTGTGCGCGAAGAAAGAAATTCCACTTGAAAGAAAGTGGGAGCAGTGATCATCGAACCCTTATACCGAGGCTCCGATACCACATAATGAACCAATTCAACGAGTAAGGCTACATTAATGATTTTTTATATATCTCAACAAGGGATGGATGTAAATGCTAGAGAGTTTTTGTTAGATCAGTAATAAGTGATAAGATCATAAGACCCTTTAAAAAATGGCGGCCACTAAGCAACAATAGGAATGAATCAACTAGACGTGCAATCTTGGTAGTTGAAGAGTTAAGGACCTCTGTCTTTTGATTACCACCCTAAGTCACAACTTCCCGACCTAAATTACCATTGAATCACTTGGACATTACTGCTACAGTATCAAGAAATTTACATCTCCTAAAATAACAAAAAGTTATTGAAAGTCCAAACTCGATTTTTCCAAAGAACTCAAAATGAGTAAAAAGTTGGTCATCCATTGGAACCTGTCTATATGTCTCTTTTAGGCAATAATCTGGTAAAATTCAATCTCCTCCATGCACCATTATTATTTTTCTAGTATCATGCGTTGTCCTCCAAATTTGAAGTTTACACTGTCAGATTCTAATGCGAGAGTGATAGACTGATAAATCTTTTCCTTCTATTCTTTGGCGTGATTTGTATAAATTTTGGGAATAGGAAAATCGAAAAGTTAAAATAAAATAAAATATCCCATGTTGGATTGGGCATGCCTATAACCTGCCTTCTCGTTTAAGCATTTGTTATTGTTATTATTCCATGCTTTAAAGTTTTAATTCCCTTTAATTAGCCCACTCCAATAAGCATCATAATTGTTGTACTAAAAGCATGAAACACAATTTATCAAGAAAAAGGAAAAAGCATGAAAGTTGCATATGCACACTAGTTTGATTACAAAAATCAACTCAAAGTAAAAGGCATCATGAAAAGATGATGCAATAATAGTCATTCAGGTGCTTTCTATTCCAGCAATATTACTCAAAGAACATATCGAAAGAGCAATGCGGAAAAGAAAAGAACCATAGAAGGACACATAAGACAACTTTATTAAAATAAATTTGTAAAGTCCCAGCTAGATTCTAAACAAAGAATCTGTTATATATAAAGCAAAAAAGTTGTTCACATGCATAAGCTAGTCACCCTGCCACAGTGCCACTCTTTAATTCACACTTTTTTCTTTTTGTCACTATAAGCCATTCTCTTGTGACTTTCCCAACTCTAATAAACCAAAGAAACCCATCAATTCTGCACCTAAATATTGGCATTTGATTTACCAACATTCCTGGCAGAATATCTGATAGCATATGATGGCACCCAGAAGGAATGAGATGCTGCTGAGCATGTCTCTTGTGGTGGCTCTTTGGGGTGTCACAGTGGCTCAATCTCAATCAAGTTGCACCAATGAGTTCATAAGTCTCTATCCCTGCCTTGACTACTTAACAGGAAAGACCTCCACCCCATCCTCTGGTTGCTGCTTGCAACTTTCCTTTGTGGTGAAGTCACAGCCACAGTGCCTATGCGAGGTTGTTAACGGTGGTGAGTCATCTGTTGCTGCCAGTCTCAACATCAATCAGACTCGGGCTTTGTCACTTCCCAACGCTTGCCGAGTCCAGACACCTCCTATTAGCACCTGCAGCCGTATGAGTTATATTTATTCCTGAAAAATATTTCACAATGAAATATGTTACTGATAGATGTGAAAACCTTAATTCTTTATTGTGATTTCAGGCTATGCTTCTTCTCCAACAAGTGTTCCTGTCTCCAACATTCCATATTCCCCTTCAGGTACCAAACAAAAATACCAGTGAGCCTACCATTTTATATATTTCTAATATACCATTTCACACACGAAAGCCCACCCGAGCTTCAAAATATGTCGACTTATTTGTGTCAAGAAATTTCACAAAATTTAATTATTTATTAATTAAATGGAGAGTGAATAAAACCTGTGATACCGAAACTCTAATATCATATCAAATATCAATTAAACCCAAAAACTTAAGCTGATAAATGATATTACATTGATGATTTTATGTATTTCTCTGACAAATATCATACATAGCTAATGTGACAAGATTTAAGAATTTATGCCAAATTTATTTTATTGTCTTTTACGACCCTTGAAATAAGTCTGCAATTTGAGGGTTTTTTTTTTTTTTTTTGTGGAATAGGGATCGGATCAAATACTGTTTCATCAACGACCGGAGGCAGGGGAAGTGGCGCTTATGCAAATTCAAGTTCCACCAAATTACCATGTTCTTTGCTTGTCTTGTTTCTCTTTTCAACGACTTTGATTTTCACCTTGATGACCACTACCTAGGTTACGTTGCTGCAATATTATAGAAAACCTTATCTTATATGTACCTTTTGAATTAGGGTTCTATTAAGAGTTATCTCTTTTCGGGATATAGAATCTTATTTTGAAAAAAAAAAACATGTGACTTCGGCAGATAATTTCTCTTTCCTGCGGCTGAATAGTAACATTTTCCTTTTGAAATAACCTAAGATTTTGTAAGTAAGTTACTGCAACAATTAAAAAGTAGATGTTCTGAAAACAGAAATTTTCATGATCTGACCCTCTGTCAACAAGATCAGAGTGTAACTGAAGAAGAATATGTACACAGAACTAGTAGGGTCACGAAGGTTTTACGAATTTGATTGAAAGAGGAGTAATTGATTGTATTACTAAGCAGGAGAGAGCGACACGTCATGCTCGCATCCCATGCTTTATTTCAAGTCTTGAATCTTGATTGGGTAAACGAAACATCAGTACTTTTATCATTTCATTTTCTGTGTATTTGTGGTGACTGGTGAGTGCTATGTGACTCGTCAATTTTAGCCAAGTTGCTACTTGTCCCCCAAACTTTAGAAATCGTGATAATCAAGTCGCATTAGATAAAAATGGCTTAAATACAACTAGTTAGGTATGCCTAATTAATTTTTGCGGGATTAACGAAACTCGAGTAAACGGTGCCATGGGTTGTGTAATTTAGTCATGTTATTATTGAATGTTATATAAAGATGGGGAAATTTCCTCTTTAGTTTTTATTTTGTGTGAATGATATGAAAATGGCCGAACTTGTGTATTACTTTTTAGTTCCAAAAGGCCACGTAGATTACTTTTTATTTTTTATTTAAAAAAACATAGAGTTAGCTTTAAATTTGAGAAAGATATTAACAAGTAATTTACTTCTCACTTAATTTCATTTCACTAACATTCATTTATGGACACTCAACATGTTTGGTATATACTCTCTCTTTTTGCCAAAAATAAAATGTGCATTATATTCTATAAAAAAAAATGCATGAATTTTAGGTTGGAATTTGCATAATAAAATAACAAAAATAAAAATAAAACAACTACGTACAAACACTACTTTAACATAAGTAAAGTAACGTAGTTTATCCACCAAAAAAAAAAAAAATAACGTAATTTTAGAGAGGGACATGTAAAGTGAAGGATGCACTTTTAGTACTATGGTTAGATGGTGTCCAGTCGATCGTTTGTGCTAGCTATGACTAATTTATTTCCTCCATTCAGTTAAAAGGAATATCATGTGAAGACTAGCTAGGAGATTCACAAAGATGTTGTTCACAGCCTAATTGACATAGTTAAGATTTAAACATATAATCATATGCCTTTTTTTTTTTTTGGTACATTATAATCATATGCCTTTATGTCCACATATAATATATTAGAACATACTTTATTGTACAGTAAAGTGTAAGTTGTAATAATTGATGGAAAAATTAAGGGATAGATTCTTGCATGGCTGAAACAATTGTTTTTATCTCACAAAAAAAAAAAAACTTAACTTTAGTCTCCAACTATTTTTTTTGTTTTATTTATTTCCTAAACGTTATTTTTTGTTTCAATGTCATCTTTGTTAAAGAGATATAAAATAATTAATATATCTTCACATAATGTCTTACGGTTTTGAGTTGAAATAATTCTACTCATACGGATTTAATTGGATTATAGAAAACAAGCCTTATGAAAGTATATGCATTTTGCCATGGCCAACCTAGGGAGCTTTAGATTTTCATCTCAAAAATATTTTACAATTCATTCAAACCAAAACCCTTAAAATCAAAATAAAAATAAAAACTAAAAGAAACTTTTTATCTAGTGTTCTCAAACTTTAAGTTCTTGAACAATGGTTTTGAGTGAAAAAATTTCTCTAAAGAAAACTGAATTATAGTTAAGCATCGTCTACCATAAACACTCAAATCATTATTTAATTTGTGTAAAGTTTTGACAATCATGATAGATATGTACCTATCATTAAAAATATTTTCACACATGGTAAAAAAAGTTTTAGCCAACGCGGGCATAGCTCAATTGACAATATAGACTAATTAGGTGTGGAGAGAACTTGAATCCATTCTCACCAAATACATCTTTGGAGAAGCACAAAGAATTTTAAATGTGACTAAAAAAGTTGAAATATTTGAGGAGGCGATTGAGAGGTAATTAGTTTTCATCTCAAAAGTATTTTACAATTCATTCAAACCAAAACCCCTAAAATCAAAATAAAAATAAAAACTGAAAGAAACTTTTTATCTAGTGTTCTCAAACTTTAAGTTCTTGAACAATGGTTTTGAGTGAAAAAAATTCTCTAAAGAAAACTGAATTATAGTTAAGCATCGTCTACCATAAACACTCAAATCATTGTTTAATTTGTGCAAAGTTTTGACAATCATAATAGAAATGTACCTATCATTAAATATATTTGCACACATGGTAAAAAAAGTTTTAGCCAATGCGGGTGTAGCTCAATTGACAATATAGACTAATTAGGTGCGCAGAGAACTTGAATTTCATTCCCACCAAATACATCTTTGGAGAAGCACAAAGAATTTTAAATGTGACTAAACCTCAACTCAGGATTAGTCGACTAAAAAAGTTGAAATATTTGAGGAGACGATTCATAGGTAATTAGTTTTCATCTCAAAAATATTTTACAATTCATTCAAACCAAAACCCCTAAAATCAAAATAAAAATAAAAACTGAAAGAAACTTTTTATCTAGTGTTCTCAAACGTTAAGTTCTTGAACAATGGTTTTGAGTGAAAAAATTTCTCTAAAGAAAACTGAATTATAGTTAAGCATCGTCTACCATAAACACTCAAATCATTATTTAATTTGTGTAAAGTTTTGACAATCATGATAGAAATGTACCTATCATTAAAAATATTTTCACACATGGTAAAAAAAGTTTTAGCCAACGCGGGTGTAGCTCAATTGACAATATAGACTAATTAGGTGTGGAGAGAACTTGAATTTCATTCCCACCAAATACATCTTTGGAGAAGCACAAAGAATTTTAAATGTAACTAAACCTCAACTCAGGATTAGTCGACTAAAAAAGTTGAAATATTTGAGGAGACGATTCATAGGTAATTAGTATTCATCTCAAAAATATTTTACAATTCATTCAAACCAAAACCCCTAAAATAAAAATAAAAATAAAAACTGAAAGAAACTTTTTATCTAGTGTTCTCAAACTTTAAGTTCTTGAACAATGGTTTTGAGTGAAAAAATTTCTCTAAAGAAAACTGAATTATAGTTAAGCATCGTCTACCATAAACACTCAAATCATTATTTAATTTGTGTAAAGTTTTGACAATCATGATAGAAATGTACCTATCATTAAAAATATTTTCACACATGGTAAAAAAAGTTTTAGCCAACACGGGTGTAGCTCAATTGACAATATAGACTAATTAGGTGTGGAGAGAACTTGAATTTCATTCCCACCAAATATATATTTGGAGAAGCACAAAGAAATTTAAATGTGACTAAACCTCAACTCAGGATTAGTTGACTAAAAAAGTTGAAATATTTGAGGAGACCATTCATAGGTAATTAGTATTGATATATAGAAAAGAGAGTTTTGGCTAGTGTTAAGAAATGATGTAATATTATTTCCAAAAAAAGAAAGAAATGATGTAATATATCATACTTAATTAAGGACTTCTAGCATAATTAGATACAATTTTGGTATTAATAAATTTAGCATAAAAAGATTTATAAAAGTATTGAGATTCTTCCTTATAATTGAATAAAATTTACTAATTTATACTCAGTGCTATGAGAATATGTACTTTTTTTATTAAAAAAACTGAAATGATAACAATATAAGGGGATGGGTGGAATAAATAAAATTAGATTAATTATTTCTTTTTCTAATCTTAACAATTGAGGTACCGAATCTTTAATACTATAAAAATATTAAAGATATTTTCGTATGTATTACACCAAAGATTTTTTTAAAAGTAACTGCATGGAAGAATTGGGGAGAAAATTAATATGTAAGCATAACACAATGCGTGCTTTCCCACCTATATGCATAATTTTTTGATTATATAAATTTGAAACCAATTGATATAGAACCGTAACTTATTTGCCTAATTAAATTGATACCCATTTTTTTAGATACTTTATAAATCATAATGATTGAATAGGAATAATGAAAACCACGGATTAAACAAGCAGATCACATAGAAATTGTGGATTCATGTCACAAATAATACATAGAATTATTTTTAATTTTTACATGATTAATAAATTTTACAATATTCTGCATTTAAAAATTTTAAAATAAGAAAACCATATTCAATAATAATAATAACTTCCATTCATTATTAATTTTAATAAACAAATAAATTGTATAATATTCCAATTCTAATTATACATGAATTAAAAAATTAAACACGCATTTCTAACCAAAATAAATAAATAAGTAGCTTGATTTCGTGGTCCCTACGAAATCAAAAGTCAATATTCAACTCAACGTAGCCAGCAAATGGATTGAATGTGCTAGAGTAGTTATATAATACCTCTCACATAATTTGTTGTTGTAGTTGTGGAATTTTTAAATTTTTTTTTTCTTTACAATTTCCTTCTCCACGCGCAATTCGCATGCCAACCTAACGTGATTGCAAGGATAACCTGTTAGGCTTAGGCATGGAAAAATAAAAAATAAATCAAAAGAGTATAGTATAAAGTATAAACCAAAGTAAAAACAAAAAAAAAAAAGAGAAAAAAAAAACTGGAGATTCGAGAAGGTGTGGGGGGAAGGAATTAAGAATATGCGGAAAAAGTATTCGTCTGGTCTGCGTAATGAATGACTAGTGAGTCGGGGGCACACAGCGCAAGTTACGCAGCTATATATCACTTATGACACTTTTAATTTCCCATTCTTATCCCTTTCTCTTAATCTTATTATTATTATCATCATCATCATCAAAATTACCAAAATTAAAATCTAACCCAATCTTATGAAATTGAAAATAAAAATATAAACATGCAAATTGGGTTTGCATTTTTGTGAAACGAAACCTTAGGGAAGAGGAAGTTACACTAAACACATTCACATTGTAACTCTTTTAATTCTGCGTGCCGTTTCCTTAGCCGTGCAACTCATCTTAGCACCCAAATTTCGTTCGCATCATCGTTACCCTCTTCTTCCCCTTTTCGTATTCGTTTCTCTCTCTTCAACAATTTCTCCGATTCCCTTTTTTTTTTTCTCTGCTCGTCTTCGCTGCCAGGTAAACGTCCTTTCCCTACCCATTCTTTCTTTTCTTTTTTTATTTTGGTTTTATTTTTTGTATGATTCGAATCGTGAGTGAGGGGTTATGCTTAATTTGCGTGGATTTTGATTCTATTTGGAGTTGATTGAATACCCATTGCTCTTTTCATCTTGAATTTCAACTGGGTTTTGCTTTGCGACTTGTCACGATTCTTGTACTTGTCTTGCCCCTTCTTTTGTTAGACTGCTGAAAAATGTTAGGGCTGGAATCCCAATTCGAATTCCAAGAGCTGTGTTTTATTGCTTGTATATGAAGTGTGGTTCTTGAATCCAATACAACGTCACTGGCTGCGAGTCTTTTTATTATTTATTTTTATATTTTTATTGTCGCCCATTTGACACATTTTCGGGAAATCTTTCAGTTCATTGGTTTTGGATCATTCACTAAAACTGGGAAATGGTTTTTGTTCTTCGGTCAATTTTTCTTTCTGAACCCATGCACTATACTACCTATTGGGAAAGCATTGCATTTTCCTCAACTTCTGTGTTCGGATGATGATCATTTTTGCTTTTCTTTCTCTTCTGTTGGTTGGTGTGGCTTTGGGGTTTTCATGTTCATGCATCTTTTTTATAAATGTTTGCTATAGCATATAATTTCCAATGGAGTTTATTTGTCCTTTTACAGATCAATATGCTTTTTACCTTTGTTTTTTGCTTGGGGACATCAGGTATATTAACATCCCGCGGTTCAATTTAAGTCGTTCATGGTTTTCTCAATGACATAGAAACATTTTGCTCTATTTTGTGCTGGATTAGAAAAGTAGTGCTGGTATGACCTTTTGCAATTTCAGTGAATTAGGTTTCTCTGACATTGGTATTTCCTTTACTACTCATTTATAACTAGTTTATGCTCTTTATTGCTCTGTCATTGGGGTTGGACATCTAGTGTTGGAAAGTAAATCAATCTAACTCTTCCTTGACCCTTTAGTATGCTTTTTGCTATATCTTGGAATAATGGAACTGTAGTATGCTTTTTGGTATATCTTGGAATAATGGAACTGTAATATGCTTTTTGCTATATCTTGGAATCATGGAACTGAGCTGTGCAAAGCTAAAGCTAATGCAGCTTAGAGAGGGTTGGCGTAAATGTTAATAACAAGTCCAGGGATGGGAATGCAACTGTTCTCTGGTTATTAAAGGTCTCAGATATGCCAAGCCGCAACCCCCCCAACAATCAATAGAAAAGGAAAAAAAAATTAAACATATATATAGTACAAGGCTGTTTTTGGGCATGATTTGAGAATTAGATCCTGCTGGTTAACTAGCCACTGTAGCATCTATTGTTCCTGCAATTCCCATAGGTATATTGAAAATTAGAGTTAAAAGTAAAACTTGAGCATGTGTTGCATAGAGGGATCAGCATTTTTATTTTAAGGTAATCCCTCTTTCTTCTCCTATCCTTTAAATAGGGAATCAACATTAGATGATACTGGATTGCATGCTTGTGCTATCCTGTGTCCTTTATGAACCCAGATTTTATCCTTCAATTGTCTAGAATGAGCCCAGGTCCCTAATTTTAGATGTGTCAGTGCAAGCCCATTAAACATTGAGGGCTGGTCTGGTTGATGAGAGTAGTTATAGTTTTTTGAGAAATTCAAGCTATAAATTTAAGCTCTTTGTTTAATTTTTCCGAGGGAGTGAGGTTGAAAGAAACAATATTTCTGTAAGTAATATGCAGTCTATGGAGAAGGTAGATAAAATGCAAACTGATGATTGAAGTTTGAAGGCTATAAGAGACAATGGGACAGTTGGTGGGGAAGAGGGTGAAATATTTTAGAAGGCTTTCTTGGCTTTATCTTAAACAATCATCTTGTCTCTTGTTGACTCTTAGGAAAGAAACTATTATGTGCGAGTGTCTACATTGTCACCGTGACTTCTACCATGAGGGGGAGGGAGGGGCCACTGGTTTGAAATCCTCTGGATCTGTATGTGTCTCTATGTGAGACTTACTAGTTACTATTTACCAATCATAATCAACATCCTAATGAATTAAAAAAATTGAATTTATTTTTTACATCCAATTCCAACATTCCCTATCATTTTTGTTAGTTCAATGACCTTTATCTTTTTTCAAGATCTGAAACATATAAGTTCGATAAAAAATTAACTTATGAAGGGAGAGAATATTATCAAGTGCACTGCTTTTGTTATTATTCTTGCTGCTGTTTAATTCATTGAATGGAAATTTTATTGCTTAACTTGTTTCTGATATCTAAATGAAGAAAATCTACCATGCTTTGTAGACAACAAATTTCCATTCAAACTTTGTATGTGTCATTCTAGTGACCATGCCTTCAAATTGGTACTGATTCTAATATATTGTAGTTGAATTTCTCAAGTACCACAATATTGGTATCCAAAACATGATAAATGTTGTGATTGCAGGTGCACCTTCCATAGTAGCTGGAGGTTAGTAGTGGAACTTATCAGACATTGATGAAACAGCAGTTATAAATTTATGATGTCCGGACTGATTGAAGGACTTCCTGATGCTGTTGCAATTAGGTGCCTTGCACGGGTTCCCTTTTACCTCCACCCAAAGTTAGAGCTTGTCTCTCGATCTTGGCGAGCAGCCATTCATAGCCCTGAACTATTTCAAGCTCGTCAGGAGGTTGGTTCATCTGAGAATCTGTTGTGTGTCTGTGCTTTTGATCCGGAGAATTTATGGCAGCTGTATGACCCTTTACGAGATCTCTGGATTACACTTCCTGTTCTTCCCTCAAAGATCAGACACCTTTCCCACTTCGGTGCTGTGTCCAGTGCTGGAAAGTTGTTTGTAATTGGTGGTGGAAGTGACGCTGTTGATCCTTTGACTGGTGACCAAGATGGTTGTTTTGCAACTGATGAAGTCTGGTCGTACGACCCTGTAGCCCGGCAGTGGTCCCCTCGTGCATCAATGCTTGTCCCCCGTTCTATGTTTGCATGCTGTGTTTTGAATGGGAAAATTATTGTGGCTGGGGGCTTCACTAGCTGCAGAAAATCAATATCTCAAGCAGAAATGTACGACCCTGAGAAGGATGTTTGGATTCCAATGCCTGATCTTCATCGCACTCATAATTCAGCCTGTTCAGGAGTAGTGATTGGCGGAAAGGTGCATGTACTGCACAAGGATATGTCAACAGTGCAAGTTTTAGATAATGCGGGGCCTGGGTGGACCGTTGAGGAATGTGCGTGGCTCCAAGGTCAGATGGCAGTTGTTCAGGATGCACTTTATGTGATGAGCCATGGATTTATCTTCAAGCAGGACAAAGAAGTGAGGAAAGTTGTAGGTTCAGCATCTGAATTTAGGAGGAGAATTGGGTTTGCAATGATTGGGCTAGGTGAGGAGCTATATTTGATCGGAGGCTTCATTGGCCCTGACAGATGGAATTGGGAAATTAAGCCATTATCCGATGTTGATGTTCTCACACTTGGGATTGAGAGACCCACTTGGCGCCAGGCAGCTCCAATGACTCGGTGTCGTGGTACTATTCTTGGTTGTACACTGCTCAGAATTTAGACCTTCACTTTCTTAGCTCTCGTGTTATTTGTGCTCGTTGGGATTTTGATCCTTTAAACTAGACAAACAATCACTTGTTCAATGGCTTCCCTGTTTTGTATGTGAGCCATAATATTTGTCCTTACTTTTGTGTTGGTTACATGCGGTAATGAGGTTAGTTTCAGTGTTTGTTCTTTTCCAAGTAAAACATTAAGTTCCACCAGATAATAGGGCAACAAATCTATAGTATTCCACCTTGCAATTTATTTCTCAACCTCACGTATAAAGGACTAATTCATATAGCAGAAGTCAACTTCGTTTTAATTGTTCAGCCTTTTTTTTGCTTCGAAAAACTTCATAATCTCGTCATTTTGTCATATTGCAATTAAATTAGTTTTGAGATGGTTTTTACATTTCCACATTCTCATCTATTAATTATCACTTTAGTTAGTTATTTTTATGGTTAACATTGTACGTTAAGCTGCAAAAATTGAGAATGCTCGTCGTCTACTCTTTACTCGGATGAAGTTTCATACGTTTCTTTCCTTACTTTTTTTTATTCACGTTTTTCCCTTGCAAATTATTGATAGACATACTTGATGAAAGTGATCTTACTTTGTATCATTTAAAAGTATGTCATTTCAATTATAACATAAAAACATTGCCCAATTAAGAGACAGCGATGATTGAACTAATATTGATTTAGAATAACAACTTTTTCTTACTCTAGGAACAGTTAAGCATTGTCTTAATCTATTCCCTGTTATATATTTATCCATTATTATTTTGTGAAGTAAACATCTAAAATAAATCAGAAGGATATAGCTAAGATACTATTTGAGACAATAATTGAGATGTGTATTTTTGTTTTGTAAGACATATATGTACGTGTTGTATGTCAATTTCATCTAAATTTAAACAACTCTAATCATTTGAATTAAGGGGAAAATGTGATAACTTACAACCCAAAAAGACGTCCGTTTAGCAAATTTATAATATAAGACGAGCAAAGCAAAAATTTTAAAATGCTTTTTATTTTTTTCCTAAATCACAAAGTAACATCATTTTGGGATATAAGAAATAATTTTATGGGAAAAGTGTTTGTCATTTAAAATGACAGAAAGTTATGTCATTTTAAGAGATATACAGACACAGAAAATTTGAATTTTAAATTAAAAAAAATCACTCATTTTCTCTTTTTCACGATTTCTTTTGTTCTGTGTCTATTTCTCTCCTAGAATGACCTAACTTAGACAAACACCAAACCCTAATTTTATCACGTTAATCCCTTTGATTAAAGACTAAAACTTGAATTGAAACTAAAGTAGTACTTAATTTTCTAGTTTGCGTCAACTAAAAGTATTTTCTTTGTGGTGCTGCGTCGATGGGTCATTTCATTGCTCACAAAAAGTTAATTAGGCTCAAAGTGGATTGAAGGAGAAACCCCCCAAAAGCCCAAAATTCGGAGCGGTGAAGCGCCAAACCCTAAGTCGGAGCGTTGGTGCTAACTGCTAACGCCTAGTGCTATTGATTTTGCATCTAATTTTGAAAGTGCGGTAAGTGTAATGGAAGAAGGTGAACCAGAATCGAAGAAAGACGTTGAGGTAGCTCCGGCGCTCATCGCGGTTCACCCGAACCAAGACTCCGTCGCCGTGGCGGTTGGACCGGAGCTCCGTGTGTTCGACCTCCAGTAAGCTTCCCTTCCCAACTACGATTTATTTTATAGCTAATAGAATATAGAAGCTGAGTTGAACTGAGCATGGCTTGTTTAGTGGTGGTTGTGCAGCTTCTTTAACAGATGATTCTATTGGTGAGCCATTTCATAAGGATAATATTAGAGCTATTGAGTTTGGTGCAAATGGAAAACTCTTCGTATCCGCCGGTGATGATAAAACCGTTAAGATATGGTCACCACAATCTTGGCGCTGCATCTGTACCGTGTAACCACTTCTCTCTCTAGCTTAACTCGCGTGGTTTATCTCTCTGTGTTTGTTTTGCGTCACACGCGTTCAATTCAATAGTTCCTTCTTTTCTAACAATGAATTAGGTCTTCGGAAAAGAGAGTCACTGCGGTTGCCATAAGCAATGATGGATCTCATGTGTGTTTCGCTGATAAATTTGGCCTTGTTTGGGTTGTTGATCTCAATCATGCAGTAGCTTGTAACAAACCAACACCGCTTCTTTCTCACTATTGCAGTATCATAACTAGCTTGGTCAGTGAGTGATTTTGTTATATTTGGTGGTTTTGTTTTGTTGTTCTGTTTGTTTTCTTAGTTATCTTTTCTTCAATTGTTTATTATCACATGCTTCCTTCCTGCAGGAGTTTTCTCCAGATGGTCGGTTTATTTTAAGTGCCGATAGGGATTTTAAAATTCGTGTAAGCTAACATTTCTTACCCATGAATCAATGAGCATTGTGTATTTTGGTTCACTATTCTTTATTTTTTTTCTTATTAACTTTTTATCCGTATAACAGGTTACTAATTTTCCCGACAAGCCCTTGAATGGAGCTCATCAGATACAAAGTTTCTGTCTTGGACACACAGAGTGAGAGTTGCTTTTATCAATCTACTTACTACTGTATTTGATGTCTTGATGAATGGAAATTTTGAGTATGATCCGCTTCAATATATCAAATGAGTGAAGCTGACATACCTTTTTGATAAGTAGAATTTGTCTTCCTGCTTCTAGATTCTGACATGTATCTATTTGCAGGTTTGTCTCCTGCCTTGGCTTCCTTCATGTTCAAGAATGCCCTCAAGACCTTCTTCTCTCTGGCAGTGGTGATTCAACAGTCAGTAATTCATTCAACATTTCAGTATTGTGGAATCCTGTATTTTTTTTCCCCCTTTATAGTTTCCCTTTTAAATAGATGTTGCATGAATTGCTTTCTGTAGGTGCGATTGTGGGATATCTCCTCCGGAGCACTCCTAGATACTTGTGAGGTTGCAATTAAGGTATTTCTATATTTCTGAGAGGCTCAAAGAGCTTTCTTCAATATAAATGCATTTTGAAAAATTATTACTTGACTAGTCTGTGCTAGTTAACATAAATAAAATAAATTCTAGTGATTTCAATATGGCGACAGTTCTTAACTCTTCTTGCTGTTACACTTGGTTTTAACTTTGCTGTCCTTCATCTTCTGTTTCCAAAGGCAGGGCTTTTAGAGTCTAATGGTAAAGCAGAGGAGCATGGCCATGCTGTTACTGATTTATGCACCACCCTGGATGGTTTGCTTGTTGCAGTGGCCATTCAGAGGCAAGTCTCACACTATCGCATTCTGTCATATTTCTCTTCAGGAGAATTTAGTGTTAGTTTACTGACGAGTTTTATTTGATGCCATTGTAGCTTGCAAGGAATAGTATTGTTGAGTTGCAATGTTTCTGCACAAACACTTTCTGTTGCCAAGGTAATGGCTGTGATAACACATGCTTGAAATGACCATTGACTTGCATTGTTACCGTCATTTTACTTAGGGTCTCTTTCATCTCTTGACGTCTATTTTTCATGTCTGAAGTTAGATTTCTATTTATGCGTTGTCATTATGAAAGCAAAGCTAACTGCAAATCCATGGATAAGAAAATATTGGCTTCTGAAGTGGCATTTAAACTGACGGGAACATTGCAGGTGGTTTCTATTGCAGGAGAGGCCTTTATCCCTACCTGCCTGGGGAACATCCCGTCTACTGGGAAATTGTGGATGGTTACAGGTGTCTCTAATTTACCTGGTTGTAGTTACCCCTCTTTGGCCCGTGTCCGAGTAATTTCTGGTATTGATGTTGAGCAAGAGCCAGTTGTCCTGGGAGATGATGAGATACCTGGGGGAGAAAAGCTGCGAGAAACGTTGCAAGGAACTGCATCCGTTGACGACAATACATTTTTGGCTGCAGCTGAAGCTGTGAAAACAGCAATGTGCAACCTATTAATAAAAAAGCAATACCCCGCAGAGAACAGAGAATCTAGGAAGAAAACCAGAAATGATAGAAAACTCAAAGGGTAGCAATTTTTTTCCTTCAATTTTTTGTTTTTATTAATATATGTAACAGCCAAGCTTGGTTTCCTTGATCAGTATTTCCCAAAGACTATATTCTTGATTTCTTGTGACCCTTTTTTTTTATTTTCTGATAAACTGAGTATCTGAAAATATTAAAACCAGATTGCCATCAATTTTGTGGTCGGCGTTTTTGAATTGTGGGAAACATCTCGTAACTATTGTTCATGGATTGCAGTGTAGTAAATTACATGAACTATACCATAACATCTGACTTTTAATTAATGTGATAACACAAGTGAAGCAAGTTGGTTTCTTGTGTGCCCGAGTTACTATCTTTTGAGGCCGAATGCTAAGCTGAATGAAGGCACTGGTTGTCGTGTGCACTGCTACTGCTTGATAACATTTGGTGTCAAGTGAATCAAGAGAATACTCTCAAATATCTGTATCTAACTCTCAAGCGTGTTAACTTGGATCCTCTATGCACGTGTCGAGTTTAAGATGGAGAAATTAGTGTGTTGATTAATTTTTTATCTGTTCAAAATAGTTCGCAATTAAAATATTTTAAAAATGGATTTTTCTTCCCTACATAATTCTAACAAATAGGAGGGCC
The DNA here is from genome assembly GCF_033153095.1 of Gastrolobium bilobum. Taxonomy (NCBI): domain Eukaryota; kingdom Viridiplantae; phylum Streptophyta; class Magnoliopsida; order Fabales; family Fabaceae; genus Gastrolobium; species Gastrolobium bilobum. The sequence goes on along the minus strand of NW_026897770.1, from coordinate 172,783 downwards.
TGAATTTGGAGTTTTTAATTGTGAAGGATAGTTGATTTACAAATATAAACTTTACTAGGATGATTAAACTTGGGGAAAAATATTTGTGTTTTTAAAGGACACAACCTTGTATTTTTTTAGTATTTAACATTGTGTCTTACTGGTAAGATATCATTATAATATGAAAAAAAAAAAATTCTTTCCTATGACGTGAAGAAAGAAAAAGAATAATTTTTCATATTACAACAATGTCTTACTGATAAGATATAGTGTTAAAAATTAAAATAACACAATTTATGTTCTTTAAAAGAACACACTTAAACCTTAAACTCAAAGAGTAAACATGTTTCGAGTCTAAAACAGCGAGAAGATGAATCCTAAAAATAAAATAAACTCAAGGAGTAAACATGTTTCGAGTCAAACACAGCGAGAAGGTGAATCCTAAAAATAAAATAAAATAAAAATTACTTGAAATCAAGCGATATAGTTTGTGGAGATTTCTTTTGTTTTTATTCGGGTCAATTACTATTAGTGTTAGGTTTGTAAACAAGATTGTTCTATCAGTGACGCATTTTGGACCCTCGTCAACATTGCAATCATATATCTACACGTCAGCACTGAGGGAAAGAAAAATACAAATACAGATGTGGTTTTCACTTGCGTATTAAATTAATCATTAATAAAATTGATGTGGTTTGATGCCATCCATTACCGCGCTGGCGCAACCAAGCAATTCCAGTCATCTCATACTCTAAATTGATAGGGATGGAAAGTAGGTAACGCAATTAAAATAACAGAGAAAATTATAATTGTCTAGGATCCAAGTTAATCAACACATAGTTCTTTAATAGCGCAATGTAGTTAAAATTATTCTTCAATACTTTATAAAAAAGTATATATGAATATATAATATGTAAAACTATTATGGTTATTATTAATTGGGTCTCAATCATTAACCACCCCCATAGGCCTCAAATTGCAACTGCACCATGTACACGCTTCTGATATAATTGTTTTGTCGGATTGTGAAAAGATATTCTTGCTCAGATACAATGGTTTTGTCGATGGTGAACGACTTCAATGAACGATTGTTTTGTAGATATGTGGCTATCTCTAGTTTCTACCATAAGGGGGCGTTTGGTTGAGGAAATTTTTTACGAATGATTGGGAAATGATATTCATAGGAAAATGGTAGGAAATGATAGGAAAGTGAGTTTGGTAGGAAAATATAAAAAAAAGTTATTTGGTAGGAAAAAATTTAACTGAAAAAATTAAGTAACTTTTATAAAGTCTATGTTTGGTTGTAGGTAAAATATAGATGGAAAAAAAAAAAAAACCAACAAAATCCCAAATAGCCATGCAAACGGGGGGAATACCACATCTAAAGTGGGAATATTTGTCCATCAATTTTGATCCAAATAGCCATGCAAATGGGATACCTAGCAAACTCATTTAGGTGGGCAAATTTGAAAGCTTGTCAACCAAACATGGGCACCCAATTTCCCCACTTCACATTTCCCTATCACTCTCCTCAAAAACCTTCAACCAAACACCCCCTAAGGGGCGTTTGGTTCTGGGATTTTAATTTAAAAGTTAGGAAAGTAAAGTTGGGAAAGGTTGTATACTCAAGAAAGTGGAGAGAGAAAGAATAGAAGCAGATGAGAGAAATGTGGGTAAATGAATTGCATGTATATTTTCGATAATGAGAGTGATACAGAATTGAAGCTTATACACAGGACTCAAAGAATATGACTCAGCACATGGTGTTAAGCCACCTGTAACTAAACTCTAACAGATGCTAACAACTGTATCTAACAGACGCTAACAGCTTGACAGCTGTAATAACAAACTGAAAGCTAACTACAATTAACTACAATTACAAATGAAGACTTCAATCGTGTAGAAGTATCAGCAGTGTTAATACACCCCCGCAAACTCAGAGGCAGTGATTGAAAGAGGCAGAACCCACAACTCTGAGTTTGTCACGAAGAGAAACAAATCGAGGAGCCCCAAGAGGTTTGGTAAGAGTATCAACAACTTGATCAATAGTTGGAACATGAAGAACATGCAGCTCCTTGGCAATGACCTTTTCTCTAACAAAAAAGATGTCAAGCTCCATATGTTTTGTGCGAGCATGTATGACTGGATTGCGAGACAAGGCTACGGTACTAAGATTATCACAGTAGACAAGAGGGGTGCTGAACTGAATATGCAGCTCATGGAGTAACGATTTCAGCCAAAGAATCTCAGCAGTGACAAGAGCCAGACTTCTATATTCTGCCTCAGTACTGGATCGTGCTACAACTGCTTGTTTCTTGGACCACCAGGACACAAGGTTTGCCCCAAAGTAAACACAGGCGCCTGAGGTTGATCTCCTATCATCTGGATCAGTGGCCCAATCAGCATCACAAAAAGCAGTGATGGTGAAGTGGCCGCCAGGATTGCTTGGTTGCAGCAGTAATCCATGATCAAGAGAGCCCTTTAAATACCGAAGACTGCGTTTAACAATTATCTAGTGCTCTTCGAGAGGTTGAGACATGAATTGACAAACTTTATTAACAGGATAGCTGACTTCTGGTCTTGTCAAAGTTGCATACTGCAATGCCCCAACAATGGAGCGAAAGTGGAAAGGATCAGCATAGTAGTTAGAACCATTCTTGGACAATTTGCATCCAGAGGGCATGAGAGTTGAAATCCCTTTAGCTTCTGCCATATGAGCCTTGAGCAGCAAGTCCTTAATGTACTTAGATTTGGAAAGGATCAGTGCACCAGAAGCTGCTCTTCTGACTTCAATCCCCAAGAAATAGTCAAGTATACCAAGATCTTTGAGTGCAAACTGGGAGTTAAGTCGAGTAATGAGATGTTGGACAAGCTGAGCATCACTTCCAGTGATAATAATGTCGTCCACATATACCAACATAAAAACACAGTGACCATTGTTGCGATAAATAAACAAGGAAGGATCACATTTACTTCCAACAAATCCCAGCTAGAACAATCCATTTTTCAACTTTTCAAACCAGGCTCGTGATGCTTGTTTGAGGCCATAGAGAGCTTTCTTTAACCTGCACACAAGAGATCTATCATTAGAAGAGAATCCAGGAGGTTGTTGCATGTAAACCTCCTCTTCAAGGATGCCATTAAGAAAGGCATTATTGACATCAAGCTGTCTTAGAGACCAGCCATAGGATACAGCAATAGTAAGGATGGTACGAATTGTAATGGGCTTGACTACGGGTGAGAATGTCTCATTATAATCAAATCCAGCTCGTTGATGAAAACCTTTGGCAACTAGTCTTGCTTTATACTTGTTGATGCTCCCATCAGAATTTTCTTTAACACGAAACACCCACTTGCATCCTATAGTTCTTCTGTTGGATGGAAGGGGAACCAAAGACCAGGTTTCATTTGCTTGAAGAGCATCATATTCAGCTTGCATTGCCGAACGCCAGCAAGGAGATGACAAGGCCTGTTTAATTGAGCTTGGTTCAAGAGATGTGAGCAGGGCATGTGGCTGTGGGTTGACAGAGCTAGAAGGTAGCTTACAGTGATAATCTTGGAGATAGGAAGGAGGATGTGAGGGTCTGGTGGAGTGCCGTGTTGGAGCAAGTATGGGCAGAGAGGGAGCGTCAGATGGGATTGGAGAGGAATGAGGCCTTATTTGCGGTTCAGTAGGTGAGGGTGGAGGGCATGAGGAGCTTGAATCAGAATCGAAAGGAATGACAACAGTGTGGGCTGGACAGGAGTCATGTGTGGCAAGTAAGGTATCTAAAGGAGAATTGTGTATGGCAGGCAAGAGGGACTGTGAAAGAGTGACTGATGGACTGTGAGAGACAAGAGGAATGACATTGTTCACAAATGAGGAAGAGACAGGAGAGGAAGAGATATCAGGCTTGAACCATGATACATAAGGGAATTTGTATTCATTGAAGACCACATCCTTAGAAATAAACAATTTTCCATCCGAATTGAGACACTTGTATCCTTTGTGATTGGGTGAATACCCAAGAAAAACACACTCACTGGATCTGAAATCAATTTTATGTTGATTATATGGTCGAAGAAAGGGGAACAGGCACATCCAAATACCTTGAGGAACTTGTAGTCAGGTATGATTTGGAACAGCTTGGTAAATGGTACCTCAAAGTGCAATGATGCAGTAGGGAGACAATTAATAAGGTACACAGCTGATATGAAAGCATGATCCCAAAATTTTAATGGTAGAGAAGCATGAGCAAGAAGAGATAGACCTGTTTCAACTATGTGCCTATGCTTCCTCTCAACAACACCATTTTGGTGATGTGTGTGAGGGCAGACAATTATGTGAATGATACCCAGTTGGTTAAGGAGTTGAGTAAAGGGGCGAAATTCACCCCCCAATCTGTTTGAATGGCTTTAATGGTGGTTTGAAACTGATTGGTAATCAAGGTAGTGAACTGTTTGAAAGTTAGGAGTGCTTCAGACTTTAGTTTGAGAGGATAGATCCATGTGAATCGACTATGTGCATCAACAAAGGACATGTAGTAAATGTATCCCGTGGAGGACTTGATTGGAGCAGGACCCCATAGATCACTGTATATGAGATCAAATGGTTTGTTATACTTTTTTGTAGACAAAGTGGATGGTAACCTGTGAGCCTTTCCCAAGCAACAAGCAGAACACAAAAAGAACTCATTTTTATTAAGAATGGAAATGTTACAAGAGAGGAGAACATTGCTAAGTGCCTCACTATGAAGATGTCCTAAACGACAATGCCACAAATTGTACAAGTAATTGGATTCTACTGACTGACTACTTACAACTTCAGTATTATTATCACAATGTGATGGTACAGCAACAGAATTCAAATTGGAAGACAAAGTTGAATTACAAGTAGGATTACAGACAGAATCAGTAGAAGACAACATTGAATTCCTATGCTGCCTATGCTGTTTTGAAGAATGAGGAAGTTGAACATCATTGAATCTATACAGTCCATCAGTCCCTGGAGCTCCTTCGAGTAGGATCTCATGTGTGTCCTGTGATTTTACATAGCATGAGAATGAGTGAAATTCGAAATACACATTGTTATCTCTTGAAAATCTGCTAACACTGACTAAATTTTTGGTAATGGAAGGTACAAGAAGCAAATTATGAAGAAATAGATTCGTGTGTGGTTTGAAGGGAGATGAGAAATGAGAAGAACCAATAGCTCGAATTTTCAGACCTTGACCATTTCCAATGAAGATCTGATCTGAACCTAATAGCTGAGAGCTCTGGAGAAGATTGTGAGGTTCAGCAGTCACATGATGTGATGCACCTGAGTCTGGATACCAATCCAAAGAAGCAGGTTGTGATGGAGTAGGCAAGAGGCCTCGTTGAAGAGCAGCAGTGTGCTGTGAAGGATGAGTCTGTGCTGGAAGTGATGTGAGCATAATCTGTGGAGTTTGAGGATTGGAAGGAGGTCTTGCATAATGAAATGACCTCTGATATGAGTTGTTGTTGAAATACTGAGGTGCTTCAGGTGCATGTTCTGAGGGAATAAAGCTTTCATCAAACCTATGCCAGCAACTTTGAACATTGTGTCCAAACTTGTAGCATAGCTGACACTGGAGATTGCTACGACCTCCTCTTCCTCTACCACGATAGTTTCTGCCAAGATACCTTCCTCTACCTCTGCTTGCTGAATTAGAGCCATTGTTATATTGGTGATCAAACGAATTTGAAACCAGAGGAGCAGGATGTCCTGGATTTTCATTCTGATCAGATGTTGCATTCTTTTAGGCAAGGTTCACTGTCATAGACTCAGATAGCAGAACTTCATTTTGTTTGGCTAACATCATTTCATATGTTATGAGCTCAATTCTCAAATCATCTAGAGCATAAGGATTTTCACGTGCACGAACTGAAGTCACAAAAGCATTGAATTCAGGTGGAAGTCCATCCAGGATTACCTCTGTGTGCTCATCTACTGAGATTGGATTCTTTATAGCCTTGATTTCATCACACAAGGTCTTTACATGCCGAAGATATTCAACGACAGATCTGTTTCCTTTCTTGATAGTTCTAATCTCAGATTTGAGCTGACGCAGCTTTGAGCGCATCATTCCATGGAAAAGCTTATGGATTTGTTCCCATGCTTCATAAGCATGATGAACTCCTAGAATTTCATTGAGAATTTCTTCAGAAATTGTTGACATCAACCAGGAGAGAAGCATTTGATCTTGTTTAATCCAATCAGTATAGGCTTGATTTACTATCTCTTGAGTGCGATCAAGATCTGATTCATACTGCATTGGTACCTTAGGATTAACAAGAAAGTGATGCAGTTGATGTGACATGATAACCGGTTCCACAATTTGACTCCAAAGAAGAAAATTCTTCTTTGTTAGTTTAACAGAAATCTGATGATTAAACAGCAAAAGAGTTTTGTTTTCAGCCATTGAATCTCGAGTTGGTGTTGGTGCGGAAGACATGATGTGCGTTTGGATCAGGCCCTCAAAGAGAGCTCTGATACCATCAAGAAAGTGGAGAGAGAAAGAATAGAAGCATAGGAGAGAAATGTAGGTAAATGAATTGCATGTATATTTTTGATAATGAGAGTGATACAGAATTGAAGCTTATATAATACAGGACACAAAGAATATGACTCAACACATGGTGTTAAGCCACCTGTAACTAAACTCTAACAGATGCTAACATCTGTATCTAACAGACGCTAACAGCTTGACAGCTGTAATAACAAACTGAAAGCTAACTACAATTAACTACAATTACAAATGAAGACTTCAATCGTGTAGAAGTATCAGTAGTGTTAATATTTACCATATTTGGTAGTCAAAAAAGCACAAGCTTCTTTGGTTAAAATATTGCCTGTTTTTTTCTTCTGTTTGTAAAAATCTGTATTGCTCTGGAATGATGATGACTATCGAATATATGGAAAACATATTTGGCGGAACTTGTGAAAATAGAACCGCGAGAAAAAAGACCAATATAACCTTGTCATTGTACGTTTTCATCAAAAGTGAAACAACAGTGGGTACCAAATCTGGAACGGTAAAAATTGGTTGTCTCAAATTTTATGATTTCAAAATAACCAAAGTAAGGGTAATTTTGACATTTACTTTAAATTCTCATCAATATTTTACAATTTACCAAACATAGCATTTATAAAATTAACTTAATTTTTCCGGTAAATTTTTTTCCAACCAAACACATTTTCGCAACTTTCCCGGCAAAAAGTCATTCTCACTATATTTCAGTAATAATTATTTTCTGGATTAAAAAAAATTTCTCCTGTACCAAACGTCCTCTAAAAAGCAAGTGAATCGAAGAGAAAGGGGAGAAAAGCACACACACACACACACACACATATATATATATATATATATTTTTAGCATTGGTTGAGATTTATTATCTTTTGACGGTTATGTGATGATTATTTTTGTGCCATATATACAGTGTACGTAATACTGAACAGGACATGAAATCTTAAGGAGAGAGCTTAAGCATTTCAAGAGTAAAATATGAATCTAATTAAAATACAGGAAAATATTTTTTCACGTAGTAGGAGAGTTATTTTCTTCTACTTGTGATTTTTCAATTTTCGTGCAGTATTTTTTTTATTTTTTATTTTTTAATAGATATGAGCCCCACATAATATGTGTCTACAATATGAAAATTTTTTCTCCTACTACATGAGAAAATCGAAACCCTTAAAATATAGTGTGATACTATAATCGAATTTATATTATCCGAATAATGAAAAATGTAAATAGGGTTCACAAAAAATAACAAAATGTAAATAAATTAATCTATTTCCTTAAGAGAATATAAAATAAAAAAAACTACGTGTACCAAAAAATGAAACCATTATTAACATTACAAACCAAACTACTGAGTTTTTTCAGCAATTTTTTTTGGGATAGGATATTGTGACACTCAAGTTATGTTACACCCATGTGACATCCAATCAATCTCACCGTTAGATCGCTTATGTTGATCCAACGGTTATATTTATTTCCATCTTTGTATGGTCATGATTTCCCAAATTTAAAGTAAAAGCATTAAATATGGGAAATCATAACCATACAAAGGTAGAAATAAATATAAAATATTAAATTTGGGAAATCTTGACCATACAAAGATGGAAATAAATATTACCGTTGGATCAACATAAGCGATCTAACGGTGAGATTGACTGGGTGTCACATGGGTGTAACATAACTTGGGTGTCACAATATCCTATCCCATTTTTTTTTAGTATATATTTCTCAGCCATTTTAAACTCAATTCAATAGTTCAAACTGGCAGTTTTATCAGTGCAACTAAATTCTTAATTGTATTATAGACATAGAGCCCGTTTGTTTTCCTTTCTAAAAAAAGTAACTTTTATCTCTTTTTTATTTTAGAAGTCTTTTTTTATAAAAGTTAAAGCTATTTATATTTTTATAAAAATATTTAATTTTTGAAAAAAATATTTGACTTTTGACTTCTGCTTATTTTAGAAGTTAAAATTTTTAACTTCTGACAAAAGTAAGTTTTTAGCTTTTTTTGTAACTTCTGCTTTTTTTAAAAGCAAATATCCAAATGCATTAAAACTGAGAAGTGCTTTTTTTCAAAAAAAAAAAAAAGCAGTTTTGGAAAAAAAAAAAAAAGGCTCATCCAAACGGCGCATAATAGATGGATTTTTATATTTACACGTGATATTTCTATAATATTTCATTTTTAAAAAAAAAACAATCTAGCTCCTATATATATATATATTTACATATATTGTCAAAATCTTAGACAATAAAAAGGTATGACGGCTTGGATGCTTTATTCCAGTGGGCAGTTCTAGGCTGGAATTTGCACTAATTTATCTATCACAATAATATTTCTGCACTTAACGTAGATAAATTATCTGTATTTATTTTTAAAATGACGTTATTTTGGAATTGAAAAATTAAATAATTATAATTATAAAGATTTAATAACTCTAAAATAAATTAAAATTATAAAAATATCATAATTTTTACCCTCAGATAATATCATATTTAACTTACTGCAGAAAAAGTAAACCCTTTTCTAAGACTATTGGCATGGTCTTTGAAGCTTAATGCAAGATTGACGCACATCAAAGATTAAATTAATTCTCGTGTAAATTATTTAAGTAGTATTATATATTGCATATCATGCAATTTACCTTATTACTTTGTATTAAAAACTTTGAAATGAAAATATATTAAAAAATTTAAAAATAATCGTTACTTAAAGTAGATGGAAGTTTATTTTAAAAAGCCATCTATGTAGCTTACCAAAAAAAAAAAAAAAAAAAGCCATCTATGTAAATTAAAAATAATAATTTTAATAGTAAAACTTAAACATTTTCAAACTCGTAGACCAAAGTGTATTGGTTGTGTCAAATTGTGTTGGATTGAGTTGAACTAAAATATATTTTATTTTCAATGTTGTTCGCAGGGCTAGTATAAGCGGCCGTCCCTTTTTAAATTTTAATTATTTTATTATTTTATGTATAAAATCATTGTTTTTAATAATAATAGACTGTTAGTATAATAATTAGTTCCTATCTCAAAAATATTTATAATAGTTAATGTCTCTTGTTTGTTTTGATAATACTTATTTTAAAATTATTTTCGTCCCCTATTTTAAAAAATCATGGATTCGTCACTGGTTGTTGACCTAATCTATTCATTTGATCTAATTATTTAATGGAAAAAATTACTCTTATGTTACATGTGATAAATTTTTCTCCTATACATCCTTCGATAACTGTGTCATCTTTTTTTTTTCTTTTTTTTCTTTTTCAGATGATAGAACCTACAAATTTATCTCTATGACATGAGATAACTTATCTCATTTAACATGAGATTAATGAAACTCTTATTTAATTGAACTGAACTCATTTTTATACTCGTACTTACTGACATCTATTGAGAGAATACAATAGTTACGTTGATGTATTGGCAAAGTTGATTCTCATTTTTATTTTATTTTATTCCATAACTCTAATTATCTTTTAAAAACAAGTTAGGCCCCTCGGCTATTCTTACGACCCATACAGGGAAAACAAAAAAAAAAAAAAAACCCGTTACACGTATCAGATTAATCCTGAATCAAGTTGTGTGCCAAATTATAAGCTCTGGCGCCAAAGATTCACTCCAGGATTATCTTGAGGCTCATTCAAACCCCTTTTTTTTTTGTTGGTACAAACTCATTCAAACCCTTTACTCAATAGGTACCGGTCACGAAATTTTATTCTGTAAATAGGATCTTTTTTTTATAAAAGATAAATTTTGTTCCTATTTAAATTTTCATTTTTATTTTTATTTCATTTTTATCCTAACTTTTTTGTCCTTTTTGAACCAACACACCATGCATCGGTGGTACTAAAGGATTGCTCCCCGGTCACAATAGTTAAAAGTAACTATTTAAATTCCCAAGACCAAAAATTTGATCCTTAAAAAAGTACTCTTGAAAAGACCTTTAACCTTCACCATATTCGATTTAAAATTATGAAAGAAGTAAGATTTTTACCTTGTGTTAATTAAAAATATATAAATTATTAATTAAAAAAAAAGACACTAATACATGCAGTGGCAGAGCCATAATTGTTAATTGTGGGAGGATAAAATAAATTTTTCTTCAAAGTAGATTGAGGCTAAAAGATATCAATATAATTCTGGGGGGGCTAAAATAAATTTTTCTACAGAGTAGATTGAGGCAAAAAGATATCAACTATTGATATTTTTTTTTTGGCTGTTCAAAATTTCATTGAGGCAGAAATAACCTGTCATAGAAAAAAAAAATCTATCATAGTTCACAATTTTTCTCAGTGAAATTTCCAAAATGACAACTGGATTTTATTCATCTTGTTATGTGATGTGATTATTACCCCATGCTATTCTTTCAGCCTTGTTTTTTTTTTAATATCTCTTCGAGCTTCACCGATATCTATAAGGGGACGTTTGGTTGAGTAAATTTTTTTAGAATAGTAGAAAAATGTAATAGATAGAGAAATTATTGAAAAGATAGATAAAGTGAGATAGGTAGAAAAATGTAAAAAAAAATTGTTTGATAAGGAAAAACTTTACTGGGAAAATTAGGTAATTTTATGAAATCAACAGTGCATTAAAAGCCAGATAACCGGTTTTCCGAAAAATCTCACCTTCAAATTGGATTTCTAAACAGTGCGGATATCTATGTTTCTCATAAATCCATACAAATTGAATAGATGGATTTTTGGTGAAAATACGTTGAAACAAACATGGTGTTTCTAAAAGCCATACTTGAGAAACATAGATATCCGCTGAAAAGCTCCCAATCAAACATCACCTAAATCTTTTGGACTAACGGAGACAAAGGCTCTTTCTGCCTCACTGCCGCTGTGCCACACAAAATTTTTCTTCAAATTTTGCGTGGTTGGCCGCCACCGCTAGCACGCCTTGATGTAATTGCGCTTGCTTCAAGGAATTAAATCACTAACTAGCACATATTAATAATTTTCACTTTATATTTCATATATGCAGTATAAGAAAGATGAATAGTACTCACACACGCTTACACATTACTTTTTTATTTTTTCGGAAAATCACTTACACATTACTTTACATGTATTAAAGTTTTATCATCTAATTGCAATTAATCTCACTTATACTTTTTCTGCATAATTATATGGGTTTTGCATTTCTGTAATTGCTGCAAAATTTTATTGAATGCAATATATACAAGCAAGTGGATCTCACTTGCTTTTGAAAAAAAAAAATTACACTAGAATACAAAACCGTACCTTAATATTATTGCAAAAATTTTCTCTGGCATGGACATGAAAGCTATAAAACCCTACTTACGGAACTTCGATTATGGAAATATAACTCCTCCTTGTGTACTATACCAATCATTTTCACTTGCTAGTTTCCTGGCATAAAAATTACAAATTTCTTATTTCCTTCAAAATGAAAATAAAATGGCCCACCCCTATTTATTTCATTTACAGACTTGTATAATTGGAATTGAGTGCAGTATTTGACCAATCATCGTTCCCGTGTTAACGTTATCCAGTAATTGGAAAAACGGGCCAAGTATTTCAATATGCAACTTTCACACTCCACTTTCTTCATGACTTTTATAGTTTTTGTGGTGTTCTGAAAACAGGGAAATCAGAATTTATTAAATCTTATCGAAACTACATAAAAACACGTAATCATGATCCTACCCCTCCCCCACATTTTTTTACTAAATGCAAATGGATATGGAACTAAGGCTATGTTGATTACTGTTTTTAAAAATAGTTTTTTAGTTTTTAGAAGAAAAAAAAATCGTTTAACAAGGCCTGTTTTGTAAAAAATGTTTTAAGAACGGTAACTATTTTTTTATTTTTAGAATTAAATTTAGAGAACGTGTCTGAGTTGTTTTTATTTTCTGTTTTTGTTTTTAACTTTCAAAACAAAAACAAAAACATAGAAAACAACTGTTTCCATAACTATTCTACGGAACAGTTTTAAGAACAAAAAAATCAAAACACAATCAAACATACCCTAAATCTCTCCCTACTTCCCATAAAGGTAAAAGCATGTCTTCCATCATCTTCACTACTATTTTTTTGAAAGGATTTAAAGTCTTGGCCTACGAATTCGCTCCAAATCTGATCAGTCGTGAAATAATGAACCAAATTAAAATATTTTCAAACAAAAATCTCTCCCCATGAATAAATCCAAACAATGTGTTGCAAAAGGGCAGTTAATCACAACTCTTGAGGTAATCATATAAAAAGAGACATGTTATTTTACTTATCATCTTTTTTTTCTACCACTCTAAAATAGTGTTAGATCAGAATCTCAATATTGAGATTCTGATCTAACAGTATTTTAGAGTGGTAGGCAGAAAAAATGATAGGTAGAATAACCTATCTCTTTTTATATACTCTTCTTATTTAAAAAAAAGTACACACATATATATAATTGTCATATTTAATATTTTTTATTTAAAAATTGTACTTATCTTTCTTAATTTATATACGTTTCTCACATAATTTCTATTTATAAATAATAAAATAAAGAAAGCACCATAATTTTTTCAAAGGGATTAGTATTTTTTATATTGTAGGAGACAATTTTATCTTCTGCATACACATAAAAGTGTGTGAGACTCATATTTTATTTTTTTATCTCTTCTCTTCACATGACTTCATATGGGGATCCATACACTTTTATGTGTGTGTTGGAAAATAAAATTATTTTTTACAACACAAAAAACACTAATCCCTTTTTCAAAACAATGCAAGTATCCATTGTAATAAGCACTATCCTTCGAGGTAGTTTAACTACGCTTGCTTACTATAATAAGTAGGATGCGAGTATAATGTGAAGACTGAAGAGACGCGGGGTCAGAAATTCTTTTGAATCGAGTGAAATTATATTGTGAATTTTTTTAGGTCATAATTTTTTATATGAAAAAAAATAAAAACATTACTTATAATTAAAGGCTTTTGTAAGTTTTGAAGAGGGGATGAACATTAAATTTATGATGAAACAAAAAATGCTCAATTTTAAAGGTTTATATAAATTTGAAAGAAACAAATGTGTCCTTTAGTTCCTCCCTCGCTTCACCTAGTTCTCTATAATGTTTATCAAGATTTATTTGTCATTTTTTTATTTGAAATTGATTTTCTCATGTTAAAATTTTGCATGACTAGTCATGTAAAATTTTTTGTTTCTCTCTCTTTCTACATTAATGATAATTGAGCCCACCTATTTAATGCATTGGAAGAGAGAGATAGACACAAAAATTTCATGACCAGATCATGAGAAATTTTAACATGATAGTATCAACTCATCTTTTATTAGTGGTTACTAGAACTTATGTTTATATTTCAATTCATCATCTGTTTAAAAAATTAAATTATAGTGCATTTTTTTTCTATGACATTGTTTTTTTTTTTGTGGTGATTTTCTACATAAATTTCTGAATAAATTATCATCCTCTTCCCGAAAAGATATATATGTCCTACACTTCATTTCATTTTAATGTGAACAAGTTTTTTAGTAGTGAGTTTTCTTCTTTTGCGATTCCAAGCAACATTAATGGATGGTTTTGAGCCTTTATCATCTATTCTGAGACTTTAAAATATGAAATTATGATTTTGGACGAAGTCTCAAAACTTATACCATAGTTGTTCGTAATGAGAAAAAAGAGATGTTCGTAAGAGACTCATTCATAGTTGTTCATCATCACTAAAAGGATCCTTTGCGTCAAAATAAATTAAATATAGTAATATTCTCATCTCTCAGTTAATGGAAATGTAAATTTTCATCCAGGATTATAATTTAAACTTCTCTTCAGAAAAGAGAGTAAAATTTACCTTAAAGAAAATATATATGAAAATAAATAAATTATAAAGAACAAAAAAATTATTCTTTTTTAGCTACAACTTTTTTTGTTCTTATTATAGTATACGTGATACGGCCCAATAAGTCAAAAAGTGGGCCCTAAACTTAGTAGTAATGATAAAGACGAACCTCTTTGGGTAGGGCCCATCTTGGGCTAGGGATAATAGAAGTACGTGGACAGGTGGGTTACATTAGTGGGTCCCTTACCACGAGGTGAAGCAATGGATACTGTACTTCTCTCTCTAGTCTCAACACGCCACAGTGAAGTTGTTGCTGCTTTAACTATGTTAGCTCGTCATTTAAACAATCTTTTTTAATATAGTATTATTGAATCTTAAAATATGAATTTTATTTCTTAAATTTTCATTTTCTTACTATTTTGAAAAAAAAATTATTTCATTTACAATTACAAAATGTATAGAAGTGACCCATTAACAAGAAAAGAAATCTTCAAAACTCAACTCTGGTTATAAGAATAGAAGTTAAATTAAGATGCAAAAAATGTTAATTATAAGTTACTTTATTATCTGGATCATTTTTATGCGGGATTACATGCCTAATCAGTAAAGAGCTAAAAAATCGTTGCTTCCAAGAGAAGGAAACATGGTAATATCACGTATCATGACAATCCCGCAATCTTCTGAAACATGACATGAGCTGCTTAGTCAATTACGATCATATGATATCAGCTATTTAGAACACTACCACCTCACTCATAGCCAATGGCTAGAGGATAGACAAGTTCTTACAACTACAACTAGTAGGAGTGAAAATGTAGCGCTCCCAGCCCATTGGTCCTTTAAGATAGAAAAAAGTAGAGAGAGAAAGAGGAGAAAGAGAAGAAAAAAAAAAAACGGACCATGGAATAAAATTTCATCTAATAGGCCTTAGCCTGATTTTAAGCATCTTACATATGGGATAGTGTGTAAAAACTATTTCTCCCCACCAATAGAAATGAATATTTTCATATTAAGACGGCACAACCAAAATGATATCTACTATATATATATATATATATAGAGAGAGTTATTAAACTCAAGTATGAAGATCTTCCCAATCCATACTTGACCATATTGAATATTTATTGACTTGAGTATCGGAGTATCTTGCAAATATCTCCCCAAATTACAACAAACAATCATACCAGCCGAAACATCTCACACCACATCCCACCCGCCGGAAGCACATATCACAGCAATTCATCACATAGCAACAATCCCAGTCAAAGACCAAGTCCATAAATATTGTAATTTATGGATTGATCAATAATAAAATTGTATAAAATAATAATAAAATTAATCCATAAGTCCATAATCATTGCAGTATCAACCGTGATCTAGTCTAATAGTTATTGGATTAATCACTTTATATTTGAAGTAAATAATAAAATTGTATAAAAAAACAAGATGGTAATAAAAATTGTATCAGTGTAAAGAAATACTGGGGCGGTTTTTTCTCTCTCTATTTCTTTACTCCGTAACAGTTGATTTAGAATTATCTAACGATATTAATCAAATACATAATAAAAGTGATAAGAAGCTGTTAGGATTGATCTAATAATAAGGGATTTGAGCATATTGTATTAAATTTTGTATTTAATTCTTACTATTGTATCCAAAAATAATAATAAAAATGATAAATTTACAATTATGTGTAGGTAGATATATTTTTAAAAGGATTAGATATTTTGCCTATATTCTTTTCTTACCTTCTTTATATATTTTTTTATCTACTTTATTTACTCGTCTCTAACACCGCTAATCATAAGAGGAAGGGAAAATGTAAAAGTTACTTAAGATTCTAATATAAAATTATTGAAAATGAGCAGATAAAATAAGAAAATATTTTCAGTATGTCAAAATTTACTTAACATTCGATATATCTTTTACTAAATATATAAAAAAAAATTAAAACTCGACATTGTATAGAAACAAAGAGAATTATTTTCTTACGTTGCATAAGAAGAAAATAATTTTACTACAGTAACAAAAAAAAAAAAAGTGAGAATAAAGAAGATAATTTTTTTTTAAAGTATACGTAGAAAAACTATGTTTTTTTTTTTTTTTGAGTTACCCAACCCTAATTACCTTTTTGAGGCGAGTTGGCTCCCTCCGGTATCCCCACGAACTTCGACTCTTTGAGCTGGCTATGGGACTAATCCGGAGTGCAGAGGAGCAGTGATAGCTAAAGATTCAGCCCCCTCACCAAAAATGCATTTGAAAAACTATGTTTTCTTATGCAACATCAATCCCCAAAAACAAATAAACAAAAACCCTGTACGACATAATGACCGCGAGGACATGTTCATGTACTGCTGTGCAGGAGTTTAAAGAAGAAAATAAAGCAGGTTCGTTGACCTAAGTTTTAAGTTTAGATTGCCTACGATGTTTTGTTTTTTATTTTATTTTAGTCATTGCTGGATTTTCCCTCGAAAGAATTGTAATTAAAGACTCATCTGTAATTATTTCTAATTATGTTTTTTTTTTTTACTAGATTATAAAAAAAATTGTAGAAAATATGGTACTTATTGTGTAATTGAATTTTTACATTATTTATTTATATATATATATATATATATATAGGGTTTTCGTTTTATCCTTTAACATAACACAACAAATTTTCCTACACTCACAACATTTTGTGGGGCCCACACTTTTTAAAATAAAAAATTAAGGCACGCAAAACGAATCTCTATAACATTACACAATCATTTTTCCTACAACATAACTCTTATAAAACCCATATATATATATAAATGGAGAAAGTTATATTTATAAATTTTTTATTTATAAACTCTTACAAACTACACTATGTTCTTCCGGGAGAACATTATATTCCCTCTGGGGTACATACTGTAATTTGCAAAAAATTGTAAAAAAAATTTGTAAACGGATCATTCTCCTATATATATATATAGGGTCAGGATCATTTTACTCCAGTGAAGTTACACTCTCAATCTTGTTCGTTAATCTCACTTATATTTGAGGGGTCAAATTTTTTAGTAATGTGAACCATTGGATACAAGTGGATCAATGGTCAAGATTGAGTGTAAGACTTCTATAAGAATATCCTGGCTCAGATATATATATATATATATATATATATATATATATATATATATATATAGTCTTTATTTTGTCATGTTACATGAAGGGAATTGCTATCATGCAATAGAAAAAGACTAAAAAAATAATAATAAAAAAATAGGATGAGACATTTTGTTCAATGATTTTGTTTTGTCATATCTTAAGATGATCAAATTATTTTTTCTACAACATAACTCTTATTTATTCCATATATATATATATATATATATATATATATATATAGGGAAAAGTGTGTATAATTTTGAAGGATGTAAAGTTGTGTCATATATATATATATATATATATATACATATATATATATATATGTATATATATATCCGATTATAGATCTTTGAATTTATCAACAACTAATAGCTTTTGTGTCCGTTTCCTCGTTTTCTGAATTCTGATACAGTGCGAGAGTCAGGACAAAAGACCTCCGATCAGCTAAGAAAGGATTGAAATTAAAAGACAAAATCAATCCGTTTAATGACAATTGAGAGAGAGAGAGAGAGAGAGAGAGAGAGCATTTAAAATAAAATTGTAAAGGTGACACTGAAAATGCAAGCAATGTTTTAGGATTTTGTTAAGTTGTTCTTTAAACTTTAAAGCATAGTCGCACAAGTAGGTTAAAATCTGTTTTTCACTTATACATAATAATATTATTTTTATTTTTTTGATAAACCATAATAATATTATTTTTAGTTTTATTATATAAAACAATTTTTTTAATTTTATTTTTGTTGTTATCAGATTAAAAATAATTGACACATATAAGAAATAAAAATATACTATTTTAAATATTTATATATGATATATTTTTTGTCTTTATATAGGACACTCATTTAATTCGTTTATTTTATTATATTATATTATAAGTCTAATAATCAAGCTAAAAATAAATGACGTATAGAAGCAAAATTGAAAACTTTTATAGTTGAAGTACAATTTGAAAATGAACAGGAAATGTAGAGGACAAAACTATGTTTTATTTTTTTGTTAGTACAAAACTATATTTTAACTTATAAAGCAATAACGTTTGATTTTCATGCACACGACACCCTTGCTTCTCCTTCATTAACACTTAACTGGCATATGAATCCAAACACGACTCTCTCTCTCTCTCTCTTCACCTTTGCTTAAATCCTCTTTACAAAGCTACAGACTTTGGAGGATTAAAACTGAAAAAAGAGCAAAGAATTAGTGATGGCGAGGAAGAAGCTGAAGTTGCACTTTCTGGGTAACAAAAACCAAACCAAACTTAGGAGTTCAATTTTGTGATGATGCGTTTTTTCATGGGGAGCATAAAAAACCACAGTGAATAGCAGATCAAGTTCCACGATCAACGACAAAGCTGCAGCTATTAATCACATGTCTTGCACAAATCTTTCTTATTCAAAACAATTGAGGACCCAATTCAGTTTATATACCTGACTCTTTCAGATTACCTTCTTTATTTTTTTTTGTCGTTGTTGTTGTTGTTGTTTCTGTTTTTTGCGTGCGTGTGTGAAACAAGTACAGAAACATTCCCAGTACGCTAGGATTCTCTTTGTTAGAGCCAGAAAAGGACCTTGAATCTGTATCAATCAAAGTGGTTTGTTTATAATATCACTCTAGCTATTTTGGGTGAGTTTTTTTACTTTTTAATAACACATCATATATATATATATATCTCTCTCTCTCTATATATATTTCTGCATCGTTCTAGTATTAAATTTTTACACCTTTTTCTAGTTTTTGAATTCCAATTTTCCTTATTGGTATCACAGAAGAAGGGACTTATGCTGCTGAGGAACAGATCAAGAGCAGTGACAAAGCCACCTTTGATGGCTGATCATAGTTCCCAGCCATCTCCAAATCAAAATTACGCTAGAACTATCCCTTCTCTATTTGGTTCACCAAAATTTAGAGATTTCACCAACAAGTGTTTCTCAGGAACTGAGGCTTTGAGAAGCCCAACTTCAATTCTTGACACCAGAGCGTTATCCCCTTCTGGCTTTGCAAATCCATTGTCATCTGAAAACAAGACACAAACTGTTCCCATGAAAATCTCCTCAGAAAACACAAGCTCTTGGGACAAGCCAGATTCAAAAGGCATTGTTGGCCTTGCTCTTGTGGGTGCCCTTAAAGATGACCCAATTCATGACAATTCTGCTCAACCCAACAAAAGAAATGTCCTCTTTGGAACGCAGCTTAGAGTGAAAATCCCACCTCTGCCACCTTCTACATTTTCTCCATTCGAGTCTGAACCATGTGTTGATGATTTTGGAACCAAAAACAAGGACTCGCAGAATTCATCAGGAACTAATTATACAAAGGATTCTCCAAGTGTAGTTGTTACAGGCGTTCTGTCTTTGAGTGAGATGGAGCTTTCTGAGGAATATACATGCGTCATATCCCATGGACCTAATCCAAGAACAACCCATATATTCAATAATTGTATTGTGGAGAGCTATTTTTCACTGCCCCAAAACTCTCTCTGTGAATCTGCAAATTTCCTCAGCTTCTGTTACACTTGCAAGAAACATCTTGAGCAGACAAAGGACATCTTTATTTATAGGTAACCATCATTTCCTCCTTTTCAATGCTAACAACCTTTGCCCTTTGCATTATGGATATTTTATTTTTAGCCTTCTTTGTGACTTCCTCAAACACAAGATAACAACAAAAACTTAAAGCACTGCATGTTCTATTTATCACCATCCCAACATGAACACTACTTTTTCTGATTTATTTATTTACTTACTTATTTTAGATTAATTCAGTTAAGCAAACTTCAGGGGTAATGAATTATCTTGTGTTTTGCAGAGGAGAGAAAGCTTTCTGCAGTAGCGAATGCCGCCACCGAGAAATGGTGTTAGATAGTGTAGAAAGTTTAGAATCTGAACGTAATGGTTATTCTTGACTATTAACATCCTTTCCCTTTAAGTGCTTTACATGCACCGTGGCTGCAAAAGTCCTTCATTTTGAGGAAGATAACAAGCAACACAGAAAGTCAAATCAAAATCTTACATTCTTCATCATGACTCTGTTGTATTTAATTGAACTTGTTAAGGTCTTCTTCTTTTTTTCCTTTTTGAAGTCTTTTGTTTTGTTTTGCCTTTTTTTTTTTTTTTTTTTTTCCTTCTCTCCTTGCAAATAGAGATAAGAGAGGAAGTAGAGTTCATTCCAAGAGATGACTAATTTGATTGCTTCTAGTTTTCTCCCCACCATTGTTTTCGGTTGAAGCAGATGATGATGTGCGATTGAAAACAGTGGCTTTTGTTTTTCTTCTTTTCTTCTGAGTTAATGATAATGATGGTGCTTCCTATTGTCATAGATGGGGACCAGTTAATTATTTCTCACAAAGATTCCCTATCTGCATGTACTCTATTATTATTATCCTTACCCTTACCCTTACCCTTTGCAATTCACCCCTAGCTTGAGAAAGAATTCAGCAAACCATTATAATACTCTATAAAACTGACAATGACAGATAAATATACATTTGATAAAAGTCCTTTTCCTTACCCAATACTTCATTATCTAATTATTTGAATATTAGGTTGCTCTTAGAAACTTTGATACGTATAATAGAGAGAATCCCAAGATTTCAAACTTGGTGTTAAAAAGCAGTTTCTGATTAATTAAATAACCAAAATTCTTATTCCACATCCTAACACCTTAGTCCTGATCCATTATAGTAATGCCAACAACAACTGTGTTCTGATCAGGCAAAGGCAACAAAAAGGTATAAAATAACCGGTGTCATTATTAAAGGAACAAACAGAAGTAATTGGGCTTGAAAAGCCTAGAGAGTTATAGTAAAGGTGTCTGTACCATGATAAGCCTTAAAGCGCTCCCTTTCTCTCTTTCACAAATTTGGTCGCAATAAATAATTAAATCATCGGCTTTGCACAATTCTAGTAACTATAGTTTTGAGGCAAGTGGGGATCAGATATCCCAATTACCATTATTTAAGATAAATGACTTACGAATTAGGGATGTTTGTTTGTGTTTTTTTAAAGGAAAAAGTAATGATAATTAGATAAATTTTAAAAAAATACAAGATTTTAAAAAATTAATTTAGTCTTTTCTGAGTTTCTCAAAAGATAAAAAAAAAATAGTTAATAAAAAAGATAAAAAAAAATATCATAAAAATTTAAGTTTAATATTTTTCTTGCAAGTTTAGGATAAATTTATCTTCTATAAATATAAAAAATTGGTGAAATTCTATAAAGAGAAGAGAGGAAGAAAAAGGGAACCTTACCCACATCCACTCCCATATATATATATATATAGTTTCTCAAGTTACTTGAGATAATTTTATCTCCGGTCACTAAATCATAATTGTACAAAGATGGATCAATTGCGATAAAGGAATGAGAGAAAAAAGAAATCATAACCATTCAAGATGGATCAATGACGATAAAAGAAAAAAGAAAGAAAAAAAAGAATCATAATCATTCAAAGTGAATCAATTAATTTAAGAAAATAAATAAATAAAACGACATAGTTTTCGGGGTGACTTGAGAAATATTTTTCTCATATATATATATGAGACATGATCATTTGACATCAATATCAAATTAAAAATTTTGACATCAAATCTTAACTATTAATTTCTTCCAATTTAACTGTTATAATTTATTGAAAATTAATAGATGTGACCTAATAAATTATAAATGTTAGATTAATAAAATCAACAATTAAGATTTGATATTAATTTTTTAGTTTGACGTTGATGTCAAAGGATCATATATATATATATATATATATATATATATAATTTAATTTCAAACCTGCATGAGAAAGTATTTCTTTTTCAAACCTATATAAAAGAGAATTTTATTTCAAACCTGCATGAGAAAGTATTTCTTTTTCAAACCTTATCCAAATACCTTTTTTTTTGTCCCCCTTCATTAAGCCATAGAAGTACTTATGGAAAATTTAGATTTGGTTGGCTCTTAGGGCGTGTTTGTTTTTAATATTTGAATGCAAATGAAAAAAAAAAAAAAAAAAAATTTAATTTCAAGGCAATTTTTTTGTTTTCTGAGAAGGAAATGAATTTTTCTTTCCAATCAGTGGCCGTTTGCATTGAGTAGAATCTAATACAAACATGCTCCTAGTCATTCCTTCATCTAAGGCAGGGAAATAAAACAGAACTTGTGTAGATGATTAGTGGAATGCTACCCGACCACAATTTATCACTTGTATCCTACAATGAAAGCAAATGGCAAACAAGAACGGGTGATTTTCTTGGAGAAACCGAGGAACAACATATGTAAACCAGCAACAACCTTAAATTGGTAAGTCTAGTGGCTGCCCGATGAACCATATTTAACAAGAGAAATTGACGTCTAGAAATGGAGGGTGCAGTTGGGTTAAAACTGAAGAACACAACGGAGTTGGGACCCAAAGAACCAAAAAGTGCGCGTGCTGATAACTGATAAGATGCTCAGTGAATGATAATAAAGAACAAACAAAAGGAACCTTAAAGATTGTGACTCCTTTGGCATCTTTCAGTGTTCTGACAGGTGAGAAATGTACACCTTTCAGATATCTACGCAAAGAAGATAATCTCGAGCGCTACCCATTTCATCAAAGGGAAAGTAAAATGATTGCTATGCAACAAAACTCACTCCCCTTTAAATTATGAGTATGTAACAGAACTATAAGATAAGTGCTTAGGGAATAATGTGACATGCATGTATAAATACAAATACGTGTAATATTATTATTTGAAGTGATTGGATATTTTTATATAATAAAAAGTCTTACACCAAATATTGATGATTGATTTACTTGTATTTAATGACTCAAATATCTAATAAATAAGAATCATTAAATATAAATAATATCAAGGAAAGATTGAAAGTATAACTTGTATGTAATTTTTTAACTTGTATCATAACTTATATCTAAAGTAATATATCTAATCAACACCAACACCAACACCATCTAGGGAGGGGCATAAGTACCGTAATTCTTGGACTCGCACCCGAACTCTGAATTAGTCCCATAAGCGGCTCAAAGAGTCGAACCCGTAGAGATACCGGAGGTTCTGATTCGCCTCAAAAAGTAATTATAATTAATTTCTAAAAAAATATATATATCTAATCTAATGCTATCACCAGTCAATGGGTCCCAATAAACGGGGACAATGACCAAAACGGGACGTATCGGTAAATAAATTATCACAATGCCAAGTTTGAAACTTTTTTCCAATCTATCGTGGATAAAATGGAAGATATTTTCCTACGGAAGAGTCTCGCGGTCAAGATATTGCAGCAGTTATCTTGCTAGGGCCGCCAACAGCACAAACGGAAAGTAAAATCATGGTCCAAAGATTTTTGTTTGTTTTTCCTTATTAACTGTTAAAAAAAAATTATTTCAAAATTTAATTGAGTTTCAAAAGTTTTTTGATAAATTATGCCCTAAACATTACTAAATATGTGTACAATTATTTAAACTGGAAAAAAAAACATAGACAAACATTTTAACACAACAGTTTGATAGAAAATAAAATCGATATCCCAAAGTTTTTTTGGCATGAAATGATAGATGAAAATATTTCCATTTATTAGTGGATAAATCTTATTTTCATCACGAAGTCATTTTAGCGATTTCATCATCGCTAACGCCATTCATGTAATAATGATAAGCATTGACATGGTTCCCACGTAGATAGATTACGTTACAAAATCCCAATCTTTAAAATTTAATTAAAGCTTTAATTTAATTTTCAATTTCTTTTTCCCAATCCACTTGGCTTGTCAACAATATACTCAATCCTTACTTGGTAAAATTTGGTTGATGCAATTGCAAATAATGGACAGACACGTCACACATACTCGGGAGACGGAAAGGCAGTGTTGACTCATGGATCAACGGCTCAGATGGCGTCAAAGGGGATTGTTGTTTTGGGTTGTCGAAGGTTCGGTGAGTTACAAAACAATTATAGGGGGTCAAATGATAGGTTGTGGATGGAGCATGAGCATCTATGTAAAATGCTGTCTCAGTTAGGGGTTCATGAATTGAGTCATCTATGTGAAATGGTGCTTCAATTGGGGTGGGTTTGAAATGTTTGTGTGGGTCAATAAAGTAGCTTGCTGGCTCCGTATATATAGCTGAGATTATGATAACGTCTCCTATTTTTTATGTTGAATTTGGATGGAGCGTAATGTTGTTAATTGAGTTAGAGGATATAAAGATGTTAAGTACTCTGATTTTTTAGAATTTTAAATTCCTAGATCAAGTATGGCTAGAAACCGAGAGTGCAAAGGATGAGTTTCTATTTTGAGGTATATATCCTGAGTGATTCATGTGTTAGCTTAGGGAATTTAATATGGTGGCTATAATTTTTAATTTGAGAGGTGATGTATTTTTTATGGGACACAACCTTTGACTCATTTTTTTTTGGTTGAAATATTTCAATCAATTATCACTTCGCGATTAGTCCAATTCAAGACAGATCCCAAGATTAAAGCCTTAAATCTCCCTAATAAACAGGGAATAATCGAACATATGGAACGCAAAACCTTTGACTCAGGTTTTTTACAATGTCAAAGATAACAAACGTTACATTTTCATTACAATAGCATTGGAGAAAAGTACCTTGAGTCACCAACTAAAATCCTTTAAAAATTTGGAAAAGAAGATGAATATACAAATAATTTTAAGGAAAAAAGAGTGTTTTCTGATGTTGTCAACCTTCAATTCACGTACAACCCTTTTTTTTACAAACGCCATTTTATCAAAGAGCTACATTATTTTCATTACGTTATCTTTCTTTCTTTTTATCTTTTTAAAGGCAATAAAACAAAATAACCACATTATCAAAGTTTTTTTTCCCCTTTTTTCAAATAAAGAATAGGAGTAAAAAAAAAAGTTCAAAACAAACACACAAGATTTTATAGAACCAACAAATATTATTATTCCAGGCAAATCTTTGGGATTGTGACAATAGCTAATAATTCAGCTATAAATTATAATAGTTCTAGGAGATAATTTCTACACCACCTTTTGTACACTGCACCAGGCAGTACTCTGTCAACAAAAAAGAAAGCAATTATCTCACTATTTCTGAATTCTAGGGGAGAAGGATAACTCTCTCACACCGGGTATGACGTATGAGAAATGAGGTGTGAGCAATCTGAATCAAGAAAAGTGGCTCCACATGACAAACTGGTATGAGAAGGTGTGGAGATATAAAATCATTCAGAACTTATAAATTAATAAAAGGAATCCAAATGATATCCAGAACAGATAATGAGTGAAATAAGTCACAGACATGGAATCTCGAAAATATCATAAACTCATGGAAAATATCCTTAAAGAACAGAGGCAGCAGACACCCATGAATTAGACAACCATGAATTAGGGAACCGGAGGCTTAGGTCAGGCATCAGACGTGAAGAAGAACCAATAAGAATAAGATATATAGAGCAAGTACTTGATTAATGTGCAAACGTTACACCAAATTTTTGATGTTCTAGAATCATTTCTGGAAATATTTCATAGCCCAAGTTCCAATGAATATTGAGACCATCAGAATTCAGTTTCAGATTATATAGCAATTATATCAACATCAGATGGAAAAAATAAAATTCCTTCATCAAAATGCAGCAAATGGTGTCATAGCTTCCAAGGAAATGCAATATAAATTAGATATGAGAATCAAGTACTTAATTCTTAACTCAGATATAACATGATATGAAAAGATAATAGTCACTACAATTTTATTTTAGCAGATCACACGAGTTCCACAAGTTACATAAATACAAAGAAAGAAACAAAGAAAAATTTACGAACCACAAGGGACTTCATGAAGAAAAACAATATAGCAATCTAACTAGCGACCGAGAAGGCAATGACCACATCTTTTGAACGAAACAGCCTCGGTAGTCGGTACAGTTTCGCCTCCCTGATTCACACATTGAAACAAATCTCATTAACTGCAACGAGTGACATGAAAAGAATATAGCAGAAGCATTAACATAAAGCAAGATCTTACCTTAATTTTGGCATTGCATGGTCAACACTCTCCATGGAGGATAAGCTAGCGAAGACTAATAAAAGAAAGTATCTTGGGCATACTAACAGAAGAGAAAGTATATTGGGCTTACTAACAGGTAGCTAACAGGAATTAACCCTAAAAACTAAAGCAGAAAGCTGAGAAAGATAATAACCGAACCCCTTCCAACTTTTCTTTGCAAAAAAAACAGAAAAGATAGCAAAGGGAAAAACTACGCCCAGGCAGAGGGCAGCTAAGAAATGAGCAATTAACAGAGAAACAAAAGACAGCTAAGAGAAGGAGAGTTACTGGGTAAGGTAGTAGTTACCAACTAGTAAACAGTAGATCATCTAGAAGACAGGAGTAGAATGATAAAAGATGATGATAAGAAACGAAAATTCAAAGGAGAAAAAAGGACAAAAGGGTTAAGCTCTAAAGAGTTTTTGTAAGAGCAAGATTCTACAATCTATAGTATGTACGAAAGCAAGAGGCCTAAATCCTTTATCAGATCAAAAGAAGCTAACCATTCTATGAGGAGATAATGCTGTGAACCACACATCATAAATTCAGGATTCAGCTTGAACATAACTAATAACTTTCTTCAGGCCCAATGAAATAAAACACACTCAACCAGGTCTATCCATGCTACTCCCACCCATTACCATCATTCCGCTTCCCAGCCATTTTCCAGCCAGCTTCCATCCATGTCACATGAGTCAGGTTGCAAACCTTGCTCCCAAAAGAGCCTTACATATACACCCATTTACCATTTACCGTCTCCACCTATAAGCTTCACCCAATTTTCAAACTCTGGAGATTGTTGACCCACCACAGCCATCAATCATCATTGCCAAGGGCACCAACACTACTCAAAGCCACACAAACTCAAACTACATAATTTATTTGGTCACTCTATATACAACTATATCTTACACTAACCCAACTTAAATAAGGGAAAAAAAGGGTTTATTTACAGGAACAGGTTGCTCCTTGAGTCTCATTCATCATCCAAGTTAAGATTGAGGATGCGACGCAAAGTCTTAGTCGCAGAATCAGCATTAACTAAGAGGTCTCTGGGAGAAGTTGAATGCTCCCTGCGAGGGGACGAGGGTGCAGACTTAGCAAGTGGATGCATTTCAATCTCAGGGCAGGAACCAGGCAAATCAAGAGACACAGTCCTCTTTGGTCGAACAGAGAATTTTGGGATAGGCAAGGAACTAGGTGGTGGTGAATTTGAGTAGGTAGGTCCAGCCCAAAGTTCTGAGAACAAAAGGGTCCCATGAGAAACACGATCACTGAAAGTTCTCTCCTTTTTACAAGCTTTGTAATTGATAGGAACTGGGGAGCTATTGGGAGTAGTTTTGCTACGGGTTTTGTTATCTGAGTTTGAGTTCCGAGGAGTTAATGGTGTTTTTGAGGAAGATGATGAAGATGGTCGTTTAGTTACAGTCACAGGTGAATCAAAAGATTTCAATGGACTTGGTAGAATACCAGATCCCGTTTGGAATGTCCTGCAATTAATACCCCTAAAGTCTCTGGAAGGAGAAGAAGATCCAAATCGAGCATGGCCTTGTGACTTAGACCTGCTGTAGCATTGGTTCCTATGCTGCACGACAACAACAAGCGTCTCCATTGTTAACACAAACAGAATCAATAATTTAAGGCTGTATTCTACACTAGATCCCACTTCTACAACCCAGTATAAGGTTATCAGAAAACCAGAAACGTTGTCGTGTCACACGGTTACCAAACCAAATCTCCTTCCAAATCGAGCCAAACTGAACATGTAGTTCTTCCAGAAGTCGTTGATTATAACATCCAGGTTGTTCACTGATTCAGATCAACCAGATCTTCTCAGAAACTCGTTTAAACCTACGATAAAAAAAAAAATTCCTCGTACACTGGAAAAAAAAAAGCGAACAGAATTTTTTTTTATTAAAGCCTGAACATGGAAAAAAAATAGAAATGAACACTAAAAACAGGATCAATCCGAAGAAAAATAAGAACTTGCACTTAAGGGTATCAACATTTATTTTTTCTCAACCAGTTGAGAGCGAAAAATTTACCGATTAATGCAGGAGAAAAACTTTGAAATAGTGCTGCTGCTGCTATTTTTTTCTTTTCTTCAAGCTTTGCAATAATTGAAACTGTCACAGGAAATGAAAAGAGAGGAAGAGGAAGAGGAAGAGGAAGGGGAAGAAGGGTTTGAACTTTGAAGGGATCTGAGAGGAGTGTGAGTGCAATAAATTGCAGTGCTTGGCAATTACACATTTGTACCTCCTTTTGAGACTATTTACGAAAGTGACATTTTCTTTTGGTCATTGAGTAACGGACGGATAAGTATTCGGTGTCACCATTTTGCCCCTATGTGGTGTTGCTTTGAGCGGTGATGAAAGGACTCAATAATAGTACCCCTACCATTTCTCCGCAAGGTGGGGTAGACTACCCTACCCCTCTATAAGGGTTAGTATATATATATATTGAATAATGATGAGAATAGTAATTAGTAACTGTATATATCATATTTTCTCAATGGCATATATTGTGTTTTTGTTGTATCTTTCAGTGGATTAAGAGTCCACTTTAGAGAAAGTAAAGTCCGGCATGCTAATTTTAGGAAGTTGATTACGGATTACCTAATAATTTTTGTAGGTGGAGTAGTTTATTGGCAATCGAGATTGCAAATATGTGTTGCACTTCAAAGGTCAAGATTGCAAATATGCGTTGCACTTCAAAGGTCAAGATTGCAAATATGTGTTGCACTTCAAAGGACAACGCCTGAGTTATATATAGTCACGATTGAGACAAGTAAGGGGATGATGTGGATTAAAAACTTTTTCATTGAATTCAACCATAAACAATACAAATGTGTGTTGAATTGTGACAACCAGAGTGTCATTTACAAGTCATTCACAATTCAAAATATATTGATTAGAGATCTTTTTGGACCTGACGGAATGTGTTTGAAGAAAAATAACTTATACTCGTAAAAGGATTTTTCTAATGTGCTCCAGGTCCACAATATTATTCCATGATCCTTTAGAAAAAAAGAAAAAAAAAATCATTTATATCCTTTTTTTTTGAAAATTTCATCTCAATCCATTTTTTTGGAATGGGAGCTTATGCTCCCGGAACATATTAAATGAGCTCCTCGTCAAGGTCACACAGATCTGAATTAGTTTGACAGGATGATAAAACTAATACCTTTCAAGAAATTTGAAGATTGTTGTTAAGGTGTGACAAATTCTATATATCGAAGTCGGAAAAAGAAGATTTGTTGAGATGTATTTTCCATTCAATGTTTTGAAGGCCGAGCATACAAGAGATGTATTCTTCTCATGGTTCAATGTCTAAATCATTTCTATAAATGCAACCGCTTTCCATTAATGATAAGTTTTTCAATGAAGACGAAGGGTTTTCCATGTATAAAATGGGATAAGTTTCTTTGTAAAATTTTAACTTGTTAAAGCGAATAGGAAGAGGAAACATGTTGATCGATCCATCAGAACAAATCTCTGGATCCTTCTCATCTAAATGGAATATCTGTACCTCCAGGAAGCCAAACTGATGAGAAAAGGGACCAAATCATTCACAGGACGCAGGGCCAAAACTTATATCCCGGAACTGGTTTAAATCCAAATCAAAAATGTGTTAGCAAGTAAAATTATGTTGAAGGACTAATTAATTATATGTTTGATTGAACCTTTAATTAGAACCTCAAAATCATAATTTAGGTAAATGTAACAAGTAATAAACCTTTATTTAAATTGTTATTTGTGATTTTCCAATAGCTACATCAGGCTGTAATATAATTTTAATAGTCTTGACGGATCTACATCAAGGGGGCGTTTGGTTGAAGAGAAATTTTTATGAATAATAGGAAAATGTGATGCATAGGGAAATGGTTGGAACGTGAGTTTGGTAGGAAAATGTAAAAAAAGTTGTTTGGTTTGATAAAATTTTGATGGAGAAATTAGGTAACTTTTATGAAGTCTATGTTTGGGTGTAGGTAAAATATAGATGGGAAAAATAATTGATATTACAAAAATAACCCTGTATTTAAAAAAAATTCAATTGGTCATGATGCCCTTAACCCGTTCGGGACCGTGTTTTTCATCCTCACACTGAACGAATACAAAATATATTTTGTTGAAGAGCAGAAAAAGTTACCATCACCCATGGTATAAAAAGGAGGACGCAGAACTCAAAGAAAAAAAAAAGAAGCAAGTTCTAAAGGAAAGTTGTGAAAAAATTCTGCAAGTTAGAAAATAGAAAAAGAGACAGAAGAGATGCAAGAAGAAGACACACTGTTTGCCATCATCTTGTCATCGCCGTCGAATGGCTTTGCGCTATTAGAGGTTGGAGGGGTCTTTCACCAAGGAGTAACACCCTTTTAAATCTGAATATACAAAGATTCAAGATACCTCTGCCTCTGCTAAGTCATTTGAATTCACGGGAATAGTATGAGAAATAAAAATAGGAATTTGAGATGTTGAAACTTTTTGGCAGTTTGTGATTAGGATGCAGATTTTGCAGACATCTATGTATGCCACTTGCAGACAGCTACGATTACAAAATATATCGTGTTGCCAAGCTCCTTTCGCGCGTTTAAGTGAGGATAAGCTCGTCTTTTGCATGGAATGGAGTATGACCAATTTAGGCTGCTTTTCATGAATACCATCTTGTCATTGGGTTTCTTTAGCCGGCTAAATGGAGGGAGATACATATGCAACATGGTTTGCTAGGAAACTCATTTAGGTAGGTAAGTTTGACAAATCCTTCAACCAAACATGATTAGCTTAGATGCCCATGAATCATTTCCTTATCAATCTCAACCAAATCCTTAAACCAAACACCCCTATTAATAAGGTAAGCATCCTAAAGGCGGGGAAAATATTATAATTCGAGTGTTTAAAAAAAAAAAAATCATAATTCGAGTTAAGAATGTGAGGCCAAATGCGTCAAATCAGACACGTGACAGCCCAAATAATAAGAATTTACGAGACAAGGCAGGTGGTCTTCGAAAAGAAGAGGTTACGTAGACATGCTTGGTTGAGAATTTGATCCCAATTTTCTAAGGATATGGGTTCAAATTTCTTTAGCTGATATAAGCATTTTATTTGTGGGAGGTATTTAATTTCTTTTGAAAATCTTAAAAGAAGTCGACGATACTTTAATGGAATATTAGTGTCTATCCTTATTTAAATTTTTTATATTTATAAAAAGAAAGAAGAGGTTATTATATATATATATATATATATATATATATATATATTAATAGAAAAATATTTTTTTATGTTGTAAGAGAATTATTTTTTCCTTTCAAGTGATCCTTCAATTTTCATACAGTATTTTTTTAATAAATATGGCCCTTACATAAGATGTGTTTATAGCATTAAAAAAAAATTTGCTAAAAATATTTGAACCCATATTAATATTACAGATCAGAATAAGTACTAAACATGTGATATCATATAACTATATAATTTATTGAATCAAATATTAAAAATACAATGAAATAAATTTTAAAATATTATAAAATTGATCATAGTAATATTCTAACTTTATTTTAAAAAAATTCCTCGGTGATCTTATAAAAAAGAAAAGAGAAACAAACCTGATTTATGAAATCTATAAAAACCATGACAATTAGAACAAAAAACGTTGTTAAAGAAAAAAAAAAGTACGTGAGTTTGCATTGGGCTCTGCAATTTCTTATAATTCCTTATATGTTTGGTTTAACTAAAATTTCAGAGAAAATTATTTTTAGTAAAATTATATTATAAAATAAACTTAATCAAATTTATTCTTTTATTTTGCGTAAAAAATTACCAACTGGTGTCCTGTGCTTATTTATTGCTTACGAAATTGTGGAACTAAAAATTATAAAGTGAAAAAGTAATCTAAGAAGCTGCCAAAAAGAAAAAAGTAATCTAAGAAAAGGGAATATGCCCGCCGAAAGCTGTGCCAACCGGTTCCACTTCCCAATGGAACCTTTTAATTTTCACCAGAAAGTAATTTCGAAAATAAGAACTTACTTTAAAAAAAACAAAAATACAAAAAACTTACCCACTTTTTTTTCATAACCGGAAGTATCATAGGCTCCTAGAACAACTACCTCTAATTACTTTATTTTTGGAGTAAAGCCACTAAAATTATTGGAGCAGAGAATACATTAGACCACTGTTAGAGGAGAAATGATGAGAGTTATACTCGCGAAGACGATTTCTATCTGGTGCTAAAAAAATTACTTTTATCAAATTCAACATAAATAAATAATATAATTTTATGTTTAGGGCAACATATAATATTATTTTATTTTATTTTTTTCTTAAATTATTACTTCTCTATCAATCATATAATTTATATAAATTAAAGAAAATTATTTTCTCCAACGATAAGAGATAACTATCTCATAGACATTAAAAAACGTACTGTAATTTCTTTTTCTTCAATTTGTGGGCTCCATATTTTTATTAATGTAAAAAAAAAACTTCTCTCATAATAAATGAAAAAAATATTACCCATAAATTAAACATATAAATGAAGGGGTTCAAATTTCCCCTGCAACAACAAATTTTGTTATTATCATGTAGACACAAAAATACGGTGGAACCACCTTTTTTTTTAAATAAAAAATTGAGTTGCAGAAAACCCCTTCTAGTAATAGAAGAAGTACTTTGCCCATAAATGAAACATACAAAGGGAATGATCTGTTTACAATTTTTTTTTACATATTACACTAAATATGATTGGTCATATACTTTTGATTTAAGTATAATTTGTTGGGCAAGTGGCTTCTTACACAGGACGCTTACGGAACACCTAGAGGGGGGTGAATATGTGTTCTCAACTTTTTCAAAATCTTTTTGAATTCAGTAAACAATTACACAATTTTTCTTCAATTCCTATATGCCCAAAATAGTTTTTCGCAATGCTAAGAACAATGTAGTAACATAAAGCGTACCTTAGCAATTATAGAGTATAAACGCAGCAATTATAATAGAATTAGTGTAACTGTCAGTCTCAACAGATCTCAAATTTTGAGCAAAGTAAAACAGAAAATGAGGTTAGGGTTCTTCAACCTTAGTTCCAATAAACTTGAAATAAATGCTTCCAAATGGTTGAGAACTTATCAAAGAGTAGAGAACGTGAGAGCTTTGAGAATTTTCTTGCAAACTTCTGAAGAACAAAGTTGATTACTGAGAGAAAAATGAGATCGCGTTTTATTTTTTGAGAGCGTAAAGTGAATTTCCGCTAATTGTTTAGTTGTATCAACAAAATTAATTTCAACATCTCTTTTACTAACATGATCACGAATGAAATGATGACGAATATCAATATGTTTAGTACGTGAATGCTAAATGGGATTCTTAGTTAGGTTAATAGCACTTGTGTTATCACAAAAGATGGGAACAGTCTCAAGTTTCAAACCATAGTCCAGAAGTTGTTGCTTCATCCAAAGAATTTGGGCAACACAACTACCTGCAACTATATACTCTGCTTCCGCAGTGGATAGAGCTACACTAGCTTGCTTCTTACTATGCCAAGAAACTAAAGCGTTTCCAAACAAATGACATGTGCCACTCGTGCTCTTCCTATCCAACTTACATCCAGCAAAGTCGGCATCGGAATACCCAACTAAGCTTGGTGGAAATCCCTTAGGATACCACAATCCCATTTGACTAGAACCCACCAAATAACGAAAAATTCTTTTAACAGCAGCTAAGTGGGATTCTCTAGGACTAGATTGATATCGTGCACACATGCATACAACAAACATAATATCAGGTCTAGAGGCGGTCAAATATAACAGTGATCCAATCATACCTCTATACCTTGTAGAATCTACCGATTTACCTTGTTCGTCTTTATGAAGTGTACATGAGGAGCTCATGGGTGTGTCAATATACTTTGCAGAGTCCATCCCAAATCTCTTTAGGAGGTCCTTGCAATACTTTGTTTGATGAATGTATGTGCCATTCCTTTCTTGCTTGATTTGGAGGCCAAGGAAGAATGTCAATTCTCCCATCATACTCATCTCAAACTCACCCTGCATAATCTTAGAAAAATCTTCACATAGAGAGGCATCAGTAGAACCAAAAATAATGTCATCTACATAAATTTGTACTAGTAGTGTGTGATCATGTTTTTTCTTTATAAAGAGTGCAGTGTCAACTTTACCACGAATAAATGCATGTTCAAGCAAAAATTTACTTAGCCTATCATACCATGCCCTAGGTGCTTGTTTTAAACCATATAATGCTTTCTTTAACCTATAGACATGATCAGGCTTTTCACAATTTTCAAATCCAGGAGGTTGCTTAACATACACTTCTTCATTAATATATCCATTTAGAAATGCACTTTTAACATCCATTTGATACAACACAAAATCATGCACACATGCATATGCAAGCAATAGCCTAATAGCTTCTAGCCTAGCTACAGGTGCATATGTTTCATCATAATCAATGCCTTCTTCCTGACTATAACCCTGTGCCACTAATCTTGCTTTATTTCTAACAATTATTCCATTTTCATCCAACTTATTTCTAAACACCCATTTTGTTCCAATTACTTGTTGGTGCTTAGGTTTAGGAACTAATTCCCACACACAATTTCTTTCAAATTGATTTAATTCATCATGCATAGCATTAATCCAAAATTCATCATTTAATGCATCATGAATATTACTAGGTTCAATTTGAGAAACAAAGGCACAATTATTACATAAATTTCTCAAAGAACGTCTAGTAGTTAAACCTTGTCTAACATCACCTAGTACTTGGTCAAGTGGATGATTTAATGTTACTCTTCTACTTGGTCGTAGGGATTCTTCTTCAATTTGAGGAGCTATTGATTGTTCAGGTTGTGCTTGAGCCTCCTCTAGGTCATTTAATGAAATATTTTCAAATTCACCTGCAATATCATCTTCAACACTTGCCCTTCGCGGCACATTAGCAGGATCATAATATTCATCAAATGTAACATGTACTGACTCTTCAACAATCGTAGTTCTTTTATTAAACACTCTATATGATTTACTAGATAAGGAATAACCAAGGAAAATACCCTCATCGGATTTGGAATCAAACTTACCTAGGTTGTCTTTTCCATTATTCAATACAAAGCATTTACAACCAAAGGCACGAAAGTGTGAAACATTGGGTTTCCTTCCTTTATAGAGTTCATAGGGGGTTTTATTTAGAATTTTTCTAAAAAGAATACGGTTCGAAACATAGCAAGCAGTGCTAACTGCATCTGCCCAAAAGTGTTTGGGGACGTTGCTATCATGGAGCATTGTCCTTGCTAGTTCCTCTAATGTCCTATTTTTCCTTTCCACAACCCCATTTTGTTGTGGGGTCCTAGGAGCAGAAAAATTATGACTTATACCGTTATTTTCACAAAAATTTTCAAAGTCATGATTTTCAAATTCTCCACCATGATCACTCCTAATGGAAACAATATTCACACTTTTCTCATTCATAAGGACTTTCGCTAGTTTTTCAAAAGAATTGAAAGCATCACTTTTATGTTTCAAAAATGAAGTCCATGTGAATCGAGAGTAATCATCCACAATCACAAATGCATAGTAGTTTCCACCATAGCTTTTAGTTCTAGTAGGACCAAAAAGATCCATGTGCAAAAGTTGCAAGGGACGTGTGGTAGTAACCACATTTTTACTTTTAAAAGAGATTTTCACTTGTTTCCCTTTTGTACATGCATCACACAATCTATCCTTTTTGAACTTAAGCTTAGGTAGACCTATTACTAGGTCTTTGGCTATTACTTTATTTAGTTGACTCATGTTAATATGTCCTACTCGTCTATGCCATAACCATGCATCATTATCTTTAGAGACCAAACATTTAGGTTCAAGAGAAGACATACTATCAAGGTCAATCATATAAATGTTATCACATCTATGTCCAATGAGTCTAATATTTTTATCATCCTTAGATTCAACTATGCATGTGGAAGTATTAAATTTTATATCAAAGCCTTTGTCACATAATTGACTAATGCTAAGGAGATTATGTTTCAAACCATCAACATACAACACATTTTCAATTAATATAGTTGAAGAGTTACCTACATTACCATAGCCAAGAATTTTTCCTTTGTTGTTGTCACCGTAAGAAACATTCCCGTGTTCCCGTCTATGAAATGTTGAGAACTTTGAAAGATCTCCGGTCATGTGTCTTGAGCAACCGCTATCCAAATACCATTTAGTACTTTTTGCTCTAAAACAAACCTACAACACAAGAAAAATAATATGATCTATTGGTACCCTTTGTTCTTTTGGGTCCTTACATGTTAGAATTGATACATACACTAAAGCACAATAGTCCTATGTATTAGTATTGCAATATTAAACACAAATGAGCATTATTCAAGGGGAAAATATCACAAATATCATTGCTGTCCAAGTTGGGCAGAATTGAGTATAAATGATTTGTGGAGAATTTAACAACTTAACAACAATATTTTTAAGGTAGGAGCATGATACAATTAAGCACAATATTTATACTAAGCATGTGCATCAGAAGATAGTTCAAAACAGTCCATACATGCTTCTTTTATATTAAATAGTGACTGGATATCATGTGCAAAAAAAAAATATAACTATAAAACAGTCCATGGCACATGATACATACATATCCACTAAGTCTTCTTAGGAACATATATCATGTTCTTTACCTTGGGGCTAAAGAACATGCTAGATGTGTTAGGTTGAGGTCCATAAGATGTTGAAGCAATGTTGCTCACATTTATAGTCCTCTTAGGAACCCACTTGAGATTAGTTCCTTTTAGGCCATATTTCTTAATATTACATTGATATACAAGATGACCACTCATGCAACAATATGTACATTTCTTAAATGGTAGCTTAGACATGAACCTAGGGGGATAGTGGTTTGTCTTTCTTGGTTGAACAAAGGGAGGTTTTTGAAAGCCAAGTCCATATTTAGTAGATTCAACCCTTTGTCTACCAAGGAGGACATTCAAGTTGTCTCTCCCACTAGTCATTCTATCAACCATTATCTTTAACCTATCCACTTCATTAGATAATTCAACACATTTAGCACATGGAATAGTGGAAGGGGGATTCACATCATCACATGATCCAACAAGACAATTCATAAAAAGATTTTCATTTTTAAGATCTTCATTGTCTTTCATTAGATCATTTACAATGGTTGTTAAGCTATCAACATTGTTTTGCAAGTTATTTTTCTCCTTTTTAATTTTCTCAACCTTAGAGGTTAATTTTTCATTCTCAACTTGCAAACATTTATAAGCATATAATAGATCATCATAAGATGGACCAATCATAGAAGAAGTATCACATGAACTAGTGTCACACATAGAGTTAGAATTATTACATGAACTACTATCACATGAAAAGTTAGAAGAGTGACAAGAGTATACCTCGGTATGTTCATCCTCTAGATTTGCCATTAAGCACAAGTTTGCCTTTTCACTACTTGAGGAGCTTGATGAGCTTGATGAATCATCCGAGAATGCCATGTAGGCCTTCTTTTTCTTTTTGCCTTTACCTTTCTTGAACTTGCCGTTGTCATATTTATTCTTTTTATTAGGACAATCCTTTTGGAAGTGGCCTTCTTTTCCGCACTCAAAACAAGCATTGTTTGAGTTTGCATTGCTTGAATTGTTGTCTTTTCTTCTTTGGCCAACATCTCTTCTTCTTCTTTTGCTGAACTTCTTGTTGAAGAATTTGGTGAATGACTTGTTAAACTTTTTCACAAACATTGTCATTTCGTCGTCTTCACCGGAGCTTGAATCACTTGATGATGTATCAGTACTTTCCTTACTTTCCTTTGAATGGGATGATGATACCTTGAGAGCTAATCCCTTTTGTTTCTTCTTGTTAAGCTCACGGTTAGCCCTTCTGTTTAACTCCAACTCATATTCTTGAAGCTTTCCAAATAAGGTAGCTATTGACATTGTAGAGAGGTCTTTAGCTTCATAGATTGCCGAAGTCTTTGCATCCCATTCCTTAGTAAGACATCTCAGAATTTTGTTAACTAACAGTTCATCATCATGGAAAATATTTAAAGCATTCATTGAAGTAACTATATGCATAAAACGTTTTTGCATGTCAAATATAGATTCACCCTCATGCATCTCAAAGAGCTCAAACTCTCTAGATAATGCATTTTGTTTAGAACGCTTTACTTCACTAGTACCTTCATGAGTTGTTTCTAAAAGAAGCCACATCTCACGTGCGGTCTTACATGAAGATACTCGGTAGTATTCGTCTTTGCCAAGTGCATTAACTATTAAGTTCTTTGCTTTTGAGTTGTATTGGGCTTTCTCTAATTCATCTCTAGTAAAATCTGTGTGTTTTTTAGGCACAGTTTTTCCATTGTCATCTAGTGTGGTTGGAGGCTGATATCCTTCCTCTACACTATACCAAATTTTAAGATCTACTGACTCAAGGAAAATCTGCATCCGAGTTTTCCAATAAGGAAAATCAATCCATTGAAAAACGGAGGACGGTTGGTTGAACCACCCTCAAGAGGAATATCCTGATGGAAAGAAGCCATAGGATCTTTAACTCTTTGGCAGATAGCCAATCACTCAGAGCACGTAGCTCTGATACCACTTGTTGGGCAAGTGGCTTCTTACACAGGACGCTTACGGAACACCTAGAGGGGGGTGAATAAGTGTTCTCAACTTTTTCAAAATCTTTTTGAATTCAGTAAACAATTACACAATTTTCCTTCAATCCCTATATGCCCAAAATAGTTTTTCGCAATGCTAAGAACAATGTAGTAACATAAAGCGTACCTTAGCAATTATAGAGTATAAACGCAGCAATTATAATAGAATTAGTGTAACTGTCAGTCTCAACAGATCTCAAATTTTGAGCAAAGTAAAACAGAAAATGAGGTTAGGGTTCTTCAACCTTAGTTCCAAGAAACTTGAAATAAATGCTTCCAAATGGTTGAGAACTTATCAAAGAGTAGAGAACGTGAGAGCTTTGAGAATTTTCTTGCAAACTTCTGAAGAACAAAGTTGATTACTGAGAGAAAAATGAGATCGCGTTTTATTTTTTGAGAGCGTAAAGTGAAGAAGAAAGGTACTGTGAACATTTGAAAGCTGTATGTAATTGTAAAAGTTTCTCTCTCTCTTTTAGTATTATATACAAAAGGATTCTGACTACGCTTTTGTCTAGAGGAAAGTGCAATTGCTTTTTTTTATTATTATTATTTAAAATCTAACTAACTTAGTATACTATAGCTTTTAGCCTTTTAAACAAAGATGAATCTCTGTGTACGTGCGTTGGACAAAACAATTGGTTTAAACAATATTTTATTTATTAAAAGCAAAAGTTTGTATATATGTATAAAAACCAATCAGCGTAACAAATTTTTTAAGAGGATGCTGTAGTTTTTCGTTTCATATATACATATATATATATATATATATATAGCCTTTAGATATAAGTTGAATCCTTTGGGTTTCTGTTATATATATATATGCATATATCAAACAACGTAAAACCAATTTTGAAAAGAACGTCAAAATATATATCCATATATATTAATCAACGTAAAAAATATATTCATATACTTTTTCTCTTCTTTTCTTTTTTATTCTTAAAACAGATTTTTAATTGATTTGGATTTTATTTTTAAAAACCTGTTTATTTAATTTTTAATTAATTTTTTTATTAGGTCACTCAACATAACTAAATACATGTTATGCAATGATATGCAATGGAGCTTGGAATCATGCTTAATGATATATCTAATGTGTTACAAAAAATCTAAAAATTATCTAACCCGAAACTTTAGCATCTTCAAATGAGTTCTTCATGTTTTGACATCATCAAAACTATTTAGGCATAACCTTGTAGACTATAGGAGG
The DNA here is from genome assembly GCF_033153095.1 of Gastrolobium bilobum. Lineage (NCBI taxonomy): Eukaryota > Viridiplantae > Streptophyta > Magnoliopsida > Fabales > Fabaceae > Gastrolobium > Gastrolobium bilobum. The sequence continues at coordinate 132,452 of NW_026897770.1, read as the reverse complement.
TCCTTCATAATCGATCAAACATAATGTAGTTTGTAAACAAAAAATTTGTAAATAAAGTATAAACATAAACATGTTTCTAAAAGTAAAATCAAACGTATAATTTATCTTTCTTTAAACATGTTTTTACAGGATAACTCTTTCACTTGTGGATTAAATAAATTCTGGCCTGCTTTGGCCTGTAGGGGAAACGGGCTATTTCGGTTAATGCAAATAACTAAAAAATTTCTTCTTTTAATGGGCATTTGCAATTAAATTTTATATTTTTCTCTTGAGAAAATAAATCACAATCTAATGACAGTCTAATCTTTACTTACACACGAACGCAGATAATAAGAGGCAATTTTTTCTTTGAATTAAATAAATTCAAAAATAAAAAGAGGTATAAAAAAATTCAATTGACTTCAAAAAAAGAAGAAGAAAAAAATGTTTTATTTCTCAGAAAAAATTATATGAAAAAGAAAATCAATCAAAAAAGATAAGGAAAGCGAAAAAGAGTTACTTGACCTCAATTATTTTTTGTGGGTGGGTTAGATTCTCGAATATTCTCATAATCCGAATAGAAAAAGGAACCCGCATAAGTATGAGATTAATTCTGAATTCAGTCACGTGACAATTATTTATTTCTGATCCAAAGGTTCTCAGTAGGATTTGAAGCCTGTTATTTAGACAGTTTATTCCTTAAGTAACTCATATTTGAGTTAACCCTCGAATTTATTTTAACCAAGCCCAGCAAAATAAATAAAATGAACAGTTCGCGGATTGAATTTGTTTGAATTTGAAGAGAGTAGGAAAAAATCACTGTAAAGGCATTGTAAAACCAGTCGCGACCCCTCCAAGTTTAAAGATTTTATTTTTATCCAATTTAAACATGTTAATTTTTATCATGTTAGTTTTTTTTTTTTAATTAAATTTTTTATCTATTATTTTTTATAATTTATTTAAGTCACTTAAAAGTGCGTTCTGTTTAAATATATGCATATCTGCCTACAAAGGTGGGCACAGTTGGCTAAGGGTTTGGTCCATACCCCTCAAAGGCGTGGGTTCAAATCCCACGGGCTGATGTGAGGACTTTGTAGGTGGGTGATATGTAATTTCTTCCAAAAATCCTCAAAGAAGTTGAGGGTCTTCCCTGGGAAATCGGTGTCTAAACCCACTTAAACTTTTCTTGAATTAAAAAAAAAAACAATATATATATATATAGGCAAGATCCTTTGACACCGGTGTCAAATTTGAAATTTGACACCTCATCTGAGAGCCGTTAGATAAAAAAAGATTAATGGTGTCACAAGCTTACAAATCAGAGTCGTTGATTTTTTTGATCTAACGTCTCGTCAGATGAGGTGTCAAATCAATGAGGTGTCAAATTTTATATATATATATATATATATAGTGTCAAAGGATCCTTTGACACCGGTGTCAAATTTGAAATTTGACACCTCATCTAAGAGCCATTAGATCAAGAAAAATCAACGGTGTCACATGCTTACAAATCAGAGCCATTGATCTTTTTGATCTAATGGCTCTCAAATGAGGTGTCAAATTTCAAATTTGACACCGGTGTCAAAGGATCCTACCTCTCTATATATATATATATATATATATATATATATATATATATATATATATATATATATATATCTCCATGAATTACCGGACCACCACTGTTTTTATATTCCAAATTTCCAATCACTATAATTGAAACTAATAATTCCCAGAAAACCATTACACCGAATTGGGAGAATAAAAAAGTATTCTTCTTCACCAAATATATATAGTTCAATTGAAGTTGACGCATTGGAACTGAGCAGAGATGAGGTAAGAACATATGTTTGATGCTATATCCAGTATCATCTTAAGGAATAGTTTAAGGGATATATTTTTCTTATATTGTGAAGAAAAAATTGTTGTAAAAATAAAAGTATAACTGGACTCCATATGTAAGAAGAGAGAGAAAAAAGAGTGGTGAAACACAATTCTTTTTTATGTGTGTAGAAGAGTTATTTATCACATATAAAATGAGATAGACATAACTCATAATTTAAAGCCTTAACCTGACTCGAACAGAATTACCTCCAATGTGATACTGATGGTTTATAAAAAAAAAAAATGTTTTTCCTTCTTCTGGAGATAATTCTACCTGTCCACCCTCATAATCTGGCCTTCCTTAAGTGCCCATAAACAATGATGATCAAAGACTCAACTTAAAAGAAATACTTGACTCATTGGAATGAAATTTCGTGAGAATCTTAAGGGGAAGGCTTAAAGAATTTGTCTTCAATAAAAAAGCGTTGGTATTGATACGCATAATAATAAATTAATCTTACTTTGTATTGTTATTCTATATATCTCTCTTCTCAAAAGTGATTAAGTGTAAGGAGAAGCATAAAGCATTTGAATAAAAGTAAAAACTAACATGTCTGAATCAGAGTTATGATATGATTGAGAACTTGCCAAGTACTCGCCAGCTGTCGCAATTGATGCATGCGGTTCAAATGCAGGTTCAACGGTGTCGCTCGCCGCTTGCAACTACACACGTGCCGATCATGATCATCTAAATCCTACGTCCTTGTCCGACACGTGTGAACATGGCTAGCTCTCACGGTGTCACCAACCCCATTCTCTTTCTATACGCATATATATATATATATATAACCATTATTCGTCATTTGCACTGCACAAGAAGTAAAAGGAATGAACCAGGGTGAATAATAATTAAGCTGAATTAGCTACTCAAAATTTCTTACCTTAAAAAAGTAAGAATTATGAGCCAAGAGCAGCCACGTAGACTTGACCATGAACCGATTAAGTATGGTGAGGTTTTCAATGTGTCTGGCGAGTTAGCATCCAAACCCATCACGCCAAGAGACGCTGCTACAATTCAATCTGTGGAAAGCCAAGTATTGGGTCAGACTCGAAGAGGTGGTCCTGCAGCAGTGATGGAATCAGCCGCCGCAAAAAACGAGAGAGCTGGTCTTGTCAGCCACAACGCCGTCACAAACCTTGCCAGAAACGAAGGCGTTACCATATCCGAAACAAATGTAGGAAACAACCGTGTCATCACGGAGACACTTGGTGGACAGGTAATTAATTGGTGACTTCAAACACTATACTGCCTTGGCCTTTTTGCTTGAGATTTTGATCAATTGCATCTATTTTTTTTGGAACAGGTTGTGGGGCAGTTTGTGGACGGTGCAGATGAGCCCAAGGGGACTATAACTGACGATGCAACCGGATCAACGGTGGATGAAGGTGTTCTTGACTCTATGGGAGCTCCTAAAGTTAGAGCAAGCGAAGACTATGATTTCATAAGCAACCAAGGTGCTGCCAGTACTCTAAATGCTAGGCTTTCTAGCGACGAAGATAAGAATACAGAGTCCAATGTTTCAACGGTACGGAACGTGCTGCATGAATCATTAGTTATTATTTAAATTTGTTACGCTCCTTAACATGCATTATTTCCCTGTATATGTATATGCTGGAATTAATTCATTTGAGAAGACGAAAATTAATTCGGGATACGATTGCATTCATGCAGGTGCAACATGAAAATCCCGATATTATAAGTAGCGTACCTGGTGGCATGGGAGCATCCATGGCGACCGCAGATCACAGGGTTGCTAAAAATAAATGAAGAACACTCCTAAGTTCGCGATCGTTTGTTTGTTTTTTTTTTTTTTTTCAGTTACTCTTTAGAGAGGAAGAAAATATGTAATCGACAAAGGCTTTCTTTCATCTATTGGCGGTGTAGTTTCAGTCAGCCTAATAGGTTATGACAAAACAATCTTTAAGTACACTTAAACATGTTACTTTACCTGGATATTATCATTATTATGTATTATGTTTTAAACATCTTTATTCTTATTTTTTTTCTTATTTGTGTAGGTGTCTCGCACATCGTTTTCATGAAATGAATAATAGACAAAGATTTAAGAGTAAATACCTTTTTGGTTCCTAACAAAAAACACGGTCCCCACTTTAGTTCCTTATAAAAATAAATTTGTCAATTAGTCCCTAACAAATTCAAAGTGGACTCATTTTAGTCCTTTTGAGGGACTAATATGAGTTTTTTTTTGAATTCGTGAGAGACCACGATTTCAACTAAATGGCTCCACTTTGAATTTGTAAGGGATAAACTGACTAATTTATCTTTGTAAGGGACTAACTGACTAGTTTATTTTTGTAAGGGACTAAAGTGGGGACCGTATTTTTTGTTAGGGACCAAAAATGGTATTTCCTCGATATTTAATTATTTGGTTAAATCGAGCTGTTTTAGTATCCACCTTCGTCATTTAACAGCCTGTTTGGTTAGGATTACAGTGGCGGACGCAGGAATTTTAATAAGAAGGGGCGAAAATAAAAAATACTATATCTTACATAAAAGTACTTGAAATACAATACAAATTTAATATACAAAAAATTGAAAAAAAATCTATTGCAGAAATTAATATCACTTCACTTACTCTTGCTCTACGTGTTTTCATTTTATTAAACTCATATATAATTGAATTCGTGCTAAAATTCAAAATAATTTTTTTATTAATGTATGTAATCAAAGATAGTCTATGACTATACATACATGCACAGATCTTAGGAAGGTGGAAGTTGATTGTGCCTGGCTCTAGATTTTTTTTTTTTAATACACAGCCAAAATCGTAAGGCTAAAGAAGGAGGTTGGTAATGGACAAAATACGGAAATGAAAGAGAGGATAATATGATATTCTCAAGGAAAAATATGGGTAAGAGTGTGGGCAGAAACATGGAGAATTGAGGGGCCCTTTGGTACAAGGCATTTTTTAGGATTTCTGAAAAACTGATAGTGGTAATCATATTTACCCATGTTTGGTACAAGTTTTTTAAAATTTTCCCAAAAATCTGATTTTTCTGGGATTTTATTTTGTGTGTAATTTTTTTTGAAAATACCATCTAGGGGTGGTATTCTAGAATTTCTATGGCAAGGTAAAATTTAATACAACTAAATATAGTATTAAGAAAATTAACCCAATATTTCCGGGAATATTTTAGTCTACCAAATACTTTTTTGCTAACATTTTCAGAAAACTCATCTTCCTATCATATTCCTGGAAATCGTGATTCCCGGATAAAAAATATTTTTTCTCTACCGAACTCCCCCTAAAGAAAAAAACATGTAAAACACGGTAATTTCATTATCATATTTTTCTACATATATTATAAAAAAAATCTAAAATTTTAGAGGAGGCGGGGGCCCACCCTAGCCCCCTACTGGGTCCGCCTCTGCTTACCACAAAAGTGAATTGTGTTTTTAAAGGCAGATTATCGAGTAAAAGTCATTTCTTCCTCGTTTGCGGAGAAAATTGGCAATGCTTCGAGGGCATGGGCAGGGATTTTGGAGAAAAATTTCGATGATCCGTGAGCATCGGACTTGATGTTTCCTTGAAATTTTTTAGGACATAAAAAAAATATAAAAAACACATAGGTAAAATGGGAAAAATAAAATTTTCTTTTTAGTATTTTTCTCCAGAATTTTTATGTGTTTTCAATCTTCGTGGTGATTAGTTTCATTCCTACTTCCGTCCCTACTTCCGATTTGAGCGGGGAATTTCCTTATTTTAGAAGCGAATACACTAGATCAAAGTTCATAATTACCAATTATAAATAAAATAATTTAACACATTTTTCATTTTTATTTTTTTGAAAATTAATTTTTTTTGTTTTATGTGAAACTTTAATTTTCGTAGTATATTATATTAAATATTTAATAATTTAACATATAATACTTATCAATTTCGCAAAGAAACATAAGATAAATAGTTCAAATAAACAGAACCCACATACCATATTCTAATCTGAGTTTTGCTCACATTGGTCAGGGTTTGATCGAGGTTTAACATAAGAACTTTTTAAGTTTTCAAAGATTGAAGATACATATCAAGAAATTGTATATATTTTCAAATTGAAAATTTCCTATACATTAATTTGGTAAAACATCGATAAATTTTTTGTGATATGTAATGAAATTTTAAAAGGCTTGCAATTTCTTATGTTGCATGAGAAATTCAAATTTTCTTACTGAGAGAGAAAGAGGTAGGGTCCATCTTAAAGAAAAAAAAATGGTTGGCACGGACATCGAAGTGAGAATGGTAGGAGAGGAGACAGAGACTTCTCATGCAATATGAGAAGTCTTTTTCTCAATTTTAAATATTATAAATGTCGGAACGTGTCAGAGTGTCATATACGACACTTCAGAATTTATTTTTGGAATTTGTCCCTGTTTTCCTCCTATTATTTTTATTTTTTTGATAAAAATTTTCTCTTATTTATTTTGAAACTCTTAGAAGAGAATTAATTTTCATTTTTTTCTTTTTTCTTCTCACTTCTATTTATGTAACAGAAAAATGAATGTTAACATTATTTCTTTAGCATACTTTTCACAACATATTATTTTATTATCATTTAAATTTTATGTGGGTTGCAATGAATAAAAGATGAACATAAATTATTTTGTAGGATAAATATAAAAATCTTATGATAATAAAAATTATGTTTATTAACCCTTTTGCTCTTTATTTTAAAAAAAATTATCACTTTGTCTCTCTTTTCAAATTATATGTTGCTATTTACAAAAAAAAATATATATATATATGTTGCTCATTTTTTTTCACATTACACATATCTCAACTAACTTAGACAATATCCATAATATGATGGATACAATTATAAAATCATTAAGAATAATAAAATGAATGAACTATTATAGATATTTTTCAGAGATATTAGACAACATCATTATATATAATAAATAAAATAATCAAAACTGAAGGCCAGTCCACCTCTATATCTACTATGGTTGTTATATATGCTTTCTTTCCAACTGGAAAAGTAAAAGCGACCTGTGTTAAAAGATGGTTTCAGAATAAAAAAATTGTCGTGTGCTTCTTGTTCTATATATCCAGCATGTACCAAATTACTCCTTTTTCATGTTCAAGAATGTCGGCATCGCACCAACAAGTAGGAATACTGCATAACGCTTAAACACCCCTGGGAGGCCTAAGTGTAACAAAAAAAAAAAGTTAAACGTTAATGTATCGATGACAAATTCATATGAATTAAGGGGTTAAATAGAATATCTTTTATGTTCTATAATTCTTTCGCACTCTGGATTTTAGCAGCTTTGTAACTCTTTCGATCTACATGCATCCAGTAATTCAACTGGCGCCAAAGACATTATTCTATGCTCTTTCAAACTGTCCTAATTCTTACGCACACAACACAACAAAAGAAAAAAGTGTTTATAAAAAAAAGCAATGTACAATAGTTTTCACAATATAGAAAATGCAATGTCGAAGAGAATGACCCATTCATGCAAATTTCATGTCTTGTGAATGTAAATTTTATGTTTCTTGCATGCAATATCAATTTATGTCATTATATTATATTTGATATTAAAAAAACATAAACATGAATAATATAGTAAGCTCATAATTTTTCTCCCATTTTCTATTACTTTTAAATTTATTTTATTTTATAAACAGTGTATCAATTGCATGAATTCTTTGAATTTTTAGAACTCTTTTCAAAATAAATTTACTAAACAAACATTTTTTATTCTTTTGTTCAGAAAATTAGTTTGTATGAATTATTTTATAAAATAGTTTTCAAACAAAAACTAAAACACAATCAAACATAGCCAATTTTTTAGGTTTTGAATGCTCCAGTTGGGGTCGCAGATTGCAATGAAACCAAATAACTCTACAAATATATATTGTCCTCTTTAAAATATCATCTTCATCCGCATCTTGAGGGCGGAGGATTCGTCACAAAAGTTTTCAATTTAATGATAACATCCTCTTACATACAATATATAACGTGGCTATTTAATAAAATATAATAATAATAAATGTACTCCCGATATCTTGATATATATTTTTCCTTCAAGATGAAAGTGTTAATAGATAGATAAACTTGTTCTTTAACACCAGAGCGCAGATATATAATTATATATTAACACGGAACAAGTTCGTGCTCGCTGGATAATGAGGCTGCAGAATCGTGGGCTCGTGGCAATACCACTTAATAATGTTACTGTTGTTGCATAATAGAGAAGCTGAAATGGAGAATATGGAAGTTAGAGAAGCTGGCGTGGAGAAGATGAAAGTTAAAGTGGATAATAACTGATATGTTGAAATCAGTTTTATCAGTTCCATAAATCATGTAGTTAAGTTATAGCTTTCTGTTAGTGTTCTTAGTGCATAGCTTAAGTGTATCTATATTTACACATTGTATATATAGTTGATGTAAGACCTTGAATCTTTTAGAATTTTCTGATATGAGAATATACAGTGTTTTCCATCATAAGATGGTATCAGAGCTTCTCAAGAAGCTCTGATTCTCAGCCCTTCTTTTCTTACTTGTTCTTCATCGTTTTCTGAAGAATTTTATCAATGGCGAATCAAAGTCTACCTTTTGATTTTCTTACCAATTCATCACACTCGTATTACCTTCATCCCAACAAAAATACGTCACAAGCCTTAGTTTCAACACCACTTGGTGGAAAGAATTATCACATATGGTCTAGAGCTATATCTATGGCACTTTTGTCAAAGAATAAAATCAGTTTCATTGATGGAAGCTTACCACCACCACCAGAAATGGATCAGTCTTATAGTGCATGGCAACGTTGCAACACCACTGTGTTAGGATGGATCCACCGTTCTATTTCTGCATCTGTTCTTTAGTCTATTCTATGGATTGATCGTGCAAGTGATGCATGGAAAGACTTCAAGGAACGATTCTCTCAAGCAGATATCTTCAGAATTTCTGATCTACAAGATGATGTATACAAATTGAGGCAGGGAGATCGGACAATAGTTGATTATTTCACGAATCTAAAAGGTTTGTGTGATGAACTTGATAATTTGAGGCCTCTACCTGCTTACAAATGTGATATCTTGTGCACCTGTCCTGCTCTTTCTGAGATTCGTACTCGAAGAGATCAAGATTAAACAATCTGTTTCTTAAAAGGATTAAATGAGCAATATGCTCATGTTCGATCTCAAATCATGCTGGTAAATCCTCTACCTGATGTTAATAGAGTTTTCTCACTGTTGTCCCAACAAGAAAGGGAATTTCATTTTAATTCCATAACAGATGAGAACTCAAAGGCATTTTTCACTGAAATTGATGATAACAGAAGAAGTTTTGCTTCAAATAGAGGTCGTGGACGTTTTTCCTATACTGGAGGCAGAGGACGTGGTAGAGAGTCAAAATTTTGTGTACATTGCAAAATGACTAAAAACACTATAGAAACCTGTTATTTTAAACATGGTTTCCCTCCAGGTTATAAACCATAGAAAGCTCAGGTTGAAAATGCAGTTGTTCAAGTCAATTCTAATGAAGGTTCAGCTGTCATAAACAATAATGAAGGTTCAGGCGTTACTTTGTCATCTCAACAGTTTCATGACCTTATGCAAGCCTTGCAATCACCAAAAGAATCTGTTCATGTCAATCTTGTTACAAGTTCTACACTGACTGCTGAAACAAATGGATTGACAGGTAGACAGTTGCGCTGGATCCTTGATACTGGCGCAACTGATCATATAACTTGTTCATGTTATAATCTTGCCTTATTCCATAAAATAAACCCAGTGTCCATTAATTTGCCAAATGGTTCTAGAGTTATGGCTTCATATGCAGGAAACATTCATTTTTCAATGATTTGATACTGTATGATGTTCTGTATGTACCACAGTTTTGTGTCAACTTGATTTCTGTAAATAAACTCCTTTCAACCTTACCTTGCTACTTAGTTTTTTCTAATGACCATTTCTACATTAAACAGGAACCTACCAGGAGGAAGATTGGTACAACTAAACAACATGGAGGTCTTTTCAACTTGGCTGCCTCTCCAATACAAGACACAACCATTCCAACCAATGTTGTTTTTTGTCATTCCAGTATTAAAACCAGTAGCAATGATTACATCCTTTGGCATCTTAGACTAGGCCATATATCTCCTACTTCTCTAAAACACATGTCTTCCAAATTTCCTGTTATTCCTTATAAAGTTGTATCACCTTGTGACATATGCCATTATGCTAGGCAGCGCAAACTGCCATTTTCTTCAAGTACTAGTAAAATAAATAATCCATTTGAACTGTTACATATGGATATATGGGGACCTGCTTCTGTTGTTTCTGTTCATGGACATAGATATTTTTTATCTATTGTTGATGACTACTCACGCTATACTTTGCTTGTTTTCCTTAAACACAAATCAGATGTTCGAGCATCTGTTCAACAATTCTTAACCTTTCATGAAAACCAATTCCAAACCAAAGTAAAATCTATCCGAAGTGACAATGGCCCTGAGTTCCTCATGCATGATTACTTCAAAACCAAAGGAATTTTCCATCAAACTACGTGTGTAGAAACCCCTCAACAAGATGACATTGTTGAAAGGAAACACCAACACCTCATGAATGTTACACGTGCCCGATTTTTTCAATCTAAAGTACCACATCCTTGCTGGTGTTATGCACTTGCTCAAGCCACACACATAATTAACCGTCTTTGCACTCCTTTCTTATCTTACAAAACACCATATGAAACCTTATACCAGAAACCATCTTCCTTTGATCATCTTAAAACATTTGGCTGCCTATCCTATGCTTCCACCTTACAATCATATCGATCAAAATTTTCCCCTAGAGCACACAAGTGCATATTTCTTGGTTATCAAGATGGTACCAAGTGACATATTCTACTTGAATTGCCTTCTAAATGCATATTTTTATCCAGAAATGTTGAATTTTATGAATTGGTGTTTCCTTTCACTGACATAGACACACCTATCTCACCTATTTTTCCAATTCCTTCCCATACTTCATTTGATGATATATTTCCTACACATGTTCCTTTTCCTACAACTGTTCCTGAATCAGACACATGTTCCCATACAGATATTACCCATGATAATTCCCCTCTCATACCCCCTCGTAGATCCTCTCGTATTAAAAGGAAACCAGGATATCTCACAGACTTCCACTGCAACCATGTTGTTTCAAGTACTCAATCTTCCTCAGGTACTCCTTACCCCCTTTCATTTGTTTTATCATATAATTCTTGCTCTCCTGCATACACCCAGTTCTGTCTCAATGTCACCACTATAACAGAACCTAAATCATACACTGAAGCTTCTAAGCTACCTAGCTGGCAACAAGCCATGGCAGCTGAGATTTCTGCTTTGGAACTCAATCATACATGGGATTTAGTTTCTCTTCCTCCTGGGAAACACACAATTGGAAGCAAATGAGTTTATAAAGTAAAATATAAGGCTGATGGTTCAGTTGAACGTTGTAAAGCGAGATTGGTTGCCAAAGGATACACCCAACTATAAGGGGTGTATTATTTTGATACATTCAGCCCAGTAGCTAAGATGACCACTATTCGTGTGTTACTTTCCATTGCTACTGCTCGACACTGGATTGTTGAACAATTAGATGTTAATAATGCTTTTCTCCATTGGGATTTGCATGAAGAGGTGTACATGACTTTGCCACCGGGTTTTACCTCATCTCCTGGTAAAGTTTGTCGGTTACGAAAGTCCATTTATGGCCTTAAGCAGGCTAGTAGACAATGGCATTCAAAGCTTTCTACTGCTCTTATTGCCCTTGGTTATATACAATCTATGGCAGATCACTCCTTATTTGTCTGAAGAACTGATATTTCTTTCACTGCTCTGTTGGTGTACGTTGATGATGTTGTCTTGGCAAGTGACAACCCAACTGAAATACAACGAGTTAAACATGCTTTAGATGCATAGTTTCGTATTAAGGATATGGGTCATCTGAGACATTTCCTTGGTTTGGAAATTTCACGTTCAAAAGTTGGAATGGCTGTGAATAAAAGGAAATACGTATTAGAAATTCTATCAGATAGTGGATTTTTGGGAGCCAAGCCTTCTTCTACACCCATGATTCCTTCACTTCATCTGTCTCGCGATCAATGCTCTGCTCTTATTGACACTAAAGCTTCCTCTTTTCGTCATCTCATTGGTCGTTTGTTATATTTAACGACTACAAGACCAGACATTTCATTCTCTGTCCAACAACTCAGTCAGTTTGTTGGTTTTCCTACTTCTGAACATTTGTTAGCTGCCAATCGTGTTTTGCGATATATAAAAGGATCTCCCTCGACTGGTTTATTTTTTTCAGCGTCCAATTCATTACAGCTAAGTGGTTTCACCGACTCTGATTGGGCTTGTTGCCCTGATACAAGAAGATCCGTTTCAGGAATGTGCATTTTCCTTGTGTCTACGTTGATATCTTGGCGATCTAAAAAGCAACCTACTGTTTCACGTTCCTCTAGTGAAGCAGAATATAGAGCTCTTGCTTCGTTGACGTGTGAGCTCCAATGGATCACTTACTTGCTCCTTGATTTACATGTTCCATGTTCTCAAGCAGCTCATGTGTATTGTGATAATGTCTCTGCCATTTACCTTGCTAAAAATCCAACTCTACATGAACGTTCCAAACATATTGAAATCGATATCCATGTTACAAGGGAGAAGCTTCAAGCTGGTTTATTGAAATTGTTTCTTGTGGATTCCTCTAACCAGTTCAGTGGCGGAGCCGGACCAAAAGTTTAGGTGGTGCCAAATTTTTTTAACATATTAAATTATCAAGATATTTATCGTAATTATACAAATTAATTAAAAAAAAATTATTATGAATTCTAGCATAGTTATTTAAATTATGTATGAAATAATATCTGGTAATATTAAAAATTCAAATGAACAATCGTTAATGATTATGGGTTCGCTTTTTCTGCAGTCATTGTATATAAGTTATCTGCAGTAAGTCCAATACGACATCGTTTTGGGACAGAAATTATGGTGTTTTTGTAATTTTATTTTATTCTAGGATTATTATAGTCTTTATAATTATAATTTTTTAATTTTTCAATCCCAAAACGATGTTATTTTGAGAGTAAATGCAGATAACTTATATGCATTAAGTGCAGAAATATTTTTCTAAATGATTATATATCAAAGCAAACATATAAAAAGACACTAACCTTTTGGGTAAGCATTTCAAACATAAGAATTTTACTTTCCTCCCATAGCATGATAAGTAATGAACCAAGCATTGTCATAAGGATATGAAAACACACAAATATAATACTTTTCTATAAATTTCACTTTATAATTGAGATATTAACTATAAATTAAAGCATACAGACAACATTTAGAGTCAAAGGGATTCTCCTTCATTATACTTTTCTATTTACAAAATATATTTTTATTTGATTCTTCCATCTTTTCATTTCGTAAGCCATTGCTATTTCAATCGAAGTCTCGCAGAGCTAACAAGTTGTGCAACAAGTCAGATGAAAAAAAGAGCAAGAGAGAGAAATCTAATTGCAATTGTAAGTCACAAATTAGGACTTTGAAAGTGATTTTAATTTATGGTCAGGTAAAAGGATTTGGGTATTGGATTTTATTTTTCTGATTGAAAAACATAAATATAATTATATTTATTTAGGTGGTGCCAAATTATAAATTTAATCTTTGTTAATTATAATTAATTATATATTTACATATAATAAATATTTTTTTTTTAAAACCAAGCAGGTGCCTTGGCACCTGCTGGCATAGGAGTGGCTCCGCCACTGAACCAGTTGGCTGATTTTTTTACAAAAGCCCTTCATCCATCTCCTTTCTCTTCGATTATTTCCAAGCTTGGACTTCGTGACATCCACCGTCCAACTTGTGGGGGGTGTTGCATAATAGAGAAGCTGGCGTGGAGAATATGGAAGTTAGAGAAGCTGACGTGGAGAAGACGAAAGTTAAAGTGGTTAATAACTGATATGTTGAAATCAGTTTTATCAGTTCCATAAATCATGGAGTTCAGTTATAGCTTTCTGTTAGAGTTCTTAGTGCATAGCTTAAGTATATCTTATGTTTACACATTGTATATATAGTTGATGTAAGAACTTGAATCTTTTAGAACTTTCTGATATGAGAATATACAGTGTTTTCCATCATAAGAACTGCATAAGTGCTTGATCTGATGCTAAGCGTTGAAAGAAGTTCCCAGCCAATTTTTGGTTTCCGTCTTTCCTCACTCTTGCTTAGCATATGACTCACGAAGACTCTTGTCACTCCTAACTGCAATAATTTCAAAGGTCAATGGAAACATATGGTGTTGGGCCACCAACTCACAAGGGCCCGGCTGTTAGAAAACCATCAATAACCCACAACAGGCCCAGCTACTTACCGGACTATTATTGATAGCACATCCACCAATTGTTTTTAATAATATTAATGCCTTAATTTCCCTGTAATTATCAGCCGTCAGATGATATCGTAATGTAGGAAGTGTGTCATAGTGACATACTGTCCATGATTTTATGTCAAACAACGACGTCGGTGTACACGCATGATCAAATAAAAGTTCACACTTGACAGTAATGGAAATTTAAACCATTCATTTTTAAGAGAGGGAGAGATTATTTGAACGATAGATCTGGATTATCTTCTCTTGTTATTTTCATAAGCAGCCCTTCATTTTGCTTTATTATTGCCCGTCGTCACCAGAATTGATGGTATGGTTACCAGAATGGATTGTATTAGATCTTGGACGCAAAATGAAGCAAAATATTTCGTCATTAACTCTATACCAAGCAAAACACCTTCACCACGTGCTTGCTCTGACGCCTCTGATCATATAGTTACAAGGGTAGTTGGACGATCCTAATATCTTCTACCAGACCATATTTTCCTTCTTTATATTCCATTCCCCACGTACGTTCTGCTGATTCATCCCTCAGGGTTTAAACCTGGATCCGGAAGGAAGATAAATTTGGCTTCCAACTTAAATGTTATGCAATATATGTGTGTCTCCATATATATGTGGCTATTACTTATTTAATTTTTCTGCATGTATGCTATAATTATTGTGTGTTTATGCCATTTTATTTATTTATTTTGAAAGTAAAAAAAATTAAGTATCTTTTTCTTAATCGTTTTGGGCAAGCAGGGCAGGCCCCGGTTGCGCATGCTGTCTATTAGCCACATGTCCTAAGAGCATTTCGTTGTTCTCTATTTTATATATATTTCTTGAAGAGTAAAATTTGAATTGATGACATAACCATAAGTCCTCCAAAAGAACGAAACACGAGTGTTACTGTGTTAGCAGTTAGCTCCTATGGCATTTTCTTCTTCTTGTGATTAAGCAAGCAATGTGAAGTCCTTATTGGTTTCGTAACGAAGAATTTGGATAGTTTATATTAAGTTACGTGTTCAATTCGTACTATTATATTTTTTTTAAAAAAGCTAGCAATGTGTAATCTAATATATTAGGGTAGTAGCTACATTTGAGGAATAAGAACGAGCCATATCAACTGTAATTGTTCTGAAAAAAAATTTGTTTTTATTCTTTACACTGTATACTATCAATAATATATAGTCTACAGTATATAATCACATTCGTGCTAAAGCTGTACCGAAGATGCGCTCTGTGTCCCTCAGCGGGTTATGCTGTTTCCAATCCAGTGAACACAGTAGGACGTACATTAATAATGGAATATTGAAGTAGGGGTCAGTTTTTCTGTGCTACGGAAATTGCAGGAAAATGCAGAGCTGGCCAAGCCAAGCCATGATAATCATGGGAACATGACAAGATAACAGCGGATTTGTGACCATCCTCGATCATTATTTTTACAACAATAACAACTTTTATACAATAGAATATTATCTCCAAGATAATGATTATTATGCATGATATATGACGTATGTGTGGGGCGACTCTACGAGGAGTCCATAGCGGGAGATAATTATTAATGGACTAAGTAGCCCAATGCTAATAAGTGAATTCGATTTCATATTTTAATCCAAAATTTTAAGGCATTGGTTCATGAGTTCATCTACTTATATCTATTTCACTTAGTACATTATCAACTAATGTGAGACTCATCACACTTGAATATTCCAACAATCTCCTCTTTAAATGTGAAATTCACCATTGATATGCTCTCCCTTAATTGAGTATCCCAGGGCCAAAGTACCCAACTCGCCTCTTAGTCAAACATCTTAGTAGTACAAGCTAACTCGGCTCTGATACCACTATCAGGCGGATCCAAGAGGAGCCCATGACGAGAGACAATCATCAATGGGTTAAGCTAACCCAATGCTAACAAGTAGATTCGACATAAAATCTCAACCCAAATGTTGAAAATCGACACACATAAATCGAAAAACGAAAAAAGAAAGGGAAGAGAGAGATCGATACAGTGATTTATCCTGGTTCACTCAGTGTAGACTACGTCCAACTTGTCCGTACTATATTCACATTACCATCACTCGTTACAAGTCACTCGATTTACAAAGAAATATACATATGATTTAGAAAGTACTAACAACAGCTATTTATGATCCTAAGTCTAAACTATTAATAAGTCAGATACTCACAATAATACCAGGCCTTTACGGTGTCTTCTAGTGACCCGCCAATAATTTTTTTTATCAATATGCAAAATATAAACCATACCTAACAGCGTCACATAGGCCTTATGAGTTCTCTCCCTCGTACAGGAAAATGGAACAGTTGGGATTTAAGGGAGCCACGCCTCAGGACAAGTCCTCATTGTGATATGTTGCATGAATGATGAAATAATAGCCGTCTGATGTATCACTTTCTTGTGTGATGATTTCAAAATGAAGTGGACCAAATATGAGTACGCCAGTTCCATCATATAAATATATAATTGTCTTATACTATTTGGATTCCTTCTTTCATTTAATAGTTTTTATTTTCATCGGTGTGTACGTAGTTAATACGATTCAGATTCACAATCATACTTGAATGCTTGCTGCAATACTATGTGCTTTGCTTTTGTTTGATACCTCTTGTCACCATTTCCCCATGTGCGCCTTGCTTTCATCCCAAACAAAATACACTCAACATCGGAACGGTTTGACTATTCTAGCCTTTACGCGCTCTTTTCGGTCGTAGAGTTAAGAAGCTCTTCAAGTTATACAGCATTCACACTTCAGACTCTTTGAAATCACCTAACAATTTTAATACAAATTTTGTTAGGATTTTCTATACGTGAAGGTGAAAACATAACTATTTATAGATTACCGTACTAAAAATATGTGACCGTGTGAGTGAGCGAGTGATATCAAAATATTGTTTTTCGAATCCATCTGAAAAACCAAAGGGTAAAAACAAAAATCGGCTTGGAGCGTGCAGTTACGCGCCATAGACGAAACGAAGAGTTGATTGAAGAATCTGTGTTCTGTTTAATACTACAGTGTTTTACGGCTGTCCCGTCACCGTTGAACACTTATCCACCGTACGAACCCAAAAACCACCGAATCTCCTTATTTTTTTTTTCCTTTTAGCTTTTTCTTTTAAGAAAAAGAAATAAAATAAAATAAAATTTCAGTGCTAACTTTTTAGAAGGGAGATATTTTCACTGCCAAAATTTTTCACTATATCACCGTTAGATTAACATTTTCTATCTCTATTTAAAATTTTTTTAACATTTTCTCTTCAATCTATTAGTAATATGATGGGTAATAGATTAATAGTAAAAAAATTAAGTAGTTAGAATATTATCGCTCAACTTTTTGATCTCATATATCTTCCCATTTGTGTTGGCAAATCAAAACAAGCACTATATATAACCATCAAGTTAAGAGTTTCCTTTTCTTCTTCTCATAAGTCATAACTATTATAAACAATACAATACGAACTATGCCAAGCACGGCGAGAATAGGAAGAAGAAGAAACAATCTCGTACGCCTAAACCTATGTTTCTCAAATTTGATGCAGCCGTTCACACCTGAACCTCCTCCTACGAGCCCCACTCAACATGATATTGATCACAACCGTCCATCACCTCCCCGCACCACATCATCATCAATCATGTTAAAGAATTTCAACACTCTCTATGACTATGACCATGCCATAGCCCTACAGTACCCTTTTTCGCTCCAAACCACCACCTTTGAACCCGAACCCGAACCCAAACCCGCTGACTTCGCCACCGCCTTCGCCTCCCAACGCTTCTTCTTCTCTTCCCCCGGCCGCTCCAACTCCATCGTTGAATCCACTAGCAACAACACCGATTGCACCCCACCCTCTTCCTCCTACTCAATATCGTCGTTGATGGCCACAGCGCCGCCGGCAGAGGATGAGTCCGCCTCCACCGCCGCCGCCGATGACGACAAAACTAAGAAGAAAAAGAAAAATAAGCTGTTTTTGAACGGCAGCGTGGCCGTGTCGACGTACTCGCCGGACCCTTACCTGGACTTCCGGCGGTCGATGCAGGAGATGGTGGAGGCGCGTCCGGAGTTGATGGACGTGAAGTCCAATTGGGACGTGTTGCAGGAGCTTCTTCTATGCTATCTTGCGCTCAACCCCAAGAGCATCCATAAGTTCATTCTTGGTGCTTTCGCTGATCTTCTCGTTAGCCTCATGTCATTCTCTTCTTCTTCTTCTTCTTCTTCGCCGCCGCCGAATCCCAATCCGGCAGACGTCTCCGCCGGTGGCCGTTGATGTTAGAGTTTAGAAAATTGATGAGAGGGAGGGTGCATTTGCATGTGTAACGTGGGTGCCAGCAAATTATTGTAAGATTAATTAAGAGGTTCAAACACAGTGTTTCTTTAGAGCTATAATATTTTAAGTTTTGAAATATAACATGTAGCTAACATGTGAGTTGTTAATAATTAAATATAGATTTTTACATTATCAAACTCGATGCTAAGTTGCTGATACAAATTTAGGATTTACTCGGTTAAGTAAATGTGCTGCTTCACAATTCACATTATGTGATTACATTTATTTAGTTTTTTTTTTTTTTTGGTAAGTGTGGTGATGAACGCAATGTTGGTCCCTGTAGGCATTCGTTTGGTATCTTCTAGTTCTATTACTTCCATTGGTATCTTTTGCTATATATACTTTTTGTTTTATTTGGCGAGGGTGCTCTGTATTTGAAGGAATCTTCTCTCAGTCTAATATGCACTGTGCTAGATCACACCGTTGAAGCTGATCCAATTGTTAATTGGGTCTTTTCTTATGAGGGTGTTACTGTTGTTGAATGTTGGCTCCGCAGCATGCTTCAGCGGGATGGAGAGTCTGATGCTGGATATTTTGATTGGTTGGGATAAATGTAGGGTACACACGTTCAAGTTAGTATGCCAGCTATATACGAGCTTAAATCAAAATTGATTAGAGCATGTTTCTTTCACCTTTTAAAACTTTTATCTTTTCCTTATTTTAAAAGTGTTTTTTTATAAAAGTTAAGGCTATTTATATTTTTATAAAAATATTTAGTTTTTAAAAAATATATTTGACTTTTGACTTCTGTTTTTTGTAGTAGAAATTAAAATTTTTAGCTTATGAAAAAGGTAGATTTTTGATTTTTTTTTGGCTTCTGCTTTTTTAAAAAATAGACATTCAAACGAACTAAAAATGAAAAGTGCTATTTTTCAAGGAAAAAATAGCTTTTGAAAAAAAACACTTCACCCAAATGGGGCCCTAAGTCAAAATTGATTAAATGATCATATTTGGCTTCTGACCTTTGTTATATAATAGTTGATTGTATTGTTTATGCCATTTTAATATGACAGTACTAGTATTTAATCTTGTTGGTGGAGAGAAATGGCTTTTGCACGCTATTTTATTTGTAGATGTTTATTTGTAAGGTATGCCATATAATTTAGAAAGCACCAACATGTGTTTTTTAAATAAATTTGCATCCGATATATTCTGACATCAGATATCAATGTTTTGACATTCATTTGACATTTTTTTTTAAATCTAAATTTTATTTTATTAACTAAAAATAAAATATTAATTTATAAGTCGATTTGTTTTGTTATAAAATTTGACATAAAAAATTAATAAAGTATGAAAAATTATTTTTACTTTATATTTATGTTATGAAATTTGAATAATTGATTGGTTATATGACTTATTATGGACTGTTATATGTATTAAATATAAATTATATTATATATATTAAAATTATTATTTAATATCAAAACGTGTCTTAACGTGTCGAAATATAATATTTTTTAAATTAATATGTTGACGTATCGTGTCGTGTCTCGTGTCCCGTATCAATGTTAAAACAACATAGCATATAATGTAGCTGGAATCGGGAGTTTTTCCCTTAGCCATTGATTATTAAAGTGGTTGTAGAGTTGGAGCTGCTAATATAGAGATATGAGTTTCTGATGTCGTGTGTTAGTACATATACACGCGAGATGATATTGACACAGAATTAATATATTTTCTTAATTTTTAAGTCTTAATTCTTCGGCCTCTTTTAGTCCATTTATATTTTCTCATCAGTTTATGGTTCGTGACATTATTTTTTTTTTGGGTACGTACAAACTTGTGTTACGATTTTACTACGTTAGTTTTTGCTTGGGTAGGTATATGTTCCTTAGCTAGGATACCTAGCTAGTCAAATACGGAAAACTTTCGTCAAGGTGTTTGATAGAGAAGTTTTATTTTTTTGCCTGAAAAAATTTAGATGGAATCAAAAAAGACCATATTTAATTGGGGTTTGTAAAACATTTATATAAGGTACTCATTTGCATAGAAATATGATATTATGTATAAAATTGAGCTCAGATTATCACTTTAGAATACTACCCAGATGATTTTGCTAGCAAACGAAAAATTTGAAAGGAAAAATTAGGACACAAATATTCTTGTTGAAATAACGTGCCAAATTCAGATTCAAACGAGCAACGAGCAAAGAACGTTAGTAGAAGGTAAGAAGAACGAGACAGAAAGAGAGACAATGAAAAGGTAGGAAAAACGTTGGCAGAAGATGAGGACAAACCAGCAACGTCATTGTTGCTTATTCAGATTCAAATATTAATATCTAGACAAAGGTTATTTTCATAAATTTATTTAATTTTTTCAATATATTTTACATTCAATCAAATATAGACTCAGAAAACTTACACTAATCTTTTCGGTAATATTTTAGCTTGTCAAATAATTTTTGTTTAACTTTTTCATAAAATTTACTTTACCAATATATTCCCAATAATTGAATTTTCTCGATAATTTTTTTTTCTTCTCAACCAAAAACACCTTAATGCGTCCATTGTAAGAAATTTGTTTCCTTTATTTCGCTTCTCAAGATGGTTAGTAAGCTAATGCGACGAATGTATAGAAAACAAATTTAGCTAAGCAGTGCGTCTCTAACTACGAAGTAATAAAGCAATTTCTAATCAGTTAAAAGAAAGAATAAAAAATGATCTACAATCTGCAGGTTGCAGAGGAGCACAAGACTACTTTTTGTTTCTCTGCCATGGCATGAATCCTCACAGTGTATCGAGCTCAAACCCTCTTACTGAACGCTGCCATTGCCACTATTTTTGTGTCAGATATCCTAATCTCAGTCAGGTTTTCGTCAGGGTTTATTCAGACGCATAAAAGACGTATTTTCCATGTAGCAATTTTTTCCCTGCCTCTGTTTTCAATATTCTTATATTTAACCCTTCAAAGCATTCGTTATATAATGCAACTTGTCACATTCTGCTGCCTTGTATAAGAACAGTTGAATATATTATTGAGCAGATTTGATTTAATTAATTACTGTTGGTTTGCAGTGAAAACAGTGACAAGTCCATCTCAATAAACAAGTATGAGCTCGTCGATTAAAGTTGTACACAATCGTTGCATCCAGACACTGAATAGTTCAGAAAAGGCCAAATATAGATAAGTAAAATAAGAATTGGCATTGTACCAAAATAAAATAAAATAAAATAAAAAATTGGCAAATAGCTAGAGAGAATCAGGGAATCACAAAAGATAAAGTTTATATTATTTTTCTAATTAAAACTTATGATAAGGACTTGCCGGAACATCAAGATAATAATAATGCCATCGCTGGAGTGGAGGAAGAATAAATTTTTGTACTATTGTTGCATCAAAGATTTAGTACATCTACCAATCGAAATATTACATGTCAGCTAAAATTTTCCTGTTTTTGTTAAAAAAAATTTCTCTCCTATGATGTGTAATGCTTCTATTGGTGGAATGCACTGAATTTCGGTGCAACAGTAGCACCAAATATTTATTCGTGGAGGAATATATTTTAAAATGATATATAAAGAGGAGTTGCTGCCCAGTGGCTAGTATAGGCTAAACTAATTCACGTAAAAATATATTATAAAATGATATATAAACAGGAGTTTCTGCATACTCCTAACATGATTTTTTGGTGAATAAAATTATAAAGGTCTTGCTTTACAATTATGATTTATATTTTAATTTTGATTAACTTGGACTGCATCATATTTTATACGATTATTGAATCATTTTATAATCATACAATTAAACATTTAATTATGATAATAATTAGTTTATATGTTACAACTTTTTAATGAGATAAATATCTGATAAAATAAATTTCTCTCTAAGGCTAACAAATAAAAGTACTTTCATCTTTAATTTAATTCAAAGTATATACTTGCTTAACTTAGAAAAACTCATTCAATTGAAACTTTTTCCTTTCAAATGATACAAAAACTGAAGAATAAATGACAATATGAAGAAGTTTTACTAATATAAGACCAATTCTGGTTGTGTTGAAATAAAAGTATTATGCGGAGAGTAATAGTTTTAGTACTGCAAACAAATAATAGTATTACACTCAACAAACATTGTGAATGTGAAGAATCCTTGTAAGATTTATATCAAAAGAAAATACAAGTCTTATTAAATAGTAAGATGGGCATGACCTTAAGTACAAGACCAAATGTCTTATCTATGATATCAATAAATTTTTAGTACATATATGAATAAACTTTTATTGCATCAGATGTATCAAAAATTTAGTGCATCAGCCCATTCATTTGGTGATATGTGGACTGAAAACATCATATCATTATGATGTGATGTTTTCATTCAACGTGTCACAAAATGAATGAACAAATGCACTAAATTCAGTGTATCTGATGCATTAAAGATTTATTCCTATTACCTAGTTCTAGAACGCATTGCTAGTTTCTCTAAGTCAAGCTTCTTAGAATATCGGCCTCTTAATTGCCTACTTATAAATTCTAATGCTTCGACCTGTTCAGTTTGATGAACCTGAACACTTGGCCCAGCATGCTCTAAAGCTACTTGTTTGGATTGGCAATCTCCAGAGTTTATGTTTGTGTTGAGCTTGGGTGCTTTGGCTGAAAAAGCTTCTTCTTGAGCATTATGAACTTCCTGACATACAACTTGACATGTTAGATCTTTTGAACATTTATTGGGATAATATAGTCTTAATAGTAACGTAATATTTGTTATTCAATGATCCATCAGGATTCTATACACATGGCTTTATCATTTACCTGACACACATTTGAGGGAAGGTTCCTAGCAGAAATGATAAAACCGGATCTAGATGCACCCGCAACATCACAATTATTTGCTTCCTTGTGCATACTCTGCTTCTTCTGAAGATCGGAAACTGCAACAAATTGTATAAAACAAGTTAGATTTTTGGAGAAACAAAAAGTATATAAAGCGTGTGTAAGTTTTTGTCTAGGCATACATAACAAAATCACTTAAAGGGACTTGTCTAGTGTCTACCAAAATGTACCTTCTGTAGAAATCAGATTTTCATTAGAAACATTTTGCTTTGGTATCTTTTTCTGTAACTTTTCCACGCCAGCGAATACCATCAGATTCATGTTCTTTAGTAAATTCTTGGTTGTCAATTCAAGTGGCTCAAACCCAAAAGCAGAAATCCAAGTATCTCTGACGTCTGAAATAGCTGCTAGTACTAATAACTCAACATTTAAAGAGCTTAGTGCCTGAGTCCGAGAAACAAAAGTCTTGAAGTTAGCAAAAATAACAATTGTATATGCAGATATATGAAACAAAAGATACAAATATAACCTTAATTCTGAACTCACCAATTCAATGGCGTTTAGGAGCCTGCGGCACATTCCTTGTCGCCTATACATTTCGCGGGTTGCAACATATGGAATCTCTGCTAGTTGATTCCCATGGATCCTATTTGACCAATTAATAAACTTAAGCATCAACATACACAATTGACTCTCTTCCATCAACCAAAAAGAAGCTTCACAAAGTATGGTGGATTGCACACTTGCCAGCACGCACCCCGGGGCATAACAAAAATTAGTAAAAAATGTGACAGGATTATTCTGGTTAAGCTGATAGTGGGTGATATAACTTTGAACATTTTGAGTGTGTATATCTCTCAAGCTAGATTGTAACTAAGTGATAGAAATCAATTTTGGAAAGATTTGAAGTAGGTTTTGAGAAGGATACAACGAGAGGTTTATAAGAGGGCTGTAAAAGAACCTTGAGGTCACCACCTCAAAAGCTAGCTCAAAGGGTGGGAGTGCCCAAGACCTTATAAACTCCACATTAGTTGCACATACAACCAATGTGGGACTATATATCTCAACAAGGGCTAAATGGACATGTTGGTAAAATTAGTGAGGTTTTGATAGAATTATGAAGGGTATGGCTATGGGTCGAGAAATGAGCTGGAGAATATACCTTGAACATTGCACTTGCTTATGACTTAATGCTAG
The DNA here is from genome assembly GCF_033153095.1 of Gastrolobium bilobum. Classification (NCBI taxonomy): domain Eukaryota; kingdom Viridiplantae; phylum Streptophyta; class Magnoliopsida; order Fabales; family Fabaceae; genus Gastrolobium; species Gastrolobium bilobum. The sequence continues at coordinate 107,881 of NW_026897770.1, read as the reverse complement.
CAAACACCTTTTTTTTTTAAAAAAGGGATTCAAATTTAATCATGTATCATAGCGTCCAAAATTATAGCCAAATCAATTTTTTTCTTACTAGAAGAGAATATATAAACTCATGTGTTCAGTGTTAGTATACCTTGGAGAATATGTAGCTACGCAACATAAGTTGGTGGCTCTAGAGGTTCGGTTAAACAAAGTGCATGAAATGAGGAAGAGTGCCTAGAATCCAAAAATAAGATGGTGAAAGCTAAAAGAGGGAAAATAAAATGAGTCAAGGAAAAAATGCTTCATGAAGGACCATGGCAGTTTGACAGAGAAGCAAATAAAATGCGGAACGAGATGGCTATATGTATCCAAAAAGTGAGAAGAAGGGTGTTAGGGGAAAGCAAAGGGAATGGATTCCAAACAAAAAAAAACTTGGTGGTGGAATAAAGAGGTGTATGAGGCAATTAAGAAGAAGAATGACTGTTTTAGATGTTTGCATAGATGTCCTAATGAGGAGAGCTTGCAAAAGTTTAGATTGACAACAAAAAATTCTAAGAAAATAGTGTGAGAGGCTAGAGCCAATGTTTTCTCCGATTTGTACAAAAATTTTGAGAGCAAGGATGGTGGAAATGTATATATAAACTTGCAAAGATAAGGGATGATAAAAATAAAGACTTGACCAGGCTAGATGCAACAAAAATGAAAATAAATTTTTTTTGGTAAGAGATACAGAAGTTAAAAGAAGGTTGAACCACTTTAACAAGCTTTTTAATGGGGATAACAATAAAAGCGAGGTGAATTTAGAGAACACTTACGATGATTTGAACAAAAGACTTATGCGCAAAATCAAAACACATGAAGTTAAGGAGGCATTAAAGAAGATGAAGACTAGTAAAACTTTAGGACCTGATGAGGTCCCTATTGAAGTGTGAAGAGGCCTATTGATATGGCTATAAATTAGTTGACAAATATTTTCAATGAGATTATACAAACAAATAAGATGCCTGATATATGGAGGAAAAGTATGTTGGTGACTATTTAAAAAAACGAGGGAGATATTTATAATTGTTTTAACTATAGAGATATTAAATTTATGAGTCATACTATAAAGTTGTGAGAGAGTTATTGAGCATCGCTTGCGAAAAGAGACCAAGGTCTCCATAAACCAAGGTCTCCGTAAACCAATTTGGGTTTATGCTAGGAAGATGTACCATGAAGGTCATTTTCTTGATACGACAAATAATGAAAAGATATAGAGAAAACAAGAAGGACTTACACATGGTTTTTATAGATCTTAAGAAAGAATATGAAAGGGTTCCAAGAAAAGTACGATTGTGGGTTCTTCAGAAGAAAAAAATACTATCAAAGCATGTGAAGGAAATTAAGGATATGTATGATGGTGCTACTAGATATATGAAAGCTTGTAGTGGAACATCAAGTTATTTTTCTATCACGATAAGTGTACACCAAGGCTCTGCTCTGAGTCTTATCTCTTTGCTCTTGTTATGGATGAATTAACAAAAGATATTAGAGAGGAAATGCCATGGTGTATGCTGTTTGCCGATGATTTGTGCTTATTATTGAGACCAAGGTTGATGTTAATAGAAAACTTGAATTATGGAGAAGCGCGTTAGAGTCTAAAGGTTTTACGCTAAGTCGAAGCAAGACTGAATATATGAGTGTGAGTTCGCTCCAGCAAGAGATGAAGATCACAACCCTATGCATATACTTGGACAAGAGGTACTCAAGAAAGATGCTTTCAAATATTTGGGATCTATTTTGAAAAAGGGTGGAGAGATTGATAATGATGTGAATCATAGAATCATTAGGATGGATGAAATGACATAGTGCGTCAGGGTTTCTGTGCTACCGCAAGATTCCCTTTAGGTTAAAAGGAAATTCTATAGCATAATAGTAAGGTTTACAAATTTATATGGAGCTGAATGTTGGCCCTCACATAGGTAACATGAACATAAAAGGAGAGTAGTTAAAATGAGTATGTTAAGGTGGATGTGTAGTCATACAAGGATGGATAATAAAAAAAATGAAGATATTCGAAGAAAGGTAAAAATTGTCCTAATGGTTGAAAAGATGATAGAGCATAGATTGAGGTGGTTTAGGCACATAATGCGAAGACCTCTAGATGCTCCGTTAAGAACAAACATGTGCTACCAAGAACTTGACCCAAAGAGAGGAAGAGGTCGGCCAAAACTTACATAGCAGAAGATAGTAAAGCCAGACTTAATGAAGATGGATATAGGTTGGAGGACGGTGTGTCTTAGGACGGATTGGAGGAAAACTATTAGCATTGTGGAGAGGTAGACCCGTTTTTGCTTTGTATGTTTCAAATGTTCTCTTTTTAATATTTTTTTTCCTATATCTCCCTCTATTTTTCTCTTTATCTCTACCTTTTTCCATTTCTCCTTTCCTTTATTTGTTTTTCTTTCCGCTTTCTTTGTCTTCTCTTATTAATTTAATTATTTTCTTTTTTTCTTTACATTTATCTATCTATTTCTTCAATTTTTTCTATGTTTTTTATTTTAATTTTTTCTCTCTTTTATGTTATTTTATTTCTTATGCATCTTTATTTTCACTTTATTTATTTTTAATCTTCTTCTGAATTATTTATTGCTATGTTTATACTTCTAATGTTATTTATAGTTCTTTTAATTCTGTTTTTATCTTTTTTTTTTAAAAGTCGTTGTACTTTTCATCTGCGTTTATTTGTCACTGACCCCCAACTAGTTTAGGACAAAAGCGATGTTGATGTTAATTTAGAAAGAAAATTGATTCTTAGCTATAGACAGAAAACTAAGGACATAGCTAATATTATTACCTCTGATCATAGATGAATAAGGTAACTTTATAAAATGAAAATTTTCAAAATAGCAACCAGGGCTAAATCTTTACTCATTTGCAAAACACTCTAGAACACGTTACCTAAAGAATAATTGCACATTTTACTTATAAAACCGATCCTTCAAAAAGCAAAGACAAGATCTCTTCATAAGGGACTTCTATGCTTGAATTTTCCAGTTTTTAACTTTTCTTTTTTGGAAACATTTTTTTTAGCTATATTCAATATAATTTAGTCTAAATATTTGAATGGCCAAGTATACATAGTAAATTCATAATATCAAACAATATCAAGATATTGAAAGCCAACGACACTGACTAACTAAAGCTATCAATTATAAATAAAACAAAACCCCAACTTATAATCAAACAACTTTCTAGAAATATATTTGAACTCTCATTAATTGTTCTATCTCAATTCCAGGTGGCAAAATAAAGTCAGAAGTGGTGTTATGCAAGATTACTATTATGAAAATCTACAAAAGTAAATTAATGAACGAGACTATGCTGCTTAATTACAAAATGATTTTAAAATTGTAAAAAATTTAAATTGAATATTTTTTCCTTTCTAAAATCAAGCAGACATGGGGCATCACTCCTTTAGGGTATTGTTGTTGGATATGGCTTATACATCGCATTCAGATGAGGACTCTTGTTGGCGAGGTCAGCAGAAAGCCAACTGGGGTCCAATGAATAGTTATTTGGGCATGGGCCCATGAATAGCCACTGTTAGGGTTTTCTAAATCCTTTTTATATTCTCTTGTAAACCGAGTGACTTGTAACAAGGGGCGATGAGGTGAATACAGTACACAGACAAGCTAGACGTAGCCTGCATTGGGTGAACCAGGGTAAACCTCTGTGTGAATTTATTTTTCCTTTCTCTTATCTGTTTTCTCGATTTGTGCAATTTGTTTGTCAATTTCCAATATTTGGTATTAAGAGCTTTGGTCCTGCGACTAGGGTTTTGGTGAAAGATTGGGATTTCGCGATTTGGGAGTTTTTCTTGGTGTAGAGAAAAATGCGAAATTGATTTGGAAAGAATGTCGACTGGACAATCACGGATCAAGAATTAAAAGTTCGGAGGAAAGGGTTTTGAGTTATGGAAGTTGAAGATGGAGGCTTTGTTCGTTGACAGGGACGTCTGGTACGTGATAAAAGATGAGAGGCCATCGGTAATAATGAAAATTATCGGTGATGGAACGATAGAGGAAGGCGAGTCGAAGGAGTTAAAGGCAAGGACCAGAGACGATTGAAAGGCGCAAAGCCTGATTTGGTTATGCCTAACAGATAACGTTATGATGAACGTAACTTCTAAGAAGACTACGAAGGATCTCTGGATAAAGCTTGGAGGTCTCTATCAAAGCAAGTCACTCGTGAATAAGTTGTTCCTGTGAAGGAGGCTGTATAATCTACGGATGAACGGACATGATTCTTTCTCTACTCATTTAAATGAATTTAATACTTTTTGTGCGCAACTTTTTTCTATAGAATTCAACCTGGATAAGCAAGATAAGGCTCACATCTTGTTGAGTTCACTGCCTAACTTTTAGGAGCACATTATTGTGTCAATCGGTACTGGTGTTGATAAACTGTCATTTGAGACGATTGTTGTTGTCATATTGTCTGAGGAGATGAGAAGGGTAGGTTCTGAAGGTACCAACAACGAGGCTCTGACCGTTATAGGGAGGAGTGGTGACAGATCAAAGTCTGGTCACAAAGGAAGATTAAGGGGACATTCAAAGTCCCGTGATAAATATAACAAATCTTAAGTAAGGTGCTGGAGGTGCAAACATGTATGACATCTAAGAAGGAATTGCAGAAGCAAAAACGTAGGTCCTGAGAAGTGGGATTATCCACCACCTTCCACTTCTAGTACAAAGAAGGATTATGGAGATAGCACTGGGGACCTGTACATGGCGTTTGATAGTCATAGTGACTGCGATGACTGGATCATTGACACTGGAGCATCCTTTCGTATGACACATAATAGAGAATGGTTCTGCACCCATGAGCCATATTCTGGAAGTACAGTCAAAATGAGCGATGACCCAACTCATACTATTGTGGGGCATGGAAAGGTAAAGCTAAAGATGAATGACAGAACAGTTAAGAATTTGTCGGACATGATGCATATTATGTGGCTTACCATAAATCTAATCTTCGTTGGTAGTATGATTGATGCATGTATTAATTTCAGTAGTGACAAGTATTCCTGCAAGCTTACTCGGGGAGCTTTGGTTATTGCAAGAAGATAGCGTCATGGTAACTTGTGGAAATTGCTGGGTAGCACAGTGTTCAGTGGTTAAAGCTATATTTCTGAACAGGCGGATGAGGACACTGTTATGTTATGGCATAAGAGGCTACGACATATTGGAGGAAAAGGTCTGGAGACTCTGACATCAAAAAAGTTGGTGGATGAAATTTCGAGCTGCTTTATGGGGTTTGGATTTTGCAAGTATTGGATGCAAGGAAAGCAAAATCGGGTGTCTTTCGACTCCATAAGAGGAAGAGCTGAGAGGATTCTGGACTTGATACACAAAAATATGTTTGGCCTTACACCTGTAGCATTACATGGAAAATCAAGGTATTTTGTTACTTTTACTGGTGTTTTTTCGAGATACGAGTGGATATATTTTTGCGCAGCAAGGATAAAGTGTTCGATAATTTTGCGAGTTCAAGGCCTTGGTGGAAAATCAGTTTGACTGAAGAATCAAGGTGTTGAGAAATGATAATGGAAGGAAGTTTTGTTCAACAAAATTTGATCAGTTCTATGATAGGAATGGGATTGCAAGGAAGAAGACTACACCCTACTCACCTCAACAGAATGGGCTGGCAGAGGGGTTGAATCGGTCTCTCATGGAGAAGACATGGAGTATGCTGAGTGGTGCAGGCTTGACAGCTGAATTTTGGGCGAAAGTAGTGGCTATTGCTTGTTATTTGAAGAACATATATCGTACATCGGCCTTGAAGGAGAAAGCTTCGTATGAAGCACTGTTTGGGAAGAGACCAGACGTATCTCATGTCAGAGTGTTTGACCGTGAGACATATGTGCATGTACATAAGGAGAAAATAAGCAAGCTTGACAATAAATCAGAAAAGTGCATTTTCATTGAGTACAAGGATGGCGTCAAAGAATACAAGTTGTGGAATCCTGATACTCGAAGTGTAACTTTCAACTGAGATGTTGTGTTCAGGGAATCTAAGCCAAATGAGATTTTTCCGAAAGCTCCTGAAGAGTCACAGACTGTGGAGTTAGATGTGGGTTTGAAAGAGAATGCAGTAAATTCGTAGGTCAGAGTGGAAAATTCAATTTCTGAAGCTGCTAAACATAACGTAGTTGAAGATGAAGATTCTTAAACTGAGGCTGAAGTTGAAGCACCGGTACTGAGGAGGTCCACAAGAGAAAGAAGTCCATCTGAGATGTATACACCTGAAAACTATATCCTTTGTGTTAGTGATAGTTGTGCCCTGAATATTACATGTGATGATCCAATCACTGTAAGACAAGCTAGGAACTCGGAGGATGCTAAACAATGGAAGGAAACCATGAAAGATGAGATAGAGTCTCTGATGAAAAATTAAACTTGGAGTTTGGAGAAACTACTTGCAGACTTGAAGTCGATTGATTGCGAGTGGGTGTTCAAGAAAAAGGTTGGTGCCAATAGGGAGATTGAGCGCTACAAGGCTCAATTGGTTGCAAAGGGATATTCACAAACAAAAAGGGTTGATTATAGTGAGGTATTTTCACTTGTTGCAAAGTTAAATTCATAAGGCTAGTTTTGTCTATAGCAACTGTATATAACCTAGAGGTGGAGTAGCTAGATGTGAACACGACTTTCCTGCATGGTGATTTGGAGGAGGTTACTTTCTTCAAGCAACCAGAGGGATTCATAGTAAGAGGCAAATCAGAGCTAGTCTACAAGCTGAATAAATCTCTGTATGGCCTGAAGCAGTCCCCAAGATGTGGTACCAGAAGTTGGATACCTATGTGGTGAAGCTTGGCTTTGATCGTTGTAATGCTGATTATTGTATCTATGTGAAAAGGTTAGAAGGTAACTTTGTTATTTTAACCTTGTATGTTAATGAAATGTTACTCGTTGAAAATAATTTGAAGATCATCAGCAGTGTTATAGTTCATCAAGAGACATTCCGCCTAAAGAGTAGGCTAAAAGGACCGCCCAAATAAACCAATTAAAAAAAAAAATCAACCATACAGTCATATTAAGACGACAGTATACTGAAGTTAGAAGCGAGGGTTGAAGTGTCTTGTAGGTACCTAACGTCCCTTGTTTCAGTTAAAACATTCTCTTGCGGCATCAAAGATAAAATCCCGCAACACTATCCCGTACAACAAGAGCTGAGATCCTATTGATATCCTATCACCACATCAAATTACTTATATTTGGACTAGGCTCAACGGCGTGTAATTTAACTCGATATCCCCTGGACGGTAATACTGATACATTTGTGGCTTCTATGTTGTTGAGTCATACTAATATAGCATCCCATGTTACTAAAAATTGTAACTGCTCTAAGGATAAAATAAATAAGTCTTTCTATCGGAGGATTCTTAACTTTTAACATGTTTCCTCCTATGATTGTGCATTTTCCTTAATAATGATCTGAAAAATGCACAACTTTAAATTCGGTTAAGTTTATAGGTAGATAATGAATTACCCATTAGTGTCACCAACTCTTCATAAATAAGAGGAAGGTTCCAAGATCAAATATTGTCTGAAAATTGTATTAAAAAGAAATATATAGTCTGAAATTATTGTTTGGATATCAAAGGTATAACCCTAAACTAGATAGGAAATTCAACTCAATAAAAAAAACACTTCAATCATTTACCTGATACTTGCAGCACAAATTATCTCGTCACCTCTCTCTAGAATTGCAGTAAAAAATCCCCTATAGTTGAGGCGATTGAAGTTTGACCTGACAAGGATCATAATATAGGTAAAAAAATAATAATACCTATCCATCCTAACAGCATAATTATATTTTTAGATGCATGAAATTAATTAGGATGCCACAATTTATTTGCTTAAATGTGAATGTCACAACTATGAAAATCATTTCAAAAATAACTTTTCCTTCCACTGTTATCCTCATTGCATAATACCTCAAATGAGAATAATCAAGAATATTGAAAGCATCTCATCTCCATTCTCTTTATTAAGAACACAAGCTTAGCTGGCTATAAATATAAATTAGAACCCTTCATATGTCTTTAACTTAAATTATTCTATCTACTGAAGGAAATCTCCAGAAAATAGATTACAGAATATTTTACAATAAATTATTTAACAAGACCCTCCATTTGAACTTATCCCAACATTGTCATTTTTTTTTCCGTTTTCCTTTTTCTTTTGAGAGAGAAAGGAGAGGAGAATACAAGAACCTTTACTATATATACAATAATATTTGGAAACATATTCAGAAACTTCCCAAAGGTCATATACATTCAAATGTCTCTTACCAAACAAAATACTACCTTCAAGAAGTTATTGGTGCAACTCAACCATGTGGTCAGCCATGAGAAAGTGGTTAAAAGCACACAAAAGACAGGGGTCAAGTGACCTTACCCACAATTATATACAACACTGCGGAGCATATTAATCCCGGTTCTTTGATCAACCCACGGCTTGAAGCACTCATCCATTATTGATAATGCAACAGCCAGCTTGGAGTTACATTCAATCATATGGGGTGAGCTATCATCTGACCGACAAATAAAAGACCAAGAAAATCCATCTTCAAGTTCATGTTTAACTCCAAGAAGCATGTCAAGTCTCTCAAATAACTGGGAGGATAAAATAACAAAGTATATTAGTTTGATTACAATGACGAAAACATATATCCACAATGAACAATACCATCAACAGGGATGAAGCACTTTTCTCATCAGGGTTTTAGCACTCTAATTCAAGCATAAATTTTAATAACTAATAGCAAATTCAGTGCAAACTATTTTCCAAGTCTACTCAAGTTAAGAAACAACAGTCAACAAATGTATGGACAGTAAATGAATTGCATTGTCTTTGTTGATAATTGACCAACATGTACCTTGTGGCAATGACCGGAAATTTTGTGAGGGGGTGGGGAAAGTAAAGTTCGCGTTAACTTAGGCAGGGCAACACGATAGAGGGTTGATACGTAACCAGATTTGAAAAACTCTTCAAATTTTCTTTATACATGATGAATAATAAGGACGAGGGGACAGATTTATACTATACTATACTATCTTTCTTTTAAGTTTGAATGTAGTCTAAGACAAATATTTGATAAAATCAAAGGGGACGCCCTCCCTGACCTCACTAGTCCTTAATGTATGATCTAAACCCTAGCTCTTGTCCCTCATAAAACAAGCTTCCTTTCTTAGATTATATTCATAAACTGCAATCTAAATAATATTTAACCTCATAGAGAAAATCTAATCTGGAATTATATATTTACAATTAAAAAGAGTTCAGATGTGTGTGTCATGCCTAAATTGAGAAAAAGAGAAACCCGAAGAGGTAAAATATTGAAGATCCGTGTACGGAGAATATTTTCATACACGGATGCACTAAAATTTCGTTACATCTTCCACTCACAATATAACACTTGTCTTACTTTTTGTCAAATCACACCTTCACCTGATTTTAAAATAAATTATTTATTAATGATTTGACAAAAATAAAACACGTGTCACACTGATGCACTGAAAATTCAAATGCATCTGTAGTACTATTGAAGAAAATTTAGTGTATATGCAATGACTAAGTAAAAAAATCTCATCTTACAAGATGTATTATGCAAAACAAAAATCAATTTAAGCTGTAGCCACTACTGCAACTCAAAAGATTAGCACAATTCAACTTGCTATGACTGAATAACTTGGCATCACCCTAACAAATTTGAAGGCAGCAATAATATTCAAGATTCAAGAACATGAAAAAAAATAGATCAGACCTCTCGGCATCCGTTTCCACATAAGAGTGCATGTCTGGAACGAACAGTCCTCATAAAATTGGCCTCACGACAGGATATGTGATCTACAAAAAGAAAAAAGATGTGTTCATATAATATTTGGTGGGGAAAGAATACAACTCATCTTGAGAAATGAGTATCTAACTAACAAAAGAACACATGTATGCATAGGAAATACATTTTCGCCGGCATAATCCACATGTGAATAATATATACTCAAGAAATTCATAAAAGGTGCCCCATGGGTTTTCATTTCCACCAGCCAACCCACAAAATTTGCAAAGGCAATAACCGCAGCGCCAGTCTCCTGGTGGAACATCCTGCAAGGGAAAAAAACAGATGCTTTATACTCCAATACAACCATTAAGTTGCACTCTTTTTCTATATTTGGGTTTATAAGAAACTATATATATATATATATATATATATATATATATATATATATATATATATATATTGTAAATAAAGAGGGGCTAAGCCCCAAGAAACTATATATATTGTATAGGCATACCAACAATAAAATTTTCCCATTACTTCTCATGAAAAGTGCCAGTAACTTAGAATGCATAACCTTCACTACTTTTCCAATAACGAGTTTCTTATTGTAGTGAACAACCAAAACCACAAACAATTTTCAATGGTAGATATATAATAATTGATGGCCATGCATAACTAATGCATGCCCCATGCAGCTGCTAAAACAAGTTTATAATCGTAGCTAGCATGGACAACAGGATAGTTCGTAACAACACACACACACACACACACACACACACACGAAAGAATTCAAATTCGATGCGGTAAATTAAATGAAAACAAACTAAGAAGGTCCCTTTGATCATTCATCAAGATACATACATTTAATCCCAAGCAGTGTGGATGGAAAGTTGATGGGCAACCATCACAACAGATTAGGTCTCCATTTTCTCCACAGACAATACATACATCATCGTTTGGGTCTTTACCGCCCCAAACATCAATCAAATGAAAATCTTCACGTTCAGATTCATCCTGTTTATTCCATGATTCTCGCATGCATTGCAAGAGAGATGTTCCTCCCTCTACACATATATTCCTAAATGGATTAGAAATTTTGCTCCCAGAATGTTCTTCAAACTCCGAAATTGTTACAATTTTATCACAGCAGCCACAAACAATGCCATCTCTTGTCATCTTACCCTCCATTAACACACTTTCCTTTTCATGGTCCATATAATAGACCTTCGAATTTCGCTTGAATGTTCCCATATCATTGATCCAGGAAAGCACAGTTCGTTTTCGATTATAAGCATAGCTAAGAAATGGAGGACATCTCCTTTTACCCTTCCTAGGCCTACCCCGGCCCCTTTTATTAACTCTATCTCCACCCATTTCCTCTATATGCATAAATTTCTCTTCACTTTTTCTTATCTTGTTCATTATCTTAGGTAACATAGCGAAAACACATTCTGGTATTGGTTTAAATTTGAAACCTGGTGTATATACCTTGCCTTCACCATCACCAGCTTCATAATGCTTTTTAAGCTTAATGTAGGCTAAGATGATTGACCAGTACTGAGTCTTCCCATCTACACTAACATACACAGCATCATTGTATTCTCTACCATGCCTAGGCCTATAGTCAACTTTCCATCCTGCAGCTGAGAGCTCATTCATTATCATTTCCCTCACCATCTCCTTTGCTTCAATTTCATAAATTTCCTCAACATCAAGCACATTATTCTCAGTTTCCATAGCCTTTTTAAGTTTACTCTCCTTGGCCAGAGGTAACCTCATATCAGTCTCTGGTTTCATGAACTCCCCCTGAGACATCAACCCTTGATCCTTTATTTCTCAAAAGAACCCAAGTTCTGCAAAATAACGTGTCAGTTTCAGGTGGATTTAACTCGAAAACCAAACGCACAAGCACAACAACAAACTCATTCAAATTCTAAACAAAAGCTTACATGTGTAGCACAGATGAAATTGATCCGGTGAATCCCGTTCAGAAGTGCATTCAAGTGGGGCTCCGAGAATCGGAGTTTTGAAACAAAAACAGTGTTTTGTGTTCAGGGAAAATTCTAGAAGAACTGAGGGAGAGACAGTGTTTGTGTTTTGTTTTCGGTTTTTAAAGGTTGTTTTTTTGTTTGTGCTTTTATGAGAAGCTTGGGATTGAAATTTAGAGCGTTACTTAGATTGCATGGTCCTCACGTGTCTCTTCATCCTTTTTTTTCATTTCCCTCCATCACTCACTCTCTCTCTCCTCATAACTCTTCACTCTTTTTTGTCTTTTGTCTTTTTCTTTTAATAAAATCCAATTAATTATAATGGCATTTTGGCATGGAAATATAACTCCTCTTGAATGATTTACTTTTATTATTATTAATATTATTCGAGAATCGTGTCATTTTAAGAGATAAATTTACTAAAGAATCACAAAATTTAATGAGTAGAGAGATTTTCTTCCATTGTTAATGATTTTTTACTTCTTTACAAAAATTACACAAACTGATTTCTTTAAATAAGAAATTTATGTCACACTAAAATTTAAATTTTTTGGTAATTTATTCATATCAATTACATAATCTAGTTTCCTTTTTCAAAAAAATTCCTAGATTCTTCAAACTGGATTCAATGTATTTTCAATATTAAAAATTAAAAGAATAATAACTTGAAATTAACATTAACAAGGTTAATAAGGGTGTTCTAGAATCAATTTTTAAAAAAATTGTATTCTGGGAAACATAAGCAGTTAGAAACAGTGTTTGAGTAACTCCAAAAAAGAAAAAAAAAGAAACAGTGTTTGATAAAATCAAATTATCTTTTTATTCTCGGGAATTAATCGGTTTAATCTCTGTTATGGGAATAAAAAAAACAATTATTTTTTCTACTTTTTTATTCCAGAGCACAAAAAGATAAACACATTTTTCTCACTCCTTGACACAAAACTTGCAATTAAACAATTATTTTTTCTACTTTTTTATTCCAGAGCACGAAACCTGTTCTAGATTATCTTCATGGCTGAGAAAGCTCTTTTAGTAGATGTTATAGCAATTGAAAATGTGAGTACAAGTCTAATCACTCTGTCAGTGAAAGGATAAATGATGAACTTTCCAGTTCTTGCTAGCCCTTGACATAATTCATATGTAATTGATAAATTAACAAAATCTAGATGTTTAGGAATGTCAAGCTAAAAATGTTGTAACTCAATCTTCAAATGCAATTTTTTCTGTTCTGTGAAATCTCTAGAATAAAATTTATCAACAAGTTTGCAAATATCATCATTATTTCATGGATCTAAAGTCATACTCAAGCAAGTAATTCAACAGTATCATCATTGAATCTATTATTTAATTTTTGTAATCGATAATCAATTAAAGCATAAAAGATATCTTTACCCTGTAAAATTTTTTGATAGAATAATCACCTTGTTCATTTCAAGCACGACTTCTCATTCCATTGTATTTTACACTCATATTTGGAATGTCAATGTCATATTTTATGCAAATATGTAACATCATCTATAACTGGCTAGCATAGAGTATATCACATTAATTCTTAAATCTTATTTATAATGAGAGAATGAGAATTATAATGAGATTATAAAGCAATGGATATAAAATAAGGCATATTATAAAATTTTCTTAAAATTTCATTATACATGAGACAGAAGTCAAGTTTACTATATATTACATCTGAAATGGACTATATTACATCAACATTTAAACTGAAAAGGAACATTTATATTCTATCAGTTACTCCACTAAATTTCGTATAGTACTCAAAGTCATTATTGAGGGTGCTCCATCCCTCTCCAAGAATACACACACTAGCATACTTACTTCCTGGAAAGGTTAGCATAAACACACGTGAGATAAAATCTAAGTAATATTGGGATTTTCGAACTATAACCAGTCTAGCTACTTTAGTGAAAAATATCATTCTCACATAACATGTTTATAATAAGAAAATAATAACTTAAATAGCAATCATATAAAAGAACATGAAATCTTGGAACTACTAATTAAAGCCCAGATCTTTGTTGATTTCTACATACAAACATACTAAAGCCCAGACCTTTTGTGGGTTCTGCATACAAACATAGAAAAGAACGCGTAGTCTTTAACTGAAATGACTAAAGCTCAAACCTTTATGAGTATCCAAACCTTTGTGGGTTCTGATTGGCGGAGCTCTAGCCAGATAAGGCGTCCATTATCCTATAATTGTCTAATCGCAAATCTTTGTGGGTCAGTTCATATCAGAATTATTCAGTTAAAGATTACATATTTCGGTAATATTCGTTTTGTACCAAAGGAATTCTTTAGTTCTATAGTCTTGGTTCTCATCATTCTTATAACCAATATGTGAATACACAACAGCCAAAGTTTAGAAATTAAAATCAAAGAGTAGAAGATACACCAAGGTTAGAAGATAAAATAAAAGAGAAGAAGAAATAGTTTGCCAGAGTAATGACATCTTCACAGCTTTTAAAGAAATAACATTTAAAAAATACTTTTAAATACAGTAATAGAAGAAAACAATAAAATTAGAAGAATGAAGTTTTCTCCCAATATTACATTCCTCTTTTATTTTTCCCATTTTCTTTTTTATTTCTCTCTTTTCCTTTCTCTTCCTATTTCTTTCTTCTCATTATTGTGTTCTTTCTCTTTTTCTTTATATTTCTTTTTCTCAATTCTTTCTCCTCACTTTTCATTTCTTTCCTCAATTTCTCTTCTCTGTTTCCTTCCTCTCTTCATGTTTTCCTTCCTATCCTCGTCAGACAGTATATGTGTGTGTGTGTGTTGGATTCTTTTCCTTTCCATTTTTCGTAGTAAAGATCTAAAAAAATCTAACTAGATAATCATTACATATAGATAAGATTCTGACAAAAATTATAAGTAACTAATCATTTCATATAGATAAGAATAATCTATTTGGCTTGGAGGGGTGCTTCCCCGTGGTTTCCAGGTTGCCATGCTATTTTTATTTATTATTATATTATTTTTATATTTTTATATTTATTTATTTTTATCCTATTATTATATTTTATATGTATATATTATTTTATTTTTATTTTATTTTTAATTATTTTACTTTCGCCACTACCGTCATTGTCTTCTAACAGATAGCACTATTCTTAAACCATGGCGCCACTTTGTGACACAAGTTGGCGCTTTTTACTCCATATCTAGAGACATGTGAAAGCGCCACACTATTCGTTATTTTCTTTTCTTTTTAAATGTTACAAGATAAAAAAGAGAGCAAAATGTATAAAGAATAAAGACTTAGTATCGGCTGCTAAAGCCTAAGGAGTCGTTGGTGAGCTATTAATGATTTGGAATATATTAGAAGTTGAGAAGGGGACAAAATAGTAGCAAAATTTGGCAGAGGAGAGAACAAAAATAGCGGCGAAGGAATTAGGGTTAAGAAAAAATATGTCTAAGAAGTGGGAAAAGGGAAGATTACGAAAAATTAAAAAAATTGACAGATATTATTTTATTACAAAATAAAAAGATATTATTTATTAAAAATATAAACTGGGCGTGAAGGCTTAGAGACCATGCCTTCTAAAAAAGAATTGCGACCCATTTACATCCCTTCAGTGACGCAGATAAGGGGATAAATTTTTCTTTTAAGGGTTTTTATTTTTTAATTTGAGGGGGTTAATTTTTAGGTCGAACAATCCATTAATATTATCAAAATGATGTTTTGCATATATAATTTATTTTTTCAAATTTTAGTAAGGTGCAGGGGCCATCCCTAGTCCCCCTAAGTCCACCGTTAGATAAGAATGCAATTGTTTTTATTAATTTGATAGTTGAAGAAGAAAAAAAAGGGAATAGAACAACAACTACCTTCTTTAAGAAAGCATGGAAAAACATGAAAAATGAATTTACCAAACAGATAGGGTTTGATTACACCCAAAGTCAACTGAAAAACAAAGAAATATTTCATGCATTTGTGCTTTCAAACACATTTTTTTGCACATTGAATAAAATCTTTGTAATTATTTTAAAAGTAAAGAAATAGATTTGATTTATGTTATCAAACATAATTTTATTTCTCAGAATAAATATAAAATGAATCATCAAGTGCGTTTTTATCCCAAAAACTCCTCTAAGGCACAGAAATAGAAAAAAAATTATTTCTTTTCTGAAACACTATTGGAGAACAGAACCGTTGTTATGCACATCCTAATATTCTAAAAGCTGATTGTGAAATTTTAAATTAAATTCTGCATTCAGTAAAGTGAGAAAATGTTATTATTATTATTATTATTATTAAACTTCTAACAATTTCTGGAGTATATTTTAATGAAAATTATATATTTCCACGTTTATTAAAGTCAAAGATTAAATTCAACATTTGTATTACTCATTTGAAAAAAAAAAGATTATATCTTAATGAATCTCACATAACAAATATGGGAATAAATTTCTACTGTTACAGGCACTGTTGTCAAAAACTAGTGTAAAAACGTAAAAACTTACGTTTTTACGTTTTTATTTGAGTGGTGCGTGTTAAAACGTAAATAAAAATTGTCCTTTGTAAAAACTTAAAAAAAAAGATTTACAAAAATGGGAATTAAAAAAAATCCAATCTTCGTTTTCCCCAAATCATATGCACAATATCTTGATATCTTTTTGTTTTGATATATGTCTTTTATAATTATGTCTTATAAAACTGCAATTCTATTATAAGTTATGTTATGAGAATCGTTTTGTGTTTTTGGATCATTGTATGCATTGAAAGAAGTGAAATTATATCATGATGAGTGATGATCCAAAATCTGCAGAATGTATGAAGCACTTAGAGCAGATTGGTTATCCATTACTTGTTAGTTATCATTGTTTATAATTTTGATACTTGGTTATCAAAAAAAAAAAAAAATTCCTTTTTAGATAAAGAAGTGGCTCAACACACATGTTCATTATGTGATATTTTTTTTACATGCATATATATATAATTTTGTATCTTGATCTTAAGTAGTAGAAAGTAGAAACTTTACGTTTCGTGTCGTTTCTACGTTTTACGTTTCTACCACCCCTTTCCGTTTCTACGTAGAAACTCGAGTTTGACAACATTAATTACAGGAGAAACTTATAACTCTCCAACCAATAAAAAAATTGTGGGATCTACTACTTTTTTTAAAAAAAAAGGCTGGTAGGATATTTTTTTTGTATCTGCAGGGAGGGAATGAGTTTTTCCTGCAATAGGAGAAACTCATTCCCTGAAAAATATTATTGCGAATATATCTCGTATTTAGTTCAATACACATTATTGAACTTTTAGTATTTATTATTGTGCATTAATTTGAAATCAGTGAAATTTTAAAGTTTAAACATTTTATGTTTATGCTCTTGAAATATCCATATTTTCAACAGAATTTTTTCGATGAAATACTCTTTGTCAAAAGTTGATGAAATTTTATTTCATCAGATTTTTTTTTCCGTTGCAAATTTTGATGCAAAACTTTTCGTCAAAATATAATATTGTTAAATGAATTTCGTCGAAAATATCCATCTCAATTTGCCACGAAATTAAGCTACAATTCGGTTGAAAATTTTGACGAAAAATAATTCTATCAAAAAGTTCCATTATATTTTGCAACGGAATTTTAATGGAATTTCGTCGAAATTTTTGATGAAAAATATAATTCTGTCAAAAAGTTCCGTTACTTTTTGCAACGAAATTTAACTAGAATTTCGTTGATAGTTGTAAGAAAAATAAAAAAATAATATATTTATATATATATATATATATATATATATATATATATATATATATATATATATATATATATATATATATATATATTCAGAAAAATATTTCTGCAGTTACTACAGATAAGTAATCTGCATTTATTCTCAAAACGACGTCATTTTGGTATTGAAATATGGGATAGGATATTGTGACAACCAAGTCATGTTACACCCAATCTCACCGTTAAATTAGGTTTTTGATCTAACGATCTAGATTTAATCCTTATATACACCCTCACTTCCCTTTCTCTCTGCCCTTTCTCTCTGATCATACTCTCTCTTTTCCCTTCTCTCTCATCATAATCTCTCTCTTCCCTTCTCTCTCATCATACTATCTACCGCCGCCGCCACAAGAGAAACGATCACCTGGATCTTCTTGATATGAACAATCTAATATTTGGTGCTTATTGTTTGATACTGCTTAATTTGGATTTGTAGATTTTGGTCTATAATTAATAACTTTCTGAACCAAAATATGTGGAGTTGATTGTTACAACCTTCCGGGTTTTGTAACTTCCGCCCTGCTTCTTATCTGTAATCATGTGTTTGTAACTTCCGCCCTGCTTCTAATTTTTGCAAGAACCTCACCAAATTGGTTCAAACATTGCTTTGCAGAATGAAAGACATAAACACAAACAAATACACTGCATTGATCACAACATAACCCTTCCAAAAAACAAAACAAAACAAAATACAGGATAATAATTAGACACACAAATACAATGAAAATCATCCCAACTGGCTTATACTGATTTGTTGAATGAATAATCAACAGAAGAATCAAATTTTGATGCGTTATCCTTTTTTTGTTGAAAATAGAAGCGTTATCCTTTCAAATTGGTTTCCACCAATAATAGGCTGGTAGTAGCATATTGCACTTTCCTGTGTGAAATTCATGGGGTTAATATCTTCCAAGTCTCTGATTCTTCAATGACATATCCGCATCATTGACAATGAATTGTGATCTTGGAGACATTATAATTAGGAGTAATAAACCAATTTGACAGACTAGAATCAACTGCAATTTCTGGCAATAGGGGTTTGGACTGAAGGACATTTGATTCGTTGCAAGGTGAAGAATTCAAGGGCACGCTTGTATTTTGCTCTGGGGGAACATTCTCCTTCCTTCTGTGGCGGCGGCGGTGAATTAGAGGGGGTGGCGCGGCGGCAGCGGTAGATGGTATGATGAGAGAGAAGGGAAGAGAGAGATTGTGATGAGAGAGAAGGGAAAAGAGAGAGTATGATCAGAGAGAAAGGGGAGAGAGAAGGGGAAGTGAGGGTGTATATTAGGATTAAATCCGGATCGTTAGATCAAAAATCTAATTTAACGGTGAGATTGACTGGTTGTCACATGGGTGTAATATGACTTGGTTGTCACAATATCCTATCCCCTGAAATATTAAAAAAATTTAATTATAAAGACTATAATAACCCTGATATAAATTAAAATTATAAAAATATCATGATTTTCGTCCCAAAACGACGTTACTGCAGATAACTTATCTGCAATAACTGAAAAAAAAAATGAACCTTATATATATATGAGGTAGGATCCTTTGACACCGGTGTCAAATTCAAATTTGACACCTCATCTGAGAGCCGTTAGATCAAAAAATATCAACGACTCTGATTTTTAAGCATGTGACACCATTGATATTTTTTGATCTAACGGCTCTCAGATAAAAGATCATACATATATATATATATATATATATATATATATATATATATATATATATATATATATATATGAGTAGGATCCTTTGACATCGGTTTTAAAGTTTGACATCTGAGAGCCGTTAGATCAAAAAATATCAACGACTCTAATTTGTAAGCATATGACACCTTTGATATTTTTTGATCTAACGGCTCTCAGATGAGGTGTCAAACTTTAAATTTGACACCGGTGTCAAATGATCCTACCCCTATATATATATATATATATAGTTGTTGTAGGTACAACAACAATTATAAAAGGCCGGATATGCAAGCGAATCCTTTTTTAAAAAAAAAAATATATCTTGTGGAGCCCATGCTTTTCGTATTAGCTGTAGAAACTGCTCTTTAGTCTACAAAGGCCGCAGAAATGACAACCCATATATGTATGGGTTTTGTATCTATAATTTAACATGACCACAACAACTTTCCTACACACACAATATTTTGTGGGACCCACAATTTTTGAAACCAAAAAAAAAAAAAAAAACTCTGGCACGCAAAACGAATCTCTATAACATAACACAATCACTTTTCCTACAACATAACTCTTATTAAACCCTATATGTATATTGATTATAAATAGTTATCAATGAAAAATCCTGTTTTCTTTATTAAACTACAGAAACGTATTTAATTGATTGGTTCATTATCATTACATTGATAAAAAAAAATAGTATATTTTAATTTATTTATATTTTTCTTATAAAATTTTAAATAAAGTCTATTATCATCTGGATATTAAAATTAAAGTTAAAATAATATTAACTTGAAATTGGCATTAACTTGTGTAATAAAATTCTAAAAAACTGATTGAGATTTTAAATGAAATTCCACATTATTAATTAGAACGCGGGAGAATATAATTATATTATCAAACTTCTTAAATTTTTTGGAATATATCTTAATGAAAAAATATTATTTAATTCCGTTTCCAAAAAAAAATTATTTAATTCCACATTTAGAAAAAAAATTGAATTATATTTTACTTAATCCCACTTATAACAAACCTTATTTTGAATACATATAGCGTTGAGTTCAATACACACTGTTGATATCTATAAAAAAAAATACACTGTTAATTTTTTTATTTAGTATTACGTCAATATGTTTGAGAGAGATAATTTCTTAAAATATTTTTTCCGATAATCTATATGTATTTTTCACTTTTAATTTTTGTTTTATCCTCTTTAATTGACTTAAGTTGTCCGTAATTATTTCATAGTAACAAATTGTTATATTAATTGATCAGAAACACTTAATGATAAGGAATTTTTTCCTCCTTATTAAATTACAGAAATATATTCAATTGGTTACCTATTATTACATTGAGATAAATATAGTCCACACCTAGTGAATTTGAAATTCAAAATTGACCCAATTTATTTTTTTTGAAAAATTAATGTGGGTTTTTTTTTTAAATTTTAGAAGGATAACGATTTCGACTAACTAAGTCTATTTTGAATTTTAGAGGGATCACAAGTTAATTTTTTTTCTAAGGAATTAAAATAGGCTCCATAATTTTTGTTGAGGACCCAAAAAATACTTTCTCTATTCTTTATTATTTTAAAATTAAATGTTAATAAAGGAAAGAGTTTAAAATGTTCGTGTGAGGGGTTTTTTTTTTCTTTTAGTTTCTCTTCTCTTTATACGCAGAAGTTAGGTTAAATATATTTTTATAAAAACTCTTATAATAAATTCTTTTTATTATAAAGAAAAAAAAATTAAAACGCAAAAGCTACTAGGAGGAGGTTTTCTTAAGTTGTATTAGCATTTTTTTTAAATGGGTAGCTTTTAAATAATTTTTAACCTAAATTGTTTATATAATCACCAAACAGCTTTTAACTTTATTTTTAGGGGACAATTATACTTACTATCATTTTAAGCTGACTATTCTTATTACCTGATCAGTTATACTTGGATCATTCAAAATCAATGGCACCTATTTTTTTTTTCTTTTTCTACTGTTGATTTTGAATTAATCCAACAATAACTAATTAGGTAGTAACTAGTAAGGACAGTAAGCTTAAAATGATAGTAAATATAATCTTATCCTTATTTTTAAAATTATTTTTTTAACTTCAATTTAAATATTTTTTAGCTTTAAAAAAAAAATACCATACAAGCTCTAGAAATAGTGGAATACGCGTCTACGGAGTCATAAATGGATAGCGATGTCGATCCGCCGTGCCTCATTCAAATTCCTAATTTTGTTTGTGAGCCATTTTACTTTTGTCCCACACTCCCACCTATTCAATTTTTTTTTTCTTACTTAGGACGTTTCTACATCCTATTTAAACGTGAAACTCTGAACAAGGCTTAATTTTAGTGATATATTGCATTGCCTTGTAATACTACAGGATGGGTTTGATTTCCCATGATGTAATATGCTTTTTGATAATAAAGTACAAGTAATAATCCAGTAATTAAAAAAATTCAATTAAGAAGCATTCAGCAAATTTAGGAATTGTTATAATGTTGACTTTTTTTAATTGTCATCAACCCCACGTTATATATACATATATATAGGCCAACCTTATGTAGGAAACTAGGAATCTCACAAACAAACTCAAAAAGCATATTTTGCAAATTGTTCTTGATTTCATCCGCATATGAACTCAAAAAAGCATCCTACCTTAATCCTAAGCACAAAGCTTCTTTCAATTGCGGCATTGCCAGTGATCACATTTGCAATTGTGAAATTAACCATGTTAATGGCAATTGCATTTATCACTACATACCAATTTACAAGTATGAATGCTTTACTATGAAAAATAAGGCAACGAGCAATTTATAGCTCGTTTAGCCACCCAGATCACTTTCATAAAAGATATTGTGTAGAAAAACAAGTACAAAATCACAAGAAAATCGAGAACAGAAGATGTTGTATATTTATGTATACATGAAGGGAAACTATATTTATAATTTCTCTCTCTATATATCTAGAGGTAAATTGGAATAAATCATGTCGATGGCAAAGAAGCAGGGGCAGCACCTGACTCGACCAATATTGACCAGAGGACATGCACATCTTCGCATGGGCACGACTTCACATCCTTATATAGGATGTATATTCCTCTACCTATTGCACAAAAAACAAAAACTAAGGTATCATTAAGTATAAAGTGGGGATTGATGATACCAATTTTTTTTAGTTAATCCAACTCTAATTATTTCTTTGAGGCGAGTTGACTACTCTCAGTATTTTCACAAATTTTAACTCTTTGAGTCGGTTATGAGATTGATCTGAAGTGTAAAATAGATCAGGGATGAAGATATTTAAATCACTTTCAAAAGTGACATATGCGGATCGGACTGATACTTTTTCTTCGGATTAAAACTCTCCCAAAAGTGATATGAATATTTGTAACTATGTTTTGTTGATGAACAGAGAATGTGGATTAAAAAGGAATGATTTAAGAAGGGTAGAGTAGAGAATCACAATGCAAACATTAGCAAATTCCAGGAACGACATGAACTCATAAAGAAGGCACACAATGTCAATCAATTACATAATTAAAGACGGAATCATATTGTATGGATAATGTGTCTAAAATTGAAGGTAGAATGCAAGCTTACGCTTTTTATGATTTGAGTGAAGCCGATCCCAGAGCTTCTTCAATGGGCAGAGGAGGGACCGAAGCCATCCCATTTGGTGATGTGCTAATTTTGGTTCATAGTAGGTGAAAGATAGGAAGAAAATGAGACCGGTTTAAACAGGGGTTGCTTGGAGCATAGTGACTTGAATAGTACTACTTGTAATGTAATTTACTAAATTCCTTTTCAGTGCAATCATGCGAGAAAAACATGCCCACTTGGTGCTATGTCTTTGTCACACCCTTTCTCTGTTATGGGAGGATCCCCATGTGTGTAGAAAGTATAAAGTAACCCTTTCTCTGGGCATTCACGCTTTCAAACAATCCTACTTACGTATAAACTTTTATGT
Source organism: Gastrolobium bilobum (assembly GCF_033153095.1). NCBI lineage: Eukaryota > Viridiplantae > Streptophyta > Magnoliopsida > Fabales > Fabaceae > Gastrolobium > Gastrolobium bilobum. Next base: position 84,667 of record NW_026897770.1, on the reverse strand, counting down.
GAAGCCAAAGGTTGTTTACTATTTTATGCCCCCTTAATTTCCACGGATTTGGTGAGTCTTCTGGATGTTGTTGTTGTATACAAGAAACAACATAACTTTGGTTGCCCAAGGGAAATTAAGCCTCCTAAATCCAAATCCATCCGTTCAAAGCCACAAATGACTAAACTATTGTAGTCTTATCCTGATTCTATGCAGATGAGATGATATATACAATCTGTTGTTCGGTAAATTATATAAAGTTATTTTTAGAATTTTAAAAGGGAGGATACGAAATAATTTATAATTGAGATAAATTTATAGGATAAAGGATAAAACTTATAAATACAAATTTAAAATAAAGATGAAACTTAAAAATAAATATATGAACTCGAAAAACTAATATACAATGTATTTGACCAATTTTTTTCTTTTTCTGGATAAATCGCAGGTATTCTTCAGGGAAGATAATCCTGTTCAGGGTGGGTTCAGGATTAAAGTTTTAAACCCCTTATAAAGGTGATACTGGGAAAAATCAAACAGATGCTCTCACCCCACCTGCTGAGCTCTTATACGCTAAGCCAATTGAACTACCATCATTTGATTGACCAAATTTTTTCTTAAAAGAAAAAGAAAAGTTAAAAAAAGACTGTCCAAATAAATAGTATTAATTTGTTTTGAGTGAATATAATAAACCAAATAAGAGACGATATTAAAACAGTTTTAATATTTTTCATAAATTGAAAAAGTAACTTCTGAAAAAAAGTCTAAAATAGTTTTTTTTTTTTTTTTTTTAAGTTTTCATCATAATTTAACCCGTACCTAAATGTATAATACTGAGCAGCAAACAGTTCACTTATTTCTAGATGAAAACGTGCAATTCATATGTCAAAGTTAATCTTGAGTTTGAAGGAAGGATTCCAAACAAGTAAACATGGCTTTCTACTTTCGAGTACACCCTCCTTAATTTCTTTGCTTTCTTTTACAAAATTAATTTTGTGGAAAAGGGATGAAACTTAGGGTGAAATAAATTCTTCTGGTGATCTTTACCCAAAAGATTTTGCGAATATTAGACCTTTCTAAATAAATTATTATCTTTTTAAGGAACAACACTGTCGTATAGTGTGAATACAAGAGATATAGTGAATTATATAGTGTGGTTCTGATGTTACATCAGCTAGTGTGGTTGTGATGTTATATTGTTAGGTGTCTCACTTGGATTCAATATGAAATGCGCTACAAGACCAACAATTTGATAGGAAAGTACCATCTAATGAATATTTTCCATCTTGCCCATTAATTTATTCCTTTTTATACATTAATAGCACTACCGAGGTGCACCTATTGCTCAAGCTTCCACTTGACTTTAACTACAAATTACAAAACCCATTGCCATTAGTTCTTGTTACCAACTGTGAAAGGAAATGATAAAAATAGTATACACAGTGAAATTTGAATAATTTTAGTAGTTTCAAAAATAATGTAGTGAACTCTAAATATTATTTAATAAATTACAAAAAGACAATAATAGGAAATTTTCAAATGTAAAGTAGGAATTTTTTTTCTTTCATTCATTTCTAATTAAGACGAAGAACAAAGAAAATAATTTGTTCTTAGTAAACAAAATTCTTGCAGAATCCGCAGACATAGAAAACTCAACTTAAGCAAGGAGTTTCCTTTATAAAAAGTTTGAGCATTTTTTAAGAGAAGTAATTATAATATAAAATAAAACTTCAAAAAATTTATTATATTTTACAATGGGATTAGTGAAATAATAATATAAAAAGGACAAGAAGTATATAAGCATATTTTTCATATAAATATTATTTGAAAAATCATATTTTGATTGGCAATAATCAATCTTAAAATGAGGTAGATCTGCCATTAAAAGAGTTTTATTTCGTTATAAAATTGGGTTACTAGAGCTTGTAGCCTGTAGGTATCACCTTAGCCCTATGAATAACAATAGTTTTAAATAAAATCAGCCTAGTTTTTTTTGGAGATTTATGGATATTATGTCACATGATAAAGTTTTCATCATGTCACTCTCACAATGCAAGTGAGTCCCACTAGTTTTTATAAAAAAACAAAAAATAAAAAAGTGATGCACACATATCGATCTATGTGTAGGAAGCAACAGTGTATCTTATGTAACATTACCAAATGATTTCTCTCTTTTTTTTCAGTAAACAAATCAGCATAGTTTAAATATTGTTGGAGTATTATAAAAAGTAATTTTTTTTATAAAATTAATTTCAAAAGTTGATTATTATGTTATAATTTTTTTTAACATATATATTATTTAAAGTTATTTTCTATAAGCATCATAGGTAGGTGGGGTCTTGAAAGGCCCACCCAATTGGGCTATTCAGATTCCAACCCAACTCTAATAGTTCATATGTATTTTCTCTGTAGTATGGGAGGCGATTCCAGCAAGGAAGACGAAAAATAAAGAGTATGAATTCGCTCTTGTGATGAGTGTGTTAGCAGCTGTTTCTATCTTACCAATGTCCAACACAACTCCTTATAGTGTTGATGCAATTGAGGAGAAGTACATTCCGGCGAGTCAGAATGAGGAGCTTTTCAGGAGATCATTTTTAATTCTCCGGTCTCACTGACTAAGAGAGTGTTTGGATTAACTTTTTAAAAAAGTTACTTTTATGTCCTGCTTATTTTAAAAGTGCTTCTTATAAAAGTTTAAACTATTTAGATTTTTTAAAAATATATTTTTTTTTTGAAAAAAAATTGGCTTTTGACTTTTACTTTTTTAAGAAGTTAAAATTTTTAACTTCTGAAAAAAAATAAATTTTTGACTTTTTTTATGATTTCTGCTTTTTTTAAAAGCATTCATTCAAACGCACCTTACAAAAAAGTGTTTTTTTGTGAAAAAAAAATAACTTTTAACTGGAAAAAGTTCATCCAAACGGGCTCTAATAAGCAATAGGTAATTCTCTCGTTTAAAATGAGACACTTATATTATAGATAAATTATCGACGATGGTGATTATTTTTTTGTCTCCTTAGCGCTATTATGATAACATGTTAGCGACAATATCTTATTTCATTGGATGTATATACTAAATAATAGAAGAGGAGTACTTAAAATATTTTTCCTTAGAGCAGCTTATGTAAATATGCAATAGTTTATTTATTTATTTTAGTATTAATATAGAGGTATATTCATTTAACCCCTTTTCAACTATCTTGTCTTCTGAGTATAGCCATTAAAATTAGCTCCTCAGTGATGGAACGAATATATTGGATAATCGTTACTGAATAGGAAATGAGACTAATTCTCTAACCGAGGCTTAAAGTGCAAATACATCACCTCTGCTTCAAAGAGCATTTATCAAAAATCGAATAGATGACCCTATTTTTGGGGAACAATTCACCGCCAATTGCGTCCGTCCCTCAAGTTTTTGCAACAATTTATTTTAGGTTACACAAAAAAGAAAAAATATTTCTTAAGTCATTTTAAATAATGTTATCTTTTATCATTTAAAATTACGTCATTTTATTTATTTATTTTCTTATATTAATTAATTCACTTTTGAATGGTTATGACTTTATTTTTTTATTTTTTATTTTATTACTATTAATCTATTTTTATACTATTATAATTTAGTAACGAAAAAAAAACTATCTCAAATTACTTAAAAAACGATAAGCTTTTGGAAAAAGCACATAACAGAATTTCACTTGGGCTACGAGAAATCGCTTTTCAGACAATAGCTTACAGTCCAAGGCTCCAAGCCCTCATCTACGTACACGTGTGAAAACATGATATTTTTTTTATTCCAATTGCAATTAATTTAATTTTCTTTTCTTTTCCAGTAAGTCCAATTAGCTTGCTGGAAATGGAACGATTTTCCTCTTGCTGTTCAAAATTAGGTTAATATGTCACGTGTTCGTGTCTTTTTACATGATATGCTGCATTGGAATTAAAATATATAAATAAATTTAAATAAGCATCTATAATATTTAAGTAAAACTTAACTGACTAACACAATATAATTATTTAGCTTAAAAACAATTTAAATAATTTTTATGAAATAAAGAGAGAAAACACAAAGAAAGTGATCGAGACAATTGAATTATGAATTCGAAAAATTTAGGGCTTTCATAACTAGCTATAATATTTATTTCTTGTTTTTTCATGGAAAATAATTTTTTTTTTGTTATATCAAATTCAAAGCTCAAACTCAAAACCTTTGGTTAAAAACAAACTCTTTACAGTTTGACCAATGGTTGTTGGTGGAAAACAAATTCTTAATTTTTATATATGATTCCAAACATAATTACGAAGAGGGGCTACACTTCAATGTATATTTATGAATTATGGTTACATTACATGTTCATGAGATATATCAAATATTATAACATAAACCTTCGTTAATGACATCTATAATATCCAATTATGTCATTCACACATATAAAATGTATGTTTTTTACCGCAACTTTTTAATTATTTTTTTCCCTGCATATAAGTAACATAATAGCTTAATTAGTTGTAATGGTATATTTTGATTGGACTCGAACCATATCACTTACCTGAATTTGATGTTGATCATTAAAAACTGGTAGCCATATACAATTATAATTATTAATATTAATTAATAAACATTTATTAGATATTACAGCTATTATCCCTCACAAGTGAGCAATTTGCACACTAAAGGGTTATTTTTAAAAGGATAATTTTGTAATTTCAATAAATTTTCTCATCAATATTTTATATTCAACCAAACACACATTCATGAATTTCACTCAATTTTTCTGGTAATTTTTTTTCCAACCAAACAACTTTTTTTACAGTTTCCCACCAAACTCACTTTCCAACCATTTCCCTATCAATTACATTTACCTAGTATTCAAAAAATTTCTCCCCCCTAAATAACTTGATACTCAATTTACCGACTATCGTGTCAGGGAGCTGTCCAATGGGTCGTTAATGATGAGTGGGTACGTAGTATGCCCACATATTACCTCCAGCCCAACGGGTTTCGCTCATTTGTAAGTAGAAATATTTGCTATGTATGATTTACATACGTTGGTGTATTCTTTTGTTATTAATGGAAAAAGGAATGTTATATTTACAAACTTTTTGTTTATAAACTCTTACAAATTACACCAAATATGACTGGTCATACTTCAATCAAGAATGTATAACCGGTCATACTTAGTATAATTTATAATAAAAAAAATTGTAAATAAATCATTCTTCTAATGAAAAATATCTTACTATGTCTTATGTTGGTCAATTGGTTTGTTCTTTTATTGATATTTGGCTAAATCCGATTCGCATCGGTGGTTTATTCTTTCATTGGTGGATGGATATCTTGTTTCATGTAATTTATATCTCGTTTCTTACTTTTGATCTTAATCAATATGACATAAACTTCTTTATAAAAGGCTTAATTACTCCTTCATACACTATATATTAATTTCATTTTGAAGAATCAAGTCCCGATATCTAGCTTGGACAGTCATGTTTGTCTTATATATCTTACAGAGTTGGAATAAAATGCATCTCTCATCTTTCTTTTCATTCTATCGTGGTACTTTTGTTATGTATTTGATACTTCTCGTGATGCTAGGGACTAAAATGACTTAAGTGAATGCTGCTCAAAGCAGTAATTTAAAACTTGGCTCGGTGATTGACTTATTTGAGATTTTGAGTTTCAACTGATTTAATTAAATTATATAATAATAATATTATAAGTTGCATTTTGACCAATAATTAAGAATAGTAATAAGTGGTAAGTAGTAACACTACTCATTTTTATGAGCTGAATTCGATTCTAACCATTATACTTTTGTGAAGCTGTTTTTTTTTTTTTTAAAAAAAAAAAAAGACAGCTTGACCCGAATTTTATATGACCAGTCGAGTCATTGAAATAGCCAACTCGAACCAGTGAGGGCAACAGCTCACTGAAATCCTGGTCTACTCATGACCTTTTTGTTGCCTTTGAGGGAGACAAAATAAAATGAAATAATTCTGTTTTTTTTTTATGATTTTTCTTTAAAAATCAAAATCAAAATGTTTTATTCTTTTATCCGACTATATTATTTGTTTTATTTATAAAATACACTTAACAAAAAAAAATTCATATATTCTTATATAACATATCTATCTAAAGCTGCCTCAAAACAATCCTTGGTCATTGACCTTATAAAATGTATTGTTTCTTGAAAGCAAAGAATATATAATTAAGATAATATCACTAGAAAAGAATATATATGAAGATATTCGCTCAGGATTATAACATAACTTGATATCTCTGAAGATCACATATGATAATAGTTTTTTCCCCATCCTTTTGCCAGCTCTTCTTCCTTGAAAATCAAGTGACCTTATCAATTTTATTCGCTCTTGCAAAAGATATTCCTCCCATGCTCTTCAAAATCGGATGCCTGTCTCTGACTTAAAGCAATTTTGGCCCGATGTAATACAAAAAACAGACTCGATGTAACCCAAAACAACAACAATAGGGATTATAATTTCGGACCTAAAGAAGGTGTGATAACATACTTCGTGAGCAGCGGCGGACCTAGAAAATTTTATTCCTGTCTGCACACTTAATGGTAAATACATTAAAAATAAAAGAATATAATTTTTTTTCAACTTACCATAAAAAAATAGTAATCAAGAATAACTAAATTATTATAATAGAACAATTATCTTCTATACACATGAAAATATATGAGACCCGTATAAAATTAGGGATAGGATATTGTGACATACAAATAATGTTACGACCACATCTTAACCGTTGATTTCCGCCAATCAACGGTTATCATTTATTGCGATTAATAATTAATTAATGAGTTTGATTTGAAAAATGATAACCGTTGATTGACGAAAATCAACGGTTAAGATGTGGTCGTAACATTATGCGTAACATTATTTGTGTGTCACAATATCCTATCCCATTATGTGAAAATATAAAAGAAAAATAAAATTTAAATTTAATATACTTTTATAGGTGTGTATTTTACCTTATAATAAGATGAAAAAAATATATCCATTAATACATTGGAGGGGAGGGGAACTATTCCATTTTCCTTGGGCAGGTATACGGATATAGAGACAGAGTTTTTTTTATATATATTGGGTTTGAGACTAATAAAAGCCTTGTGGTCGGACTTGGAAGAAGGCATATCATGGAACTCTTGCTATGTAAATAATTTTTATTTTTATTTCAAAAGTTCATGTACGCACTTGCGGACATGTGCGTGTGACTGGGTCCGCCAGTGTTCGTAAGAGTAGGATGCTGAAAAACTAAAATTTACATGAGATGGAATACAATATGTTAACAAATGACAAGTGCCTTTGATGGATTGGAACTTTCATCACGTGGGGAGGCTAGGCAAATAGTATTAGACTGTTAGTGAAATATAATATAAAATTATTAAATATCATATTTATCTAACAATTTAAGTTTTATGATTAAAGTGATTTTTTATATGGTATCATATCTTCTATGACCAAGTGAAGTTCCATCAAATAGGACTTGCTGATCAAATATCTTAGTGTGATTTTAATTTTTTAAACCCATGAAATCCAATAAAACGTATAATCCATCGTTGATGCTGCCAAGAGCAAATGATTGTAAGTATTTAGATGCTCATATTACGACGAAGGTGGGGGACAGCAAGACAAAATTTCATCAAGATACTTCCCCTGTTCATGCTTTGAAGTCTAAATCTTTTTCTCTGATACTGTGAATCTGTGATACCCCACTTACAGTAACAGTGGCACTTCCGAGGGGATAAATTAACCTGAATTTCCAAGCAATGTTTTGTCCGATAGACTTTACCATATTATTCCATCTCCTTCAATCATTTCACTCTAGCTAGTCCTATATTTGTTGGTTCGTTTTGTAGGTAGAATCTTTATAAGTTTAATGTTTATGATGTTCCACATAATAAAAGGATATGTGACTCGTGTAGACTTACATGAATAGAAGAGAGAAAGAAAAAACACGAGTCATATTAAAAAGGTTCTCACCTAATACCTTAAGATTTTGGGTTGGAGTTGCTCTTTACATGATATCAGAGCATTGGCGTCCCGAGTTCTATACTCGTCACCCCCCATTTTCTTTGTGAAATTTCTTAACACAGGTAGGCTGAGCCTGATGTATCATCCTACATTCAAGTCCAATGGGTTCTTTTGTGATAGGACGTGTTAGAGATATATAAAATCATTAATGTAGCCTCTCTCATTAGCTTAAGCTTTTGGTTGAATTGGTTCTTTATACGCTCATTTTTATACATGTAAGATGAGAAACAATAAATTCAATCTTTATATATATATATATATATCGTTCTTAAACTGCTTGATATAACTTTATCTTCGGTCACTAAATTATAACCGTTCAAAATGGATTAATGGTGATACAGGAAGAGAGAGAAAAAGAAAATCATAACTATTCAAAGCTGAATTAATTAATATAAAAAAATAAATAAACAAAACGACGTAATTTTGAGGTAACCGGAGATAAATACATTTCAAGCAGCTTGAGAAATCTCTCTCTCTCTCTATCTATATATATATATATATATATATATATATATATAATATTATTTGTCATGTGACTAGATATAAGGTTTTGTCCAATCATCCATTTCAAATAATATATAATTATAACATTAAATTTTTATTTTTATTTTTAATTTTCAGAAACTTGTTGGCTGATATAGAGAGAAAGAAAAAAATAATTTTAATATTATAATTATGTTAAATATACTCTCCGGAGTATATAATTATAAGAGGTGACTGGACAAAATTTTATATTCAGTGACTGGACATCAGATGGATCCATATATATATATATTCTTTTTCTTAAATGAACCGTACGAAAAGTGTTCTTTACCAGTGGGATGTACATTCATGACTGGTATTGTAATCTTTAATTTTAAGCGAGACCCACATATTTTAAGACCAATTAGTGAAGAACTGATAAATGGTATCAATTGATAGTATTTCCATTGATTTAAAACTGTACATCAATGTATCTTAAATAGAATAGGCTGTTACGGCTGTTACCAAACAGTCTGTTACCAAATAGTAAAACAACTTCCTAAAGATAAATAACTACACCTAATTACAATAGGACTCAGTTATACATATCCTAACAAACTACAGGTTACAACATATCACAGCAAATCATAACAACATATAGAATCTTCTATTCCAACACTCCCCCTCAAGTTGGAGCATGAAGACATGAAATGCCTAACTTGGAAAGAACGGCAAGAAATGGAACACGACCAAGTGCTTTGGTGAAAATGTCTGCGAGTTGCAAATGAGAACGAACAAAAGTAGTTCGAATCGTCTTAGAAACCAACCTTTCCCGGACAAAATGGCAATCAATTTCAATGTGTTTAGTTCGCTCATGGAACACAGGATTTGCCGCGATATGTATAGCGGCTTGATTATCACAACATAATTCCATAGGATCATCATGGATAACATCAAGTGAAGCAAGAAAAGACTTCAACCATATCAATTCTGTTGTCGCGGCAGCCATGGAGCGGTACTCAGCCTCTGCTGAGGAGCGTGAGACAGTGAGTTGCTTCTTTGTTTTCCAAGAAACAGGTGAGGTTCCAAGCATAATGAAGAACCCAGAAACTGACCGGCGAGTTAAAGGGCAGCTGGCCCAATCTGAATCACAGAAAGCATGAATTTTGAGATCACTTTTGGAAGAAAGGAGGATACCTTGGCCAGGATTCATTTTGATGTATCTTAGTACCCGAATGGCAGCCTCATAATGTGCTTCCTTTGGAGCTTGCATGAACTGCGAAAGAGTGTGCACTACATAACTCAAATCAGGACGAGTGATCGTAAGGTACACTAGCTTGCCGACAATTCTTCTATAGCGACCTGGATCATCATAGTCAGGTCCATCTGCCAGAGCTAAGCGATGATTCTGTTCAATTGGAAACTGAACCGGTTTACAATCCAACAAACCTGTTTCTTTGAGGATATCTAATGCATATTTTCGTTGGCACAAGAAGATACCCTCATTGCTACGGGCAACCTCGATGCCCAAAAAATATTTCAAGTGACCCAAATCTTTAATTTTAAAACACTTGTTAAGATAAATCTTAACCTCTTGACATGCTTGGGAATCATTGCCTGCCAACACCAAATCATCAACATAGACTAGTATGGTCAAGAAGGTAGAACCACGCTTCAAAGTGAACAAAGTGTGATCTGCTTCGGATTGAACAAAACCGTATTTAATAAGTGAGGAACTCAACTTTGCAAACCAATTCCTGAGAGATTGTCGTAAGCCATATAACGACCTTTGCAAACGACACACTTTTCTTCCTTGTCCTTGATTAAAGCCTGCCGGTATGCGCATATACACTTCTTCGTCCAGTTCTCCATTAAGAAACGCATTATGAACATCCATTTGGTGCAAGTACCAACCTTTTGCAGCTGCAACCGAGAGTAGAGTTCTAACACTCACCATTTTCGCTACAGGAGCGTAAGTTTCATGGAAATCTTCTCCTGGAACTTGATGATTACCTGCAATTACCAACCTTGCTTTGTAGCGCTCGATGCTACCATTGGAATGATATTTAATTTTATATACCCATTTACATGGAAGGGGATGTTTGCCTGCAGGTAAATCAGTGATAGTCCACGTATTATTTTCTTCTAGTGCATGTATCTCCTGAGCCATAGCTTTACGCCAAACATCATTGGTCATTGCTTCTTTAAATGACCGAGGTTCACTACCTGCATCAATAGCAGCAACAAAAACTCGATGTTTTGAAGGAAAATTGTTAGTATTCACATAGTTGGCAATTGGATACCGTATACCTGAGGTGGAGCTAGAAGAGGTGAGACTGGGAGTGTATGTATGTGCCTCAATCAGATTACATTTGTAGTTACTCAAATAAGACGGAGGCCTTCGTGTGCGTGCTGGACGAAGAGAATCGTTTTGAGCTGATTCTGCACTTCTTTGCACAAGTTCGTGAGCTGAATCTTAATTCCTTTGTACGAGAGCAGGAGCTGGATCCTCACTCCTTTGCACTTGATCAGCATTTGATGTAGAATCTTCATTCGGCTCCCTTTCAGACTGATGGACACTCCCCCTATCTTCCAACTGCACTTCTGCCTCACAATCATTTGAAGTTGATTGAGATACTGGATTGGCAGAATCATTAGAATCTATTGGTATAAATGTAGGTAATGATGGGCTAGGTGTAGGCACACTTATAGCAACAAAAGGAAACTCATCTTCGTGGAAACTGACATCTCGTGACACAAAGAATTCCTTAGTATTAAGATCATACACTCTCCAACTTTTCTGCCCATGAGGATAACCAACAAACATACACCGCCTAGACCGTGGACTAGATTTGCTTGTAGGTTTTGGTTGTGTCACCGCATAACATAGGCAGCCAAATATCCTTAAGTGACTGTAATCAGCAACAGATCCATGCAAAAGCTCATAAGGAGTTTTGCCATTGAGAAGCTTTGTGGGAGTTCTATTAATAATATGAGCTGCTGTCATCACACTCTCTCCCCAGAATTTGATTGGCAAGTTTGCTTGAAACAAAAGAGCACGAGACACATTTAGAATATGCCTATGCTTCCGTTCTACCCGACCGTTCTGTTGCGGCGTATGAACACAGGATTTCTGATGAAATATACCATTGGCAGTGAATAATTCAATCATCTTGTTGGAAGTAAATTCAGTTCCATTATCTGATCTAATACTCTTAACTGTTGTATTAAACTGATTTTGCACCATTAAAAGAAATTTTCGTAACACACCAAAAGTTTCACTTTTGTCACCTATCAAACAAACCCAAACAGCACGACTGAAGTCATCGACTATCGTTAAAAAATAATAAGCACCAGAGAAAGAGGAAGTGCGGTAAGGACCCCATGTATCACAATGAAGAAGATCAAAAATTTTATTACTCTTTCGATCACTAATGGGAAACGAGGATCGATTTTGTTTGGCACGATAACAAATATCGCATGCCTTATTGTTTACATTGCCAAATCGAATGCTACTAGAAAAAGGAATCAGAGAAAGTGCTTCGGATGATGCATGGCCCAACCGCTTGTGCCAAAGTTCTTGCGTATCACTGGAGCGAACTGTTAAAGCTGCTGCTTGGCTTGGTCGAAACACATACACACCATCCCTGTGATCACCCAATCCAATCTCCGTCCTCAGCTTGCGGTCCTGCAAAACACAACTATTATTAGTGAATACCACATCAACATTATGTTGTCGTACCAACTGAGATACAGATATCAAGTTACACTTTAAATTTGGCACAAATAAGACATTGGATAATGAAAAAGAAGGAGTAAACGAAACAGATCCTTGTTGCGCAGCATAAGTAATAGCTCCATTGGGTAAACCGATTGCCAAAGGTTCAACATCTGTAACATTCTCCAGCAATTCCAATACCCCTGTCATGTGGCGTGATGCACCACTATCTATAAGCCAGTGACAATGGGAATCTTTACGATTTAATTTGTCCTTTGAGCGTTGCGGGTTGTTAACCAATGATAACAATTGTGTCACCACGTCAGGTGTCAGAACGGCGAATGCATTTGCTTGCTCTAGTGGTTCCTCCGTTTGAGCTGCGTGTGCACCAAATGGCTTTGCATGGAATCCTCCTTGTGGATTACTGCTCCAATTCTCGTAGTTGGCTTCTCCTCTCAGCATAACGGTTGTTAAAAGAATCCCTGGGCTATCTGATCCAGTCAGATATAATGGTGATCCAGGGTCTGATGGCTTCAACCTGCTGCTGTTTTTATTGGCCATCTTCAACATAAGCTATCTCCTGCTCACTGTTTTCAGAGTCTACACGTTGCGGAAGTTTTTTTTTTTTTTTTTTAACAAGGGATCGCTCTGATACCATGATAAATGGTATCAATTGATAGTATTTCCATTGATTTAAAACTGTACATCAATGTATCTTAAATAGAATAGGTTGTTACGGCTGTTACCAAACAGTCTGCTACCAAATAGTAAAACAACTTCCTAAAGATAAGTAACTACACCTAATTACAATAGGACTCAGTTATACATATCCTAACAAACTACATGTTACAACATATCACAGCAAATCATAACAACATATAGAATCTTCTATTCCAACAAGAACGTAATTTGAAGATGCTAATTAGCAATGGGGAAGAAATAAGGGCCAATGAATGATATAGTTTAGGTTCTTTGCTTTGACCCAATTCTAAATTCTGATGGATCCTGAGTTGTCATTACTGTAGGAAAAGTCAGATTCCTATTGAGTGATTCTTCTTGTTCATTTACCAGTTTCTCTTTGTGACCATTCCTAATAAAAATTCAGTCATGAGTCATGACTGCTGCTTCATGGCAATATAACTTGTGTTTCACACTATTGAGTCAGCGTGCAATACTTCCCTCGGGATCAGATTCATGCGGACGTGTGCCACGTCTGGTATGCAAATTAATACTACTCGTGGGACACTCTTGCCTCTTGGATCCTCTTTGTTTTAACTTAGAAGCTGGGTCAAATAAATTTTGAGAAAAAATTTTATAATAAAAAAAAATTATAAAGAAAAAAAAAGCTAAGAGCTAAAAACTTTTAGAAAGAATTTTTTTTAAACTCTTATTTACTTTTTTTTAATTGTATATTTTTTTTTTAAATAAAGAACTATAAAGATAGAGAGAGAAACAATTTTTTTGAAATATTTATTTTTAAATAACTTTTAAGCTAAAAATTATATGTAATTATCAAACAATTTTTAGTTTCTTTTTTTAAAATATTTTTTTAACTTTAACTTATAAATAATTTCTAACTTAAAAAAAAAAAATCCAAACAGACTCTAAATTTGTTTATGCAGCGTGACTAGGGGTGTAAATGGGCTGGGCTGGGCTGGGCTTTGGCCCTCCTGGCCCAAGCCTACGTAAAAAAAAATTCAGCCTATATGGCCTACTGGCCTATTAAAGGCTTTATTTGTAGGCCAAGCCCGACCCATTTTCAAAAATAAGAAAGCCTTACATGGCCTACAGGCCTTGTAGGCCTCTCACTATATATACTAAGCAAAAAAAATAATTGTATAGAGTAAAGAAAGTTTCATTCATGCATGCACTAGTACTTCTCATAAGAAAAAAATGACAAACAAGAAAGAGTCAACATAATACCTCAGCTCTAGAGTGTATATCATAGAGGAATAGAGTCAAAGAAATTGGAAAAATAAGAAAAATACAATTACTGGATGCTGAAATAAAGTCTACAAGAGAATGTCATTCATCTAAAATTCTTTAAACCACCATCAAGACAAGGGAAAGAAGAGTATTATTGGAAGATCTTCATCAGTAACATCATAATCCAGCAGGGTACCCATTGCCACATAGGATTAAGCTGCAACAACATGTCAAATTTGGAGACATTAGACAAGTTTTCCTTTCATAAAATAAAATAGCACAAAAAGTAAGAGATATTGGTATTTGATACTTTGTGTCTTTGCCACATAAAATAAATATTTTTATTTTAATAAATTAAATAGGCCAGCCTACAAGGCTGTAGGCCGGGCTTGACAAAATTGGCCTATGGCCTATTTATTAAAAAAGCTTTTTTATAAGCCTAAGTCTACTCTACTTTTCTGAAAGGCCGGGCCTGGGCTGGGCTCAATGTAGGCCGGGCCGTAGGCTGGGCTGGGCCAGCCTGGCCCATTTACACCCCTAAGCGTGACCATTTGAATTATCATTATAGTTTTGCTTCCTCTATGGACTTCACAGTTTGACTCTTTCCAATTTCGCGGTTGTCCATTTATGAACGAGACAAATAATAGGCAAAAAGGAGGAGAAAAACTTGCCATACACATCTATCTACCATGCAAGAGTTTTGGTTGTATACAATTAACAAAATGATGGGATAATGGAACTTATCATTTAAACTTAATCAGCTATTAAATAAAAAAATTAAATCAATGAAAATAAAAAAAATGCTTATAATATAGGCTAAATTTGTTGCTCATAAAAAAAAAAAAAGTACCAAATACAAGTGAGCACCTGCAAATTTACTGTGCTAGCCAGTGGCGGACTGACATTGGTAACTGTGTCTGCACATGCAGACACAAAAATTTGAGGAATTTTTTTTTCAAAAGGTTTGAATCATAAAATCGCTAAGATCACTGACAATAGAGGCGTGCATATCACACATCATCGCAATCTCTTCCTTGAACTGCTGCGTGATCCTCACCTCCTTCTATCTATTTTATTGTTTTTTCATCCGTCAGATCGAACAACTTACGAGCTTTACGGCGCTGGTAGACTAAAGCTTTTTTGTTTTTTTTTTTTTATAATAAGACTAAAGCTTTTTAGTTTATGTAATATATAACGTTAATAGACATATATATTAATCTTATTATTATTGAAAAACAGAGATATGAAATATATATTTTAAAAAAACTAATATATAACGTTCAAGAAATATATGTTAATCTTATTATTATTGAAAAAAATTCTAATATAAATATGAAATTTATGGTTTTTCTATTATTATTATTATTATGACAATCAAGTTTTGATAAATATTACAATATAAATATGGGAAATCATGCTCTCATGTCACATGAGAGCAAAAAAATTTCCTACACAGATTCGTTTTTCGTGCCAATTAATTTTTCTTTTCTTTTATAATATAAAATGTGGGACCCACATTTAATTTCTCTCTACTTTTTTTATCTCATGCAATCCTACAACATGAGAAAATATGAACCCTATAAATATATATATATATATATATATATTTATATTGTAATATTGTATCTTAAATAGTGTCGATCTTACGATTTGTGTCGATCTTACGATTTACGATTTTTTTCATTCCCTTTCGATCTTAAGTAACAGCTTGGTTGACTCTTGATTATTATTATTTTTATGTTAAGTTAAAGTTTTTTTTTTCTTGTTTATATATTTTTTTAATATATTTAAAAAAAATTTAAATTTTTTTTCGAAAACGCTGCTTCCGAACCTTGCCATAAGTATGACACATAAAAAAAATTTATGAGTTCGCTACTAGTGCCGGTAGAAGTAACCTTTTCCCCACCTTCTCCTTACAAGGAAGAAAAATGCTTGGACAGTCAAACAGTGCCTAAAGTTATAAGCAGTTGGCCTGTCTGTAATCTAATCGTCTCTCGGTGGGGCACCTAATCCCTGGTTTGATTAAAGCAAGATGATCCATTATGTCATAAAATTAATTTTTGAACATGATGGTCAAACGGCCTGCAATATCGCAATTAACAAATTGCCACTACAGCTGATAGAACTCTTTGAGAAATAGTCTCTCTCGTTTTCAGGGGAGGACCAGGAAATCATATGACGTGAGTCAAAAAATTTAGTTGGAATAATCACGTGGTAGGAAGAATCTAATAAAATTTTAAAATTATTTTTGACAAAAAATTTTTTTGCTATAACTTTTGTAATATGTGACAATAATCTTATACACTCTATTTTAATAAGCAACTAGCATTAAAATCCTATATTTTTTTTTACGATCAAATATTTATTGTTTACCTTTATGCTAAGTGCATTTTCTTTGATTTTTTTCATATCTTATTTTTTTACTCAGCTGTTATTTAACAGAAGACCCAATAAATTAATTAATATGTTATTATTCTTAGCATTTGGTCTCAACTAATAACTGATAACTAGTACTGACTTTTTTCTTTGCCAACAAAGTCATAACTTAAATATTCTTCTCCTGAGTTCTAGCATGGCAATCTGTACAAATTTTTAATGATTATAAAAAGAAAATTAGATAATCAAACAATATAAAATCAAATTCTAGACAAATTTAACAAATAGAATGAATGTGCATTACTAACTGCACTCTTCTTTGTATACAGCTGAAAAGCCAACTTTCCACATTGATTGAGGAGGATAGCAGACCAAAAACAAAACGTGTCATATATGCTGCAGGCTAAATCTTGTAAATAATAGTTATCTTTAATTAGGTGCAATGAACGTTTGAACATTTTTTTATGAATAATATCACTTCTTAAAAGCACTTTTAAAATTTTATTTTCTCAAACCATGTTACATATCATATAATAGAACGTATTTTCAGATTTTAGGAGGTGAGGCCACCCCTAACCCCATGTAAGTCCGCCCTTGTCTGCTTCTGTGCATTTTTTTTCCAAAGTGGATGCTAAAATAGAAAAAAATTGGGCCCGGAATCCAGTATCTATTAATGGGTTAAGATGATCGTAGTTTCTCGATGAAGCAACCATGCTTTATTTTTACCCCTAAAAAAAACGTGGTTTATTTATATTCTAGGGGCAACAAAAGTTAAAGAGTTTTTTTTAAAAAAAAAAACTAGGAAGTATTTTCATTTAACTCCTTTCAACCATCTTGTCTTCAAAATACGGCCCTAAAACCCTAAAATGAATTTCTCATTAGAACAGAGAATGAGACTAATCTTTGGGACACACTTCACTGCAAGTGTGCCACCGCTTGGATTTAGCTCAAGAGCCTTTTAACCTTCTTCTAACCCTAAATTCTTGGTAGTCTTAAACACAATATATTGTTCCCGCTAATTAAGGGAAAGGCCGTACTTGGGAGTTAGATAACCTATATATCAAGATGCATGAACCGTGGACTCTAGAGATGTATACTTAGTTTTCAATCAATATTTCGATTGAGAAGTAGCCCACTTAGTTAATACCTTCCCACTTCCATCTTTGATCTGGCTAGATCATCTTGATCCCAAATTATACTGTATTCACTCCAAGTCTCCCCTTTTCTATAGATTTTTTTATATATAAAAAAATCCTATTATTTTTTTCCCCAGATATATGGTATATTTCCCCCTAATAAAAAATCCTTGATCAAAATAATTGTTGATGTATTCTTTTTCTTATTTTTTTTTAGTTTCATAATATGATCACCCGCCATGAGTCCTATCTTCTTTTTAATAAACTTATTCTAAATATCTAAAAACAATAGTTGTTCACATAGTAAAAAAATTTCTGCTATACTTTTGCCAAATAGTTTAATGATTCACATTTTTTAATAAAAGTAATGGAGCAGTGATTAAATACTAAATAATGTTATTCACGGACTTATACGTATTATTTTATATCTTTATAATTTTTTAATATCTATTTATAATTAATTTTATCTTTTTTTTTTATCTACACATTCTAATTATGTCATCCTTAACTGACCTAAGTTGACATGCAGTAAACAATATTATTCTTAAATATTACGTTTACTTCTAATGATTTTAATCATTTTCAACAGTTTTACCAATATTGTCTGCTTCTGATAAGGGACACAATTATAATTTGAGGGGAATATCCTTACTACTAAAAATTTCACTACCAATCTACTACTTATCTAATTACTATTGAGTCACATAGATGAAAAAAAGTTTATGAAGCGATAGAAAATACTTATAATTTTCAAAAATTGCCTTGCATCGTTTTTTATTTTAAGAGGGAGAGTGCAAGGTGACTCTATATAAAACAAGGGTCCATAGAATGGCCTTTAAAAGGACACAAATCCTTTCAGTGACTTAAATAAAATCTAAATGGAAATATTTTGTGTAAATGTGAATTTTTTTTTTTATTTTACACGTTAGCGATGTGACTGAAAAAAGAGAAAAAAAATTAACTTTTAAATTTACACAAAATCTTACCGTCAGATTTACTTTTTCCTAAAGAACAAATACTATGTTCTGCAACAAATACATACCAAATTCCCTTGTTTCATGCTTAGAGTTAGACCAACTCTCTCTGCACACTAGACTTTCCTTCATTCCTTCGCTTTCCTTGGTATCCCATGTGCTTAAAGCAACTTCCCTTTTACTTGCCTTTCCTTTATGTTGCCTGCAATTTTCAAATCAGACATTTTGGTTATTATTACACTCCAGTAGTTTCAGTACAGAATTGACAGTCAAAGCCGAATCTCACTCTTTCTCTGTCTCTCTACTCTACTACTGATATCCCATTCTGAAGAAAAGGAGACCCAGATGAAAAATGAACTGTTTTGGAGCTTATCTTGAAGAATCTCAGCTATGTTTCTTTGTGGTGTTTACCTGATAGGAATCAGTTGAGGTACAAGTCCCTTCTGTTTATATGATCCAGGTCACCTTTTTTCAGCAGATAAACTGCTAAAGATCAGATTTTTAGAAACGTGTTCAGATAATTTGCTACTGCTACTGTCATGAAGGAGTTTCCTTCTTGTTTTGGAGAAAATGGTGTTCAGGTTGCAGATTCATCCTCTTCAAGTACCACAAAAGGAGCTCAAAATGTGGTTACTTGTATCTATCAGTGTAAGTTAAAAGGTCGTTCTTTCTTGATTACGGTATCATGGACCAAAAATCTGATGGGTCAAGGCTTAAGTGTGGGAATAGATGAGGTGGGCAATCATTGTCTCTGCAAGGTTGATATAAAGCCATGGTTGTTTTCAAAAAGAAAAGGGTGTAAGAATTTGGAGGTTGAATCTAGTAAAATCGATATACTTTGGGACTTGAGCTGTGCTAAATTTGGTTCTGGTCCAGAACCATTGGAGGGATTTTATTTAGCTGTTGTGTTCAACCAAGAGATGGTCTTACTCCTAGGGGATCTGAAAAAGGAAGCATGCAAGAAGATTGACAGTGACTATGCTTATGGTCACTCTGATGCCATTTTTATTGCAAAGAGAGAACACATTTTTGGTAAGAAATTTTACGGTGCAAAGGCTCAATTTCGTGACAAGGGTCAAGTGCATGATGTCAGAATTGAGTGTGACACACTTGGGCCTAATGATCCCTGTCTTGTGATTCGAATTGATAACAAGACAGTGATGCATGTTAAGCAACTCAAGTGGAAGTTCAGGGGTAATCACACCATTTTGGTGGATGGTCTTCCAGTGGAAGTATTTTGGGATGTACATAATTGGCTATTTGGAAATGCTATGGGCAACGCAATTTTTATGTTCCAAACTTGCATTTCAACTGAGAAGCTGTGGGCAGGCCAATCTGTATATGATCCTTCTGTTCTGACATGGGCTTATTCTCAGAAGCTCAGGGATTCCCAGTTGCAAGGTCTTGGATTTTCTCTTATTTTGTATGCTTGGAAAAATGAGTAGTCAATAGAGAAGTTTAAACTTAGTCTTGAGTGCTAAACTTATATTCCCAGCCACGGTTTTCAACAATCATGTGATCAGATTACATGAAACTGCTAAACTCGTCCCTTTCTTTGCCCTTCTATTATTCTCTTATTTTTCTTCTCTTAATTCAATTGCATATACATACCAGCCCTTCATTTGCTTTCTACTAGCTGTTCTTGTGGTTTACAAAGAGATGAAAGGTTTACTAAGAGATGAAAGGTTTGTGCAACAAAAACTTTCTAAGTGATATCACTGCGAGAACGAGCTTCTTTTTCCTTGGGAAAAAAAACAAACATTGCATATCAGCTTTGATGGATTTTCAATTTTGTTTTGACATTTAACTATAAGCGTAAACTTCAAAATTTTGTTTTCTATTTGCATTTTCAATACTCACCTAAAAATAATAGCATGAGGTTTGAGCAAGACTGAACTCTTGCTTATAGTTTCACTTTCACAGTCTTAAAGGAAGTCATAAGTTTTCATGAACTCTTTACTCCATGGTTTGGAGAACCTCTTTCTAATCATGCGAGGGAAGTGAATACACGAAACAAATTCTGTTCCTTCGTAATTCTGATGGTTATATATTTTAAGGTAGATGTCTTGAAAGAGCTGTTTGCATAATACTAATCATGAGTGAGGTAAATAAGCAAAGGAAATGCCAACTCTTACTGTTTAAAAATTCTCTAACTGACTTGCAGAAAAAGGGAAGACACGATTTTCCTATCATAATTGCAGTTTTTTTTATCTAATGTTTCATCCTTGGATGAGATACTAGTTTTCAACGATTCTTCCCCGGTGCTGCACCACATGGAAGAATTGAAGTTCTTCGAAATTATTTTGCCTTCCACTCTATTGAAGGCGTGAGACTGAACGTTCATGATGGTGGACGGTGCAATAAATTGTTTTGACTGTTTTTTAAAAAAAAATTATGCTAAACTATGAAACTTTAGCTTCCCATTTCTTTGGCTTTTAACTTTTATTGGTGAACATCTCCCAAAAGAAAGAAAGAAAACAACTTTTATTCGGTTGAAATTCCCCCTTTTATCCTCCCTTTTAGTATGAGTACTCTGTCGGCCAAAGCTTGTGATAGATAACTGCTGCTTAGTTCTTGTAAACAAGGTTACCACCCCAAAAGCTAGCTCAAAGGGTGGGAGTGCCCAAGGTCTTATAAACTCCCACATTAGTTGAAAAACAACTAATGTGAGACTATATATCTCAACACGCCCCCTCACGCAAGAGCCCTCTTGGCTTGAAGCGTGGATTATGCAACAGGCTCAATCTTTGGTTTACCTTTTTGTGCTTCCACTTTAAAGTGGGGGGCGGTGAGGATCGAACCTCAAGCTCTGATACCATGTAAAGAACCTTGGTATACACCACCCCAAAAGCTAGCTCAAAGGGTGGGAGTGCCTAAGGTCTTATAAACTCCCACATTAGTTGAAAAGCAACTAATGTGGGACTATATATCTCAACAGTTCTTAAAGAAAAATATTTACTTACATAGATCAAAGGAACAATTCTCAAAGTTAATCTAATCAGAAGCATGGATTAATACACATGGGCACCAAGTCTGTGAAGAAAAGGTCAAATATTTATAGTGAGAGAGACATAGTGTAATTGTCAAGATTTGTAATGTGAATGAAGGCCTCAACAGCTACTATTCTGTAGTTGAATATGAAAATACAAGCAGAGTCAGAAAGTGAGACAACAAGAGTGGAGAAAAGATGAGCACAACTGAGGAGTAGGAATAATGCAAATCACTGCCTCTTCCTACGGCCAAATGTGTCTTCAGCACCATTTGTAACTCTTTCTCTGCGCTCAGCAATCATCTTTGAATATGCCTGACAATGAACAAGAAATATTGTGTACTTAACTTTTAAGATTATTTCTTTTGCTTATTTTCCTATTTTTGCTGTGTTTTAACTGAATTAAGTACAATAGAACCTACTCCCAGATTCCAAATAACTTTCTCAAATGCAATCACTAATACTAGAACATTGGCTGTTTAAGGTAATATCTCTGATATCAATCTCCCTAATTTTGAGAAACACAGGAATGAGACCTATACATTTATTTTTCAAGGATAACAAGACATGAACAAATCTCTATAAACCAAAATTGATGCTTCATTCCCTAAGACACGTTGGACGCCTGTGAATAAAAAAATCTGGCAGGTCATGTAATTTATATTATTAAACATGTCCAATCGCCAAACAAGAGTTCAGGGTAATTAAAAAACATATTGGATGTTCAAAAGTTCATAGATTCAGAAAAACACCAATCTGATATTCCTCTTCCAAAAAATTCCACTAACACCTTATTTCTTTTCAGGTGGCTCATAGAGCTCGTAGGATGAGTTAATCATGTGCTCTAAAGTAGAATATGCTTAGAAAAAAAACACAAGAAAGTTAAGTATATAATAGATGATTGCGGACCTTGGGATAAGAATACAGAAAGATGTACCACCATGCGCATATTAGTAACGATATGACTGAAGTGACTACCATTGACTGCAAAATTAACCAGCTAATGCCAATAACTGATACCCCAGTCAGTGTTATTGTCCATGGCTGACACCTAAACAAAAGATAAATAACAAACTAAGGCTAGTATAAACAACAATCAAACAAGGTATGCTAATAGCATGAAGAGGTACTTTATCTGACGCTATAATGTTGTCTCTAAACTACCAAACTTTACTAGATATACTACGAAATAATCTCTTGCACAATATATACAGTATAAGAGCAATTTTGTCTCCAAATCTCCAATATATATATTTTTTTGGTCTGGGATGGGGGTATTAAAAAAATTCAAGGTATGGGTTATATTTAATTACTTGAAAAAATTGGAAATTTTTGCATAATGGGGGCATAAACAATACAAAAGGGAAAGAGGAAAAGCTGACCAAGATGGTTTAGTATCCCAGACAGAGTCGTATTCGAGGGAGAGGTGATTGAGGTAACCCTCCATATCATCGACCACACCATTTTCGTCGAAGAACAAAGGGTCATTTGAGTCACTTGGATTGACACCAAAGACTATGGTTTTGTTGCGAAATCTTGTGGAGGAATTGAGAGAAGAAGACAAAGACTGATACAAGATGGGATTGGAGAAATGGGTTTGAGTTGTTAGAGTACGAGGTCGATGTGGGAGAGGAAGCGGCAATACCAACAGAGGAACTGTCCTCATTTTTAGCGGTGAGTACAGTCATTATCCGCTAAAGCTTATATTTATCTGGAAAATCCAAATATATTCCATGTTAAAATTTTAGATTGTCACCTAAAACTTATGCCTTTTTTTGTTTCTTTCTTTATAAATTATAAATATTCAAAAAAAAAATTATAATGTGCTATTCATTTAATATTTATAAAAAAAAAATTAAATACAAAAATTTAGAGGTGGCAATTTGGGTTGACCCGCCTCGCCCCGCCACCAACCCGCCAAAAACAGGGCAGGGCGGGTTGACCTATCAAAAATTATGGATTGAAAAAATGAACTCACCCCGTTTTTATGGTGAGTTGGCGGGTCCACCCACCAACCAGCCAATTAAAAAAAAATTAATTACAATTCTAAAATAAATTATATTTTATGAATTTTTCTAATATTATTTTATTTTATTTCACACTTTTCTATATTTTTTTGATCTCATTCTTAAATGTATATTAATATTTGTCAAACATTCTTTAGGAATTTATATATAGATAACATTTGTCATAAATAAAATTGTTATTCTTTATTTTTTCTAGGAAGTGCTAAGATAAAAAAAAATGGATATCACAAAAATTTAAGGACTAATGAAATACTACCTAATTGTAAAAAAAAAAAAATTATAAACCGGCGAGTCAATCCGCCCCCGGCGGGTTGAATCCGTTTTGACCCACTTCTAAACGGGGCGGGTTGCGGTGGGTTGGTGGGTTGAAAACCTCAACCCAACCCGCCCCGTTTTGGCGAGTTGGCGGATTGATCCGCCGGACTCAACCGATATTGCCACCTCTACAAAAATTTCATTTTTTATGAATATTCGTAAATTTCTATAAAATCTTATCTATTTGATATTTATGAAAAAAAAATAGACACAAAATTTTTAAATTCCATACAACGTTGTTATTCTTTAACTTGTGCTGACTACTCCTTATAAATATATATGTTTTAAGCGGTGCAAATTCTACGTTCTATTTTTTAAGCTTGGATTTGCTTCTTTTTTTACGGGGGCAAAAGCAAACTCGTGGTCTATGTTGCACCAACATCGACACGGGACACGAGATATGATACGACATGATATTCCGACACGTTAATTCTAAAATATATTAGATTTCGACACGTTAGGATACGTTTAGATATTAAATAATATTTTTAATTTATGTAATGTATATTATACTTAATATTCGATAATTTGACAAAAAAATAAAGCTAATCTTATAATACCCATCAATTTTGCATTAAATGGTAATCATAATCTAATTAATTTAATAGTTGAACTAAAAACGCAACGCAACACAACTTTCGAACCCTTTTTTGAGTCTTTGCAACACGTGTTGGAGTGTTTGGAGTGTCGAAATATCAAAAAGTGTCAGACACAATATGTCAAATTTTTTGAAGTGTCAGTGCTTGGACAAAGTGCTATAATTTCTCTATCTTATTGTCTTGACAATAGTGAAAGTGAGGGTTGTGTTAACTATTACTGAGGTGTTTGAAAAAATCGCTACATTCAATTGATCTTTAAATTATTCTTATATTATTATAAAGTTTAGGGTAAATTATACTACTCTTTTTCTTTTTCGTTAAAGAAACTCAAATTACACTGATATGCCATCTATTTTAAAAAAAATTACATTTTTTTCCTTTGAGAGACGAAAATGTGCTATATATTAGTCTATTTTAATATAAATGAATTTTAAGCCGTGATAAACAACTATGAATGAGCCTCCAATCGATTTTTTTTTTTCTTCCTTTTTGTGGTCTTCAATGTAGCTAATTCTGAACATTTACTATCAATTTTGAGACTTTAAAATATGAAATGAAGTTTTAAACACTCTACTATTAGCTCTTAGACTTCAATCAAAAATTTTATTTAATACCATAAAATATTGGTACTAGAAGTTCAAAACTAACTGCTAATGAAAATATTATTCTTAGAAGACTCGTTCAAATTAAAATGGATTGAAGAGTAGACTATATTAATTTCTTAAAAAAAAAATAGTATAATTTTTCAAAATAGAAAGAATAGCATTATATTTTAAACATCTTTATAAAAAATAATGCAATATACTTCAAATTCTAAGCCACTCGGAAGAGACTTTGGTATCTGAAATGATAAAATATAAAACAATTGATTAAGTTGAATAAACGATAAATTTCATCATTTCTTATAATTGACTAAATCAATTGAATAAATTAAAAAACGATTAAATCACTTGAATAATTTATTGGCCTGTTGGACTTAAAATTACTGTAAAGATGAAAGCAAGGCACGCAGACAAATCAGAATTTTGTGTTTTCCGCATATTCTCAGACACATTCCTTTTATACAATCACCTACTAAGAAGCAAAAACAGAAACTGGAACAGGACAGACTGAATCTAGCAATTAAACATAAATCACATACATCATATGATGCTGTCATTTCAGGAAAAAATACTCAATGACTAGCTCTCCCTTGGAGCAGGCATTATCCTAAGCCTCTCCTCAGATGCATGATTAACCCCACTAAACCTCTCTTCTGCTAGAAGTGACTGCAAATCACTACCATTTGCCAAACTGTTAAACTCAACTGCCTTAGATGGCAATGTAGGGTAACGCCGTTGGCAAAATGTCATTAATCTCTTAATTGATTGTAAGTACTTGCGAGTTGTCTCATCATTCATGATATGAGCCACACTATTGGTGTAGATCTTTTCACGGGCAGATCTTTCGTGAATACCAACCATAGTAACACCAATTGGCCAGGGTGCGTTCCCTATGGCCATCTTAATATATTGGTCCATTGCAGCAAGATAATCACGTTTCATACAGCATTCAACCACCACCAACAGTGCCCGTCGGATGTCATCAGGAAGAACCTGAAAATAGCAAGTACCACATACGTTCCATTCGTTAAATGCTTCAGAAAACATGCAAGACATATATCATATAAACAATAAAATTTTATGTCTACAGCTCAAATGAAATTCATTACTTGAAAGAGCACGCACTGACACATGGAATATAGCCTTCGAAAGGTATGCTAAAAATTCAATGACTAGAACTATGTTCAGTAAATTCCCTGATTCCCGTAGTGTCCCTTTCCCCCATGTTATCATTTTCAGACTCTAATTGAGCATCGACTAAGAACCCATTTGGATCCTCTCTTTTTTAAGATTGAAGCTACTTATAAGCTAAAAAAAAGCTAAAAGTTGTTTGGTGATTACATAAATTTTTTAGCTTAAAAGCACATATTTCAAGAAAAGTCTCTCTCTCTCTATCTCAATAGCTCTTCATTTAAAAAAAAACACACAATTCAAGAAAAGCTGATAAGAGCTTAAAAAAAAGCTCCTACTAGGAGCTTTTGGCTTTTAGTTTTTTTCTTCATTATAAAAAAAAAAAATTCATTACAAGAGCTTTTCTCAAAACCTGTTTGGCCTAACTTCTGCTTATAAGTAGCTTCTAGCTTAAAAAAGATAGAATCCAAATAGGCACTAAGACTAAGCATAATATTAAATTTATTTACCTAGAAACTAACCATCATATTATCAAGCATGATGAAGATATGAGGTTCAGCCAAACTATGACCATTAAAGTACTCAACACGCGATCACTAAGAGGAGATGAGGCAAGACTGAGATAATCAACAAGTAATGTAATTTCATTATCATTTATGGTCACCAAATTTAGTGCAACGACATAAGAACTCCACCTTGCACAAACAATTTCATGAAGATTCATACTGCCCAAACATACACATACCTCGCCCATCCAAATTTCAAATTTTCAACAACAATAATAAGAAGCCTTATCCATTAGAAGAGTTGGCTACATCAATTCAATCGAGCCCATTAGACTATATTTGAACTAAAAAATAAAACTAAAAATACCAAAGGGAAACCGGTAAATTCTATAAACAAACTCATAACTGATATATATAAAGGAAGATAAGTCAAATCCACCCTAACAAGTAATGACCTATATTTTTAAGTACTAACAGAGCCATGAGCAGCCATATTCATCATGAAATCTCAAAAATCATTTTGTTGAACAATGATACTGAAGTTCAGAGCCTTCTAACCAAATTGGCTTTGCTAGGCTGCAATTTCCCCACAACTAATCAAATAAAAATAGAACTTTAATAATTATTTCCTTGCTGAAGAATTTTTGTTTATGTCCAAGCAACACATGAAAAAGAAAAAGATGATTTCAGAAAAAATGAATTCAGTCCTTTATAAAGTTCTCCCCTGAAAGAGAGAATGGAAAGAACAACCAACAAGGATCTATTCCTCCACTAGAAAGAGATTAATACAGAGTTACAGACCATGGGAGAACCTAACCACAAAACCTTGCAATTGTGGAGTGACATCCCAAGGCCATACAAACTGCACATCAAAATCTCATACCTTGCATTGAGGTCCTAACAGATGTAGAAAAATTTATAGCCCTGCTAATCTGCAGTTCCCTACCCTTTCCAAGACATGTTCAAGCAGTCCCACTCAAAATTAAGCACCTCATATTTCCAACCCAAATGCAATGAAGCTCGAAAGATTGAAAAAGGAAACACTTAAGGAAAAAAAAACAAAAAAAGATTTTGCAGAGTCACGCAATACACTATACATATGCCCACGGAAAGGTCTTACCACAATTAGCCACCTTCCCCAAAACCACTGTAGTATATAATATATATAATATACGTCACTCTTGCCAAGACCAAGGTTGCCATAGATATAGTTATCAACAGATATAATGACAACAATTTACTTTTACATCTCTCCTGATTCAATCTGTTTTAGACTTCAGTATGTTCTAATTTAGAAGCTATACCATCAAACAATTAACAGTAAACAGCTCGGTGAATATATTCACCCACCAGCATGTGTTTTTCTCTTGATTAAACTAAGACCAATTAAGAGGAAGGTTATCAACCAAATGCACATATAATCAATCCGCAAGGGCAAACAAAATTTGAAGGAAAGCATATAAATAAACCAAGAGAGAAGGGAATTCACCTTCTTCCTACAAAACTTAAACAGAGGGTTCAGGTAACGCGCGCACTGCTTAAACGTGGCAACCATAGACTTCCCTTTAGCTGTTCGTTTCTCCGACTCAGGCATCTCCTGCAATTCCTGCTTCCACTCGTTCAACAGCTTCTTGAAAAACACCAGAATCTTATCTTCCTCACACAACTCTTCGAAATTCGCCTTCATCCGCTTCAAATCGTTGTCGGCATCGACGCCACTGGAACCATCGCCGTCACTCAAGTCATCGTCGCCCGCGCCGCCTTCCCGGTCCTCGGTGGAGCCGTCGTCGGCCTTCTTCCGTTTCCTCTCGCTCGAAATCCCTGTCTTCTGCCGCTTCCTCAACTCGGCGATGTCGCGCAAGAAATCGTTGGTCTGTCCCTCCGTCATGTCGCTATCCACTTCGAACAATCCGGCTTTGAGCACGTATTTCATGCGATCCAGCCTGGCATCGTCGTCTTCGCCAAAGAGCGTGACGGGTTGCTTGAGGAAGCGGAGGCGGCGAATGACTTCCTGTCTGGGGAGGACGAGGTTGTCGATGTTCTGTTCGTCGGGGAGGGAGACGTTGGAGGCGGCGGCGCTGGAGGCTATGGAGGTGGAAGCAGTGGTGGATGAGGTTGGGACGGTGGTGGAAGCGTCGGAGGAAGTTGCGTGACGTTTGTGAGATTTGGCTTCCAATTCGCGCTTCTCTTGTTCGCGGAGCTTTTGGATTTGTTTTTGTTGGATCTCAGAGCGTTTGAAGACTCTCTTGCCGCCGGTTTCTTCGGCCAGGGATTGGCGTTTCTTGAGAAGCTCTTGCTTCAGAAGGTCCATCTAGGGTTTTCGACGACGACGACGAAGGTGCAGTGATCAGATCAGAATTCAGAAATTTGGGTGAAATTGATTTGTGGGGATGTATTTTTAATTAAGAATTGAGAAATATCCAATTATCCACTATTTATCGGGAAAAAAAATGAGTTTTATTTTAAAAAATTGTAAAGCTACGTTACTTCAGAGAAAAATAAATAAATGAAAGAGTGAAAAATAAAAATGTGAGTCTTATTTTTTTTTTTTACTAAAGTAAAATGATGCAAGTTATATTATGTAAAAGGATAAATATTTTTTCTCTATTTAATATACATAAATATTTGATAAAATAATTTAAAATTTATTGTAATATATTTTATGTTAGCCATTGTCTCCCATGTTTTTTTTTTCTCTCATTAAAGAATAATGGTACATGACATGAGAAGTGATAAGATAACTCTAACACCTTTTTCTGGGGGTTAATTTTAAAGTAAAAAGTATCTTATTCAATTTCTTCGATTTGATTATTTAATGAGAAATAAATATTTAATATTATTTTAGATTACTTTGTCTAATATTCATTGAAACGACGTCGTTTTGAAGTTGAAAAATAAAAAAATTAAAATGATAAAGATTATTATAATCCTGAAATAAATTAAAATTACAAAAATACCATGATTTTCACCCCAATATGACGTTGTTTCGGTGAACAGTAGATAAAATTATCTAAAGTAACTTTAGAAAAATAAACCCTTATTTAATCATTCTTTTAGGTTGTATTTTGTTTAAAATCTAATCTAATCCAATTCAATTTTATTTTGTAGGATTGGATCAATTTTGTTTTTTCATCACAACTATATAAAAATGAAGCTTACAAACAATTGTAAAATTTAAGTTTTCGAACTAAAATAAATCTTTGAACTCATGAATAGTTAAAATAAAAAATCAAAACAACGAAGTTTGTTATTAACATTCAAGATCAAAGTTTAAAAATAACAAAATTTCAAGTCACCATCTATTCTATTTATACTTCACTCCTTCGGTTTGGGTCTGTTTGGATTGGATTATTTTTTATCAACCAAACTAAAAACCGATCTAATTCAATTAAAATATGCTACTTTTTTTTTCTGTTTTCAATTAATTTGGTTATTGGTTTTTTGTTTGAGTCACCGTAGTTTGAATCGATTGATTAATATCCTTACCTTTTTCTTTAATTATTATTTTTTACTTCCTTTACTAATGAATTGTGTCAAACTTTTTATTTTTTCATCTATCATATCAAACAAAGCCCATAGTCTTTTTTTTTTAATATAGATAATATCGAGGCATTCCCATACAACCTCCGCTGACCACCTTATTCTCAGAGTATGACTCCCTAAGATTAGCTTCTCATTGAAACAAAGAGTGGATTGAATCACTGTCACTAGAAGAAGGATGAGAGTAATCATATTCAAGGAAGAGACAATTTCCCTCTGGCTCCCAAATAATTTCAAAAATTTGTTTGGACCAAAGTTTGAGCCTCAAACCCTTAGGCAGTTGCTAATTTAGCTACCATCCCTCTATAATATAAATGTTCCTAAGTCAAACAAAATTAATTCTCGTGAGAATATAAATTTTGATCCAAGGTTCCATACTTTCATTCATATCACAAGTTGGTTTCTGTTGAAATCAATGTAGGTCACGAGTATTCAATATAAGTTAATGAAAATAAAAAAAAAGTTAATAATAATAAAATATAAATAAACACAAATAATAAATATTACTTAACATAATTGGTATTTTTTCAGTAAAATAGTCTTATGATAGTTAAGGTTATAAATAGATTAGGTTAAACTTTTGGGTTTATTATATTTTTAAAAAATAAAGTTCAGCTTGTTTATAATTTGGTTATTTTTCAATCAATTCTCAATTTTATTAATTTAATATGAATAAATATTTTTATATTGAAAGATGAAATAAGATATTTAGAAATCAAAATTACATAATTATAATTTTTCGAGTAATAGAATATGCCTATTGTTTTCTACATGTGTATATAATTTGTATCTCTATATAGATAACTAAAGAGTTATTCACGAACTGACTATGAAGTTTAGCTCATTTGTATAATACAGCCTAAAATAAAGCTTAATCCAGCATTAAATTTGCGACCTTCTACATTAACAGTGATTAGATTTCAGTGGAACATTGTACGATTCAATCACTGACGTCGACTCTTGCATTTTCTCCTAATTTGCGATCGTGTTTGGCTGAGAGCGAGCAAGATGACAACGATACGCAGGTTTTGCTGCAACGATCTTCTTCGTTTTGCTTCCGTCAATCTTGACCATCTCACCGAAACTGTAAGTTTTCCATTCAACACTTTAATTGGGATTTGTGAACTCAATCGATGCTGATGGTGCCTTCACTTTAATTGCTTGTCCTTGTTTGTTTTCAGTTTAACATGTCCTTCTACATGACCTATCTCGCAAGATGGCCTGATTATTTCCACGTTGCCCTAGGCCCTGGAAACCAAATTATGGGTTACAGTTAAGTCTTTTGTGTTATCCCCTAAATCCCTATTGTTCCTCAAATGTGTTTTTTTTTCTTCACCCTCTCAATTTTCATGTTCTAGGCAGTTTTGTGTTTCTAATACCTGCTTGCTAGAGCACGATAATGACATCTTAGATGCATGATGTGGTTTATGTTTCTCGTAGAAGTTTAGATTATGTGCCCAATTGTGGATTAAGTCAATATGATGTATGATTTGATAGTGATTTCATCATCACCTTCTACTTGTGGAGGATATTGGGGTATTAACACTGATGTTATTTATGTAGTTATGGGTAAAGTAGAGGGGCAAGGAGAATCTTGGCATGGTCATGTTACTGCAGTAACTGTTGCTCCAGAGTATCGAAGGATGCAATTAGCCAAGAAACTAATGAATCTGCTTGAAGACATCAGTGACAATATGTGAGACATGCTTGTGTTTGATTTTTTTAATCTTTAGTCTCTGAAACATTCCCCTGTCCTCTTTACATGATCTTATTTGAATTTTCTTTTCATAGTAGTTTTCTGGTAAATCATTTATTCTGTACTTCTTGATATGTAATATTTCTCTAATCACTATAACTTTTGTTTTGTCTGATACATCAATAGTTTTGGCTGGAATAAATAAGTTATTTTAATTTCCATATTTTAAAAAGTGGAGCAGTAGATTAAATATGTGGGATTTTTCTTTCTCTTTGATTTGTGGTGGGACTGCCCGATGAGTTACTAGTAGCTTAATGATTTTGTACTTGTGTGGATGCCTTGCTCTAAGAATGTGGAATTTGGCAGTGACAAGGCGTTCTTCGTTGATCTCTTTGTGAGAGCATCAAATGCACCAGCCATCAAGATGTATGAAAAGGTAACCGTTCTGTACTTTTCATTTCAGCTTAGACCTTCCCTTGCTTCCGTTTGGGTTTATGAATGTGGTTGTTTTAAGGTGTTTCTTTGTCAGATATACAGAAGGATTATAGAGATCTCTAGCTGTTATTTTTTTCCCTTTTCATTTCCTTGTTTTATGTGGCGGTAGGAGGATGCTTGATCCTCCTGTTCTATATTTCTCTTTTATTCTAATAACTTTTTCTTCTATCAATTAAACAATAGAAATTAGGGAAGAAAAAGGGTCTAGAGAAATGGATATCTTGTATAAATTGAACCATGGTAAACGGTTATTTCAAATAATTGGATGTAGGATAGATTCAGTAACCTTCCTGAACCCTGTGATTTCAATACTTGGCAACACATACGGTCTTCTTCTCC
This sequence comes from Gastrolobium bilobum, assembly GCF_033153095.1. NCBI lineage: Eukaryota > Viridiplantae > Streptophyta > Magnoliopsida > Fabales > Fabaceae > Gastrolobium > Gastrolobium bilobum. The sequence continues at coordinate 51,799 of NW_026897770.1, read as the reverse complement.
ATGGCTTCATCTATTGTTGCCTTTTATGTGTTAGGAACCCCTTATTTAGGAAATTAGGTTAGAAGAAATAATGGGGGATCCAAAGAACCTTGTGTGCCAGCTTCTGTTTGTTAGGTTTAGTTAGTTCCCAAACAAGGGGGTTAATAGGGGTAGTTAGGGACAACATCGACATCACCTTTATCCCAAACTAGTTGGAAAATAGGGGTAGTTAGGGAAATCCCAACTAAATTAGTTTGTTAGGTCACTGGGATTAGGGTTAAGGGAATACATGTAGGGAAGTTAGACACTTAATTAGCAGAGAGGCAAGGCCAAAGACTAGGATTTCTCTTGAGGTTAGGAGAGTTTTGAGTGTCATTTTCTACTTCATTCACCAGGAAACTCACATGTTCTCTAAGGGGAAGAATTTATCAAAAAGATTCAATATTTGATACCCAATTCCAATTCCCAATTCTTGAGCCAGTGTCTACCAACCAGCTCAAGATTATGTTTGGATTAGTTGGCTTGAAAGCTGCTGAGCTTCATGTAAATCTTACTCAAGCCCATAGTTGTCAGTAGCAGTTAGCGTCCGGTAGCGGCCGACCCCGAAAATGGTATATTGGTGTAGCGGGTATCGGTATTGCCGCTACGGTGAAGTATTAATTCCACATATATTATACTAATAGTCAAGAAATGAGGCAATGCTGCTTTTAGTATTAATGCTTAAACATAAGAAGTCACATAAAATCAAACACATAATTCCACAATCAATGTCAAATACAAGGAACATAAAGAAAGGATCCAAAATTAAACACAAATGAACAATAAAATTGTCAAACAGTCAAGTAAAAGAAGTGAACTAATGAAGAAAATCATCATCATCTCCAGATTCTCCATCAAATTCCAACATGGGAGTTGTGTAGCAGTGTAGCGGGTAGCGGTATTGCCGCTACGCTACGCCGCTACCTTCCGCTACGGCCAACATCGGGTAGCGTCGCGGTTTGTAGCGGCCGGCCGTCGCTACTCGCTGCGGTAGCGGTTTAACGACACTACGGGCTGCTACTAACAACCTAGCTCAAGCCAAGAGCCTTGAAACTTTGAAATAGTTCAAGAAGTAGCAAGTGGAATTTTTGTTTGTCACTGGCGTGGCTAAAGAAGTTGAAAGGCTATTTAATGAATTTGAGGAAAATGAACCAGAAGCATTGCCACTGAAAAGGTGGATCTCAAAGAGGGTCTTTAAAGCAATTCACACATGAGATGGAACATTTTTATGGAAGCAAGGCATGCCTGTTTGGTTAAATAAAGGAGTTGTGGAGCTTGTTTTTGATTTTGTTGTTTCTAAGGAGGGGAAGCCCTTGTCACCTGAGGCAGCTCGTATACTGCATTTGCTGGGAATTGGTTTTGGACTATCATTGTTCATACTTATCCCAAATTTGAGAATCTCAATTTGGCTCCTTGGTCCCTGATACAACTAAAGCAAAAAGTGTTGATGCTGCCATATTTGCTGTTTTGGATTGGAAATCACAAATAGACCCTGTGATGACCCTGGAACGACATTGAACGAAATGGGTACTCCCTTCCTTGCTCTAGGATCTACGTTTAGGGAATTTGCTTGTTTCACTGTGAACCTCATGGGCTAGGACAAGTGAGCCCAACTCTAGCTATTTGGAGTTAGTTACAAGAGAGAGATTGAGAGTCTATATAATATACATGGGTGGGAAGGGGGAAATCATGCTTATGGTAATAGGTGGTTATTGGTAGTGGAGGACCTGGGGGGGGGGGGGGGGGGGGGTATTGTGTAGTGTCTCAATCCTTCATCTGAACTCTTTTCTTTTGTGCAATTCCAGTGTTGCTTAGTGGAAGGGTTGTGCCCGCCATTTTTTTTGTTCAATGAAAATAAGTTTTATCAATTAGGTAACGGTGCGACTCGATCCGGAGGTGCTTCTGGTCCAGTTTTGTGAAGAAATGGAAGCCATAGGAGGAATTAGCAATTCAGAGCTCAAGGAAATGCTGGTCAAAACGTTGAAGGTTTTAGATGGGGTGATAAAGAAGATGTAGACATCGAGATTTGAAATCAAAAAGCACAATGCTAATAATCAGTCAAAGAAGAATCAAGAAGAGGCAGAGGCAGAGATGAAATTAAAAATCAGATTTGGTGAGATTAAAAATCTTGAAGAAGAAGAAGCTATTCAGTCAGAAAAACAAATCAAAGAAAAAGAAGATGGAAACAAAGAAAAAGAAACGGAAGGACACGCAGAAGGAGAAGAAGGAAGAGGAAATGAGGAAGAAGTAGAAGAAATTGGAGAAGAAGAATAAGAAGAAGGAAAAGCGCGAGAAGAAGAAGAGGAAGAAATAGAAGAAGAAGGAGGAGAAAAAATAGAAACAGAAGAAGAGAAAGAAAAGAAGCAGAATCAGACAAAGAAGAAGACGGCGCAAAAGGAGCTGAAGCATAAGAAGAAGAGGTAGTCGCAGGAGACAAAGAAGAAGCAGATGAAGAAGTGGAAAAAGAAGAAGAGGCAGTAGCAGAAGAAGAAAAAACTAAAGCGGAAAACCCTAAACATAGGGAGGGAGGGAGAAAAGTGGGGCAAGATGGACAATACTAAGACCTAATGGGCCAAGCCCAAAAGAAATTGGTGCTAGAAGAAAAACAATGGGTTCTATCGAATCCATTAAGATAACTTTAGTAATTATGTTGAATTAAGGCCCAAAACTTTTAATGAACAAAGTTGAGAAATGGGTGCTGAAAATAATAATTGGCCAAGAGAAAAGAAAGACCCATGGGCCAAAATTAGTGGAACAAGTAAAGAGGAGACAATATGTGCCGAGTCCTATTGAGGTTCATGGTTCTGGGCAGAAAGGCCATAGAAAACAAAGCAATCTACTTCCGTCAATGGGACCTAGGTGGCAGCTTCTCTCACACTTGATCTTGACCTCTTTCTTCACCTTGAGGACAAGGTGAATCTTTAAAGGGGAGTATTGATGGCTAGGACAAGTGAGCCTAGCTCTAGCTATTTGGAGTTAGTTACAAGAGAGAGATTGGGAGTCTATATATATTATACGTGGGTGGGAAGGGGGAAATCATGCTGATTGTTATAAGTGGTTATTGGTAGTAGAGGATCCATGGGGGACCTCCAGGGGGTATTCTGTAGTGTCTCAGTCCTTCATCTAGACTCTTTTCTTTTTCTGCAATTACAGTGTTGCTTGATGTAAGGGTTGTGTCCGCTGTTTCTTTTGTTCAATAAAAGTAAGTTCCATCAGAACCCTTCTCCCAATGGAGGGAAATTGGGAGCAATTATGCGGCCGCAATGAACAAACATGGGGTCTCTGACCCGTTGTTAATAGTGCGGAGGAGATTTTCGATGGAGTGGGTGTTATATCATTGAGTTTCAAGCAATGAGACTATGGTGGAAGTTTTGTGACAAGCCCTGATAAGTCACGGCCCTTCACCTTGACAGCACTTGAAAAAAAAGGGTTATCAAATATTATTGAATTGTGTATTAATCTGATACAACGAGGTCTCTATTTATAGAGACTAAAAAACCTAATTCTTGACCTAATGGGCTTGGCCCAATACAACAAATACTAATAATAATAAAAGACCTAATATTTACAACACTCCTCCTCAAGTTGAAGAATAGATATTTATCATTCCCAGCTTGCTAGTAAGTTCTTGAAATCTGTCTGAAGGAAGTCCCTTTGTTAATAGATCAGCTAATTGACGCCCAGTGAGAATGTATGGAGTGGTAATCAACCCGCTATCAAGTTTCTCTTTGATGAAATGGCGGTTGACCTCAATATGTTTAGTCCGATCATGTTGAACCGGATTATGAGCTATACAAATAGCGGATTTATTGTCACATAGCAGCTTCATAGGTCCCTCATATTTTATTTTGAGATCATCAAGTATAATTTTCAGCCACAGTAACTCACAAATGCCTTGAGCCATAGCTCGAAATTCAGCTTCTGCACTTGACCTGGCAACCACATCTTGTTTCTTACTTCTCCATGTCGCTAAGTTACCGCAAAGAAACATGCAATAACCAGTGGTAGATCGACAGTCAGTCACGGATCCAGCATAATCAGCATCAGTGTAGACTTCTAAAGAGAGATTGCCATCACGTCGGAATAACAATCCTTTACCAGGAGTAGCTTTAAGATACTGAAGAATTCTCTCTACTACCTGCATGTGTTTCTCCTTTGGATCGTGCATAAACTGACTGACAACACTAACAACATAAGCTAGGTCTGGTCTAGTATGAGCCAGATATATCAATTTCCCAACTAGCCGTTGATATTGTCCTTTATCAACTGGAGGACTCTCCTCTTCATAGCCTATCTTGTGATTCTGCTCAATAGGAGTATTAGAGGGTTTACACCCGAGCTTTCCTGCTTCTTTGAGAAGATCAAGAACATATTTTCTCTGGCTGATAAAAATTCCTTTCCTTGAATGAGCTACTTCTATCCCTAGGAAATATCTCAGTTTCCCAAGATTTTTGACTTCAAACTCAGAGGCAAGCCGTGTTTGCAGAATCTGTTTCTCCACAAAATCATCACCTGTGATAATAATATCATCAACATATACAAGGAGCACAGTAAGCTTCCCATTATGGGAATGCTTGAAGAAAAGAGTGTGATCTCCTTGACTCTGTCTGTATCCTAAGGTCATCATAACCTTAGTAAACCTTCCAAATCAGGCACGAGGTGACTGCTTCAATCCATACAAGGCCTTTTTTAATTTACAAACTTTATTTTCTCCTTTCACAGAATCAAAACCAGGCGGGATTTCCATGTAGACTTCTTCTTCTAACTCACCATTGAGGAAAGCATTTTTCACATCAAACTGATTTTTATCCCAATCGTAATGGGCAGCAAGGGACAACAAGACTCTCACGGTCTCACCGTATTCATCTATGCAACTGGAGCAAATGTTTCTTCATAATCAATGCCATAGGTTTGAGTGTAACCTTTGGCAACCTTGGGATACACCACCCCAAAAGCTAGCTCAAAGGGTGGGAGTGCCCAAGGTCTTATAAACTCCACATTAGTTGCACATACAACCAATGTGGGACTATATATCTCAACACGCCCCCTCACACGAGAGTCCATTGGGCTTAAAAAGTGGACAATGCAACAGGCCCAACCTACCTGTGCTAAGAAACGCCACAAGAGAAAGTGAGGGGCGGCGAGGCTCTGATACCATGTAAAGAACCTTGGGATACAGCACCCCAAAAGCTAGCTCAAAGGGTGGGAGTGCCCAAGGTCTTATAAACTCCACATTAGTTGCACATACAACCAATGTGGGACTATATATCTCAACAACAGCTCTTCACCTTGACGACAAGGTGAAACTTTTAGAAGGGGGAGTATTGTTAGGACCCGCCTATTTAAGAAATTAGGTTAGAAGAAATAATGATGGACCCAAAGAACCATGTAGGCCAACTTCTGTTAGTTAGGCCTAGTTAGTTTAGTTAGTTCCCAAACAGGGATAGTTAGGAAATCCAAACAGAAGTAGTTTGTTTGGTCATTGGGATTATAAATGGGGTAGAGGGAATACAAGTAGGTTAGTTAAACAGTTAGTAAGCAGAGAGGCAAGGCTAGAGACTAGGATGGTTAGTTAAACAGTTAGTAAGCAGAGAGGCAAGGCTAGAGACTAGAATTTCTCTAAGGTTGGGAGAGAGAGTCATTTTTATTTTCTACCTCGACTCATTCATCAGGAAACTCATATGTTATTTGAGGGGATTAATTAATCAATAAAGATTCAATATTCGATTAATGGATTTCCAATTCTAATTCCCAAATTTATCAATAAATTCCAATTCCCAATTCTGTTACACCCCGGAGGAGATCTTAACCAGAATCACAATGGAAAACAGGGGAATCAAAACAAAGGAAGACAAAACAAGATCTTTATTATTCAAGAATGAAGCTTGGTTACAAGATATCACTTAGTCTCACTGAATACAATATTTCTGAATGAATCTCCAAAAGACCCCAACAACCTATTTATATCCCCACTATACAAAAGTCCCTCTTTTACCCGTGTAACTAACTAACTAACTAATATAACAGCGTAACTAATCTAACAGAGTGCCTCCAGTGTACTGCCTCCTGTGTACCCTTGTATTTATGTTCGTAAAAAATTCTTGAGCCAGTTTCTATCACCATTTTCCCTCACAGCCTCACACTGCTAAAAGAACTCTTATTTCGTACCCAATGCCAGCATGCTAAAGAATCATAAGCAGTTTTACCATTTCCACAAAATCTGACTTTTCATGAGACCATGAGAGCATCAAATGCGAACTGCCACCACCAACTTGGAGTATAGAAGCTGCAGCATAGTGGAAAAGTTGAACCAATTCAACATATAAAAAATTTGGGTAGGGATATATCTATAATCTATCCCAATTTATTTCCTGTTTCAGTTGTTAGCTCATTTCTTACAGGTCATTTTGTGTAGACTGCAGAGGGCAATAAATTACTCATTTTCTTTCTCACAACTTGAGGACTTTTGCATGATTATTGACATTGTGAATGTTTCCAAAACCAGACTAGTCATTGAAGTGGTAAATAAAAGAGAGAGGTTTAAGGTTTTAAGGTCCAACTGGGGTTGAACTGGGTTTTGTAATATCCTTATATATTTAATAAATATATGAAGTATACAAGTAAACTTATGAAAAAAAAAACTGAAATATACATTTAAGATTACTTATGACACATACAATAAATCAACACATTCAGAAAAAAATAAAAATAAAAATTTACCAAAACTACTCCTCATTAATCCCCGACTAGCGATGGCAGGGGTGAGGATAATTCTTGTACGCAATCTTACCGTTACATATATGCAAAGAATGTATTTCCCTAATTCGAACCTATAACCTTTTAGTCACAAAGGAATAGCTTTACGACTACCTCAGCCTCGTCTTCTTAGAAAAAAGATAATAATTTACACATGCAATAAATCTTATAATATATAAATATATTGAATATATTTTAAACTAAATAATTAATTTAAATGTAAATCTTAATATGATTGTACCCAAAACAACATCTGAATATGAAATAGTAATATAATAAAATAAATAATTTAAGAAGCTAAACATATAGCATCAAATGGTACATTGGTCTGTGTTTATGCCTTGAACCTCAAAACTTAGGTTCAATCCTTAGGTGAAACAATTTTATTAAATTTATCTCCATTTTCCAAAAGATGACAATTTATTGTACAACTACAATGTATATTCACAAGCGATATTGACACAGTGGGTAGCGAGTCTTCTTGCATTTGTAACAGCCCTGGTTTGACACATGGGGACTGCATGTTGGTGCCATTTTGTAACTAACAAACTGAGCTGGTTTTAAAAACAGTGGACAACACAGAATTTTCAGAATTAGGATTTTTGGTTCTTGGTTATTTTGTTCTGCATCAATCTGGTAATTTAATGAAGTATAAGGGGATGATAATATGATTGTGAATCTGTGATTAGTATATTAATTTATAAGGACGTAAATTGGATAATTAGAGCTTGTTATTGGGGATTTGCAGATTAATTATCAGTGGTTTAGGAATGTAGTATTTAGTTTAGATCTTGGGATAGGGATTTCCATATGTTGGATTAGGATTTCCTGAGTCTAAAGACGAGTTGCTAACTAATTATTTTCCTGATTGACATTTTAGCTTGGCTACGTGATTTATCGACGAGTGCTACGATACTATTCAGGGGAAGAAGATGGATTAGGTATACTTCCATGTTCTTGTATTTTATCTTTGTTTCTTACTCTCTTATAAACAAAGCTCATGCTGCTATTTATCTATTATCATTTTGTTTTATTTTCAGATATGAGGAAGGCATTGTCTCGTGATGTTGAAAAGAAGTCCATAATCCCTCTTAAACGGCCAGTCACTCCTGATGAGTTAGAATATGACTAAATCTACTTTTCATGCAACATATGTCTTAAAGCAAACATGTTGATTATGTATCATATGGTAATTAGTTACATTTGTCCAACTATGGGAGTGTATAACCAGTCACATATTTGAACTTTTGAAGTACTGGGATGTAATCTTTTGGAAGTTGCTCTTGTACTGCTAGAATACTGACCTATGTTTAGAAGTAAAACCTGTTGGTACTTGGTAGGTTGTCAACTTGGGAAGGAATTGACCATGGTGCGTTGGAAGGGTTAGTAAGTGAAAAATGGCCCTAGAGGATCATCTTCTTAGTAACATGAATAAGATTCCAAGGCCAAGATATGATCAATCTTCGACAATCATGTTGGTCTTGCATTTCCTCTGGTTCTTTTATTTGTTTGTTTCGTTTTTTTAAATCTTGTCTCATCTAATATGTTATCATTAAATATCACTTGCATGTTTCATTTCATTAGATTTAAATCGAAGGTACTAACTTTTGGGGTTCTTTCTAGAAATTTATGGTCTTGTCGTTTCCTGGTTTTTCCATCTGTACCGGCTTAATTTAAGGGTCCTTTAGGCAGTGTGTGAATCTAGTCCATTTTTCGAGAGAAAAATATCTATGTACGACCTTTGCTTTATTCAGTTGACACTGGATAGTCTCACTTATCCATGGTTTGGAAGTGAAATTGATATGACCTTTACTGTATCTCTATCCTATCCTTTTGGTGCTGAATCTCTCTATCATGTCCTTATCACTTGAATTATGCTTGAGTGGTATCTTGCTTACGCTTCTGTAGATAGTGGAAATAGAATATTAGAAAGATTATCTATGACTAAAAAAAGAGCATGAAATTTAAAAACTTTCATATTTGTGGTCGTAATCTTCTTATGCGAGGCCCTTGCATCATAATCGAAGTTTGAAAAGGAATATATGCTGTACACATTATAAAAGTCTGACTGCTTAAACTAGCTGTTCTTGATATGCTTGAATTGCAGTAGCTGTATTGATGGGTTTACTGTTTTAGGTTTGAGTGCTGTTCGTGGACTAGATAAAAAGAAAAAGATACGTATTTGGCATCCGTTGAAATTTGACGTATCAAGATCACTGTTACATCTTCACAAACGTAAATATGATTAAGCTATTTGAAAGAATATCATGGAACTCCTACTTCAAGGAAGCCCGTTCTTATATATATTTTATTGTCTCTTCAATTCCGTAGTAATTAGCATCTTATTTCGTTTTATATTTTAACCCATATCCTTCATATAAACTGTACGGTCAAATCTAGGGCTTCTTCCATCTATTTGCTACTTCAATGTAATATGATATTTCTGTTTTTATGGGATGCATAGGAGAAACAGATGTCTTAAGGTTCGCATCTTAGCAAAAGTGATTTTCGTGACAGAAGTTTATTTTCATGGCCAAATCCGCACAACCTTCATTAGAGAAGCATCTTTTTGAATATGAAATAGAAGGCAAGATTGTGCATTTAAGATTTTCACATTGGCTAACAGAATAACATCGATTAAAATTATAATAAAAATACAAAAGCACTTCACCCTCAAAGAAAAATCTTGTAAAAGCTGCTATCTTCTAAGTTCATGATCTCAAGTTTATATAGTTGTTCTTGTAAGTTGATCCAATACTACACTACCAGTGTTTATTGCAGTAGTGAGTCTAAGAGATTATGTACGACTGATCTGGCAATTAAAGCCATTCGTTGAGTTTTTGTTCAGTAACTATCTCGAGGAGAAATTTGTACACGTGTTGCGCTGCATGTACAATAATCAGTCTAATTGTGCTAGGAGAAATTTGTGCACGTGTTGCATTGCATGTACAATAAACAGTCAATCGTGCTACATGTGATGCCTGATTGCTACTTTGTCAGACTGTCCAACTCATATTTGAGCCGTTCATTTTATACATACAGTGCTTAACAAAAAAAAACAAAAAAACAAAACTGGATGTATCTTGTACTTCAATTCAGAGTTTCTCATCTTTTGAGAGCATAATGTTGTTCATCCAAGAAAAATGCTTTAGCCAGTACGGTAGAAGCTCTGCGTGAAATAGGATAATTGAACATTCTTGGGGTCACAGGTGGTGGTCCTGGTTGACCCGTGGTCTACATTGCATTTACAAGTAGCACATGAGTGTCTCCTGCCTCTAGATTGCTTCACTGGATCACACAATCTATAGGCTACGTGGTCCACCAAAGAGTATCCTTTTTACATCGTCTTTTTTGGTTGAATATCTTTTTTTTCTTTTTAAGAAATTCTCACTTCATGGCTAAACAACCCAAAAGGAATTATTTATGTGGTTTGTATCCTATCCACTAATATTGCTGGACCAGGTTGTGAGAGACCCAAAAATGGATAGAGATGGGTCATCTACCATCTGCATGTTTGCTGCTTTCACAACATGTAAACAAGCTAGAAAGGATATAGGGTGAGGAGAGAAATGAGAAAGAAGGGGTAAAAAAAGGTGATAGGAGGGAGAAAAAAAGATTGGAAAAATCATATGATAGTAGCTCTAGAAGGTAGCTCTACAACCTGAGCAAATGAGTGTGAGAGCACACGTTTGATAAACAGAATTATTTTTAGGAGGGTTTAAAATTTTAATATCTTAAACAGAATTATCTTACGTGAACTATCCATATGGTTTATCAAAAAAAATAAAAAGATTGAGAAAAAAAAAAAAAAAAAGCTAGGGAGGGATTGCAATGAAACCAAGAAAGAGTGGTGGGCACATGGCTTTCGTCCATCATTGGATATGGCTGGACTGCCATTACCAAAATAAGTTACACTCCAAACACCGTCACCGATCCACTTTTGCATTCAGTACGGATACAAAATCAAATCTTGGGATAGGATTATGTGACGTTAGTTTTAAGAGGTAGGATACCTCTTCACTGCACTCTAATCACCATTAGATTTAAAAGTTATTTTTTTTTCTCTCTCTTTATTCAACTTGTCCTCTAATCCAATGGTAATTAGAGTAGTAGTAAAGTGGTAGTAAAAAAATTTGGTAGTATAAATATCTTATCCCTAGTTTTAAATTTAAAATTTGACACATCGTTTGAAGCTCTATTTTATAAGCATATAATATTATTGATTTTTTTTTAATTTAACAGCTCTAAGATGAAATGTCAAATTTTAAATTTAACATCGATATCAAATGATTGTACCCCTCAAATCTTAGGATGCCTCCTCTCTTTCTCAATGAAACCGCTGTCTCCATCTCTTTGTCTTCTTTACAACCTAGTCTATGTCATTGAGCCTCATCTCCATGGGGACAACACATCCAATCCTTTCAAGAGGGCTACTGATTTTGCAGTTTCTTCTGATCCACTTTTCCATCATTTCAATGGCAAACACATGCAGGCCTCGTGATGCCACCCATATGCTCAAGGTGTGTGTATGTGGGTTCAGTGTCATGTGTATTCAAGTTCGGGATAGACTTCATTTGTATTATTGGGACCTCATATCAATTGTGCACAACTATATGCTAGCCATATGAAGGTACGAGCCCACAATCATGTCTTTTTGAGGGTATATCACTTTATGTGAATGAATAGACGACTCTGTGGAGCCCATCACTCCCTAGTTCTATGTGTCCTACAATTTGACAAGGTGTTCAAATTTCATTGGTTCCTAGCGTTTGACAACTCGGTGGATTTCTTATAGGGATTATCATTTCATTTCTGCTTCAATTTTCTGCGACTGAGACATAAAACAACTAGAAACAAAGCATAAAGAAATGAGATAGAAAATAATGATGGCCCCATTTATTTTTGAGAAATGTTTTTTTATATTACATAAATTTTTTTTTATCTCATATTATATATTTATTGAAATCTGAGTCAATATTTTTTTCTTCTTTTTTTAGTTATGGGACCCACCTAATCATGTCTCTACATGAGACAATGCTATTTCATGTAAGGAATAAAGGAGTATCCTTTTGAATGACACAAGTTTGTGTCATCTTAGGTATTTTACACAAAGTACGACCGGTCGTACTTTGTGTAAAACTGAAAAGTTACTTTTTTTTCTCTTTCCCCAGTCATATCGCCGACGTGTAAAGTGAAAAAAATTAACTTTTCAGAATTACACAGAATACGATCGTAAATCACTAAAAGAACACAACTTGTGTCCTTTTGAATGACACACACTAAACCCTTCATGTAATATGAGAAAAACATAACCCTTTATTTTTATGTCTCGGTAATAAAAAAAATTAAGTGAAATATCTTTTGGGTCTCCACCAAAAATTATGGATCTATTTTAATCTTTTAGAAAAAAAATTAAAGATCCTTATAAAATTCAAAATAGATCCATATTAATCCTTTTTTGAGCGACTAACATGAATCTTCTTTGAATTTTAGATGGATCACGATTTTAACTAATTGAGTCTATTTTAAATTTCAAAATACCATAAATTGACTTTGTTTTCAAAAAAATTAAAATAAATTTCATAATTTTTGTTGAGTTTCAAAATGTACTTTACTAAAAAAAACAAAATTCTGTCACAGCAGAAATGATAATCTCTTTCTTTTAAGATCTTTAAACTTTTTTTCCCGAACTACTTATCCTTCAGACACAACTATTATGCAACTCTTTTTATTATAACTTTTTTTAAATGATCTAAATGAGTTCATTTAAAGTCCCTAGAAGTTTATAAAGAAATAGATTTTATTTAAGTCTCATAACTATTAATTTTAAAATTTTACAATGACTTCACATATTGATTTTTTTAACTAAATAATTCTCTTTTCAAACTCGTAATTTGCTGTCCTTTAAAGTATGTTGCCTTCGTGACGTCAAATTTCACATCTCTGCGATGCTCAAATACCAGTAGGTCCAGTACATTTGGTGTGATACAACTTACAAGCCAAAATGATCAGGATTTCTACCTAGCCAAAAAATGTAAAAGTTTTAGGGAAATAGTTTTGTTATGTTGTAAGAAAAAATTTCTCTCATGTAGTAAAAACAAAATTATAAGTGAGATCCACAGGTAAAAGGAGAGAAAAAAAATAAAGATGAGACCCATCTCTTTTTTGTGTGTATAGGAAATTGCTTTTCTTATGTAATATGAGATAAATATAACGCAAAGTTTTATATGGATTTTCAAGTGATGTTTATCTTCGGTTTCTTGATTAAAGCTCTCTTTTATTACTAAGATGTTAGCTGAGAGAAAACCAAAGTTGTAGCAATATTAAGCACTCACTTTGGTCTTTGGCTTCTCTTTTTGACTTCCCGAGTCATGCTGTCATTCACCCGTTATGTACATATCGCCAATTTTGTTTTGTCACAAGTTATCTATACAGGGAAAAATCTGAAGCATAAGACTTTTGGTCTTGTCCTGCCTCATTCCTGTTACAAGGCAATAATGCATAGGTGATTTGGGGAAATTCCTTGACCCAAATTCACTTGTACAGAAATAGCATCTTAATAATTGTTGAGATTTGACAAAGGATTATAGTGGTGGTGGGAACAAGGTTCCTTTAAAATAAATTTGTGTTCGAAATAAGCAAGAAAAAAAATATGTTTGTTCTTAATTTAACTTGAAGTATAACACATTGTTAATAAATCCAGACTGGCACGTTCGGGTCGATCCGAAAATCAATAAATCGGTGTTATAATCGGTTTGGGTAAAGCAGAGGATCGGACATGTAATGGATCAGGTGCGACTCGGTCAGTTTTGGTAAAAATTGGTGACCCGATCGATTAACCAGTGACTGGGTCCGATTTATTAAAAAAAAAATTCAAAAAAAAATATAATTGACATATTCGAGTGATTTGTTGCTTATGGACTTACATAAGTTATGTAACTACAATACTAATATTATCTCAGTTATGCATTGTGACGGAAATTTTGATTTGATTTATAGTTAGAGATGTTGTTTACGAAATCTGAAACACTAGTATCACTAGCATTATATGTTTGCTCGATCCTTTTTTTTTTTTGGAGTTACCCAATCTTAATTACCTCTTTGAGGCGAATTGGCTCCCTCCGGCTATGGAACTAATCCGGAGTGCGAGGGTCAGTGATGGCTAAATGTTCAGCCCCTCCCCAAGAATGCATTCAGCGGGAATCGAACACATGTCCAACCCCACTAACTCAGCACCAAGGAACCAACTGAGCTGCACCCATTGAGTTGTTTGTTTGATTCTTTATTGGACAATAACGTGTAATTTATTATTTTTTATATTAAAATATTTAGAATTTATATTATTTTTTTAGCTATTTGAGTATGTTTATAATTTTTTTAATATAAATTATAAATTCACATAGAATCACCGGATTATGCGGTTGAACCAGTAATTCACTGGTTGAACTAGTAATCCAGTGACCTGATACCTCGACCGGATCGATTTTAATAAGATTGGTATAACGTGACCCATTCAAATTTAAAAATAAATTCATTTTAGAGAAATTTACCTGATAGTAGGGTTTGCATTATTTTTGTTGTTAAATATTTTCAGCAATGGAGAACTAAATCTGCAAATTTAGGATTTTGTGAAGCTCCACTTCAAGCTAAAGATCATATCCACCAACTTTCTCACGTGTTCATGAGCGGTCTTGTCTGCCATTTTTATCGTTGTCATTTATGAGGAAACCATTAGACAAACAGGTCAAAAGAGATCTTCTCACTTCTGAGAACACCTTGACGTGGTTTACTCCTTTACCTTATGATAACCCAATTGCTAAATTTGTGCAAATCACGCTGTATCTAATCCCCATTTAAGATGGGTCATGTACTCATGTTGATAAGTAACATTGTTTTGCACTATAGGCTAAGTACATTGTTGCTATATTATCCCAAGTTCACAACAATAATTATAGAAGTTCTGAGGTAATGTTGTTGTATCAATATCTAAGTTAGGAGGGGTTGGTATTAACAGGGGATGACTTATACCTCACTTAGCTGTAGTGGTCTTTTTCCTTGATCAAATTTGATACGGATTTCATGTAAATTTTTTTGTTTTTTGATATTACTAAAAAAGTTTGACATCTCTAATAGTTATTATAATCTATTTCTGTTTGTTAAATCATAGTACATTTACTTAATTGTGAATTAATCACTTATATTATTTTTTTCTTAAAAAGACACGTCATTTTAAAATAATTCAAATAAAATGTTTAAATTCTCTTTTCATCTAGTTTTGCATGCCCTTCATTTTAGCTTTTATATACTCTTTTTTTTAGTATAATTCAAGGTATTCCTAAGTCGACAATCGAAGACTAATCTTCTCGAAACATAGAGATCACTCTCTACCAACTGTGCCAGGCTTTGTTGGTATATATACTCTTTTACTTTAACTTTTTTAGATTTTAATTAAATTTTTTAAAAAAAGCCATGAGCATTTCACTAGTTAATTAAAAAGTTTTTGTTTATCAAAAAAAAAATTAAAAAGTTTTTAATAATATCTCATTATATAATTTGATGATGATGTAACAATAAATTTGTTAGATACTTAAAATCATTCATTAGTTTTTAAAATAACTAATCATTACAAATTAAATCCCGTTATAAAGTAGTCAAGTGAGTAACTTTAGTTAGTTATTGACAAATCTAAAATCAAATCCAGTTTTCTATTTATATTTCAAAAGGAAACTTTATCATATTGCGCTTCTTCTTCCTATGACTGTGTGATCAGACCAAATACAATATGGGCTGGCCAATATGTATCGAGCCTAATCACACACGGTTGAGATGTGGATTGTTGTTCTTTGGTCTTGGGCCCAGAGTTGAAGTTGGATCTTACTTCGTCTCTATCCTTTGCTGTGGCGCGATGAATCTGAATGGGGGGTACCTGCGAAGACACTCCGATGCTTAAGTCAGTATCAGAGGCAAGAGTTTGTAAGTTATTAATATAAAGGATGATCATACCTTGATGTTGTATCCTTTGCTTATATAGTGATTATGATGCCGCCTTAGTAAGACGGCTTGGCTTCTGAGTGGTCAGGCTTGGGCTGCAGGTCAGTACTATAACCTGAGTAGCCTTATCTTCTCTAATGTTCAGTCATAGAGTCGCGGCAAGCTGGAGCTGTCTTTAGTTTATTAGAATAAAGGCGCGGTGGGATTGCCTTGGGCCTTAAGTTAGCTTCCTTAAGGGGGTTTTATCCGCGATATGGGCATCGCGTTCTGTCCTGTGCGATGAGGGCATCGCGTCTTATGCGCGATGTTTGTCCATCGCGCTTGCTCTGGATCCTTAATGGGTTTGGGCCTCTTCGTATGTCATTGGACCTCTAATGGGCCTATATTTTATCAGGATCAGTTGCCCCCTAGCTTGCGGGTTTGTCATGTGGCAAAGCTGTGAGCTATATGCTATTTAAGCGCGGGAGTTACATCTCATATGTCCTTTCTGTTTGCCACGGTAATCATGTTAAAGTGTCATCATGATTTTTAGCTGTTTAAGAACGATGGATTAGACGTTTAACTGTTAGAAGCATTAAATGATAGTATTGTTACGTGGGTGTTTAAGGGTAAGCGTGGGTGGTTTTTTGAAGTGAAAACGCTTCCCCTTCTCGCCACGTGTCCCTGTAAAACCGTTTTGCTCAACACGTTTTGGTGTCCTTCGGATTATCCGTTTGAGAAAAACCTTTCGTATTTGTACTGAGCTTATTAGTTTGGAGGGAAAAGACTTCGTTGATATCGTGAGAGATCCTTTGCTCCTCAGTGCTTGTTTTCTACATTTCCGGTGTTGACACGTCCTGCTCGTGGTTGCTAATCCGAAGTATAAATCTCAGGTGTGTTCTTCTTCTTCCTTTATTTATCTTGTTTTAATCATCTTTGTTTTTTAGTTTTCTTTCCTCGTGCTTGAGGCATGTCTGATAATCGCAAATGTGTGGATTTTATCAGATTATTCGAACGGTCTGGCTCGTCCAGTCCTCCTTCGAGATTGTTACCTAGATCAAGGTCTTTGGGAACCAGGGAAGAGCGGCCTATTGATGAATATCTTGCCCCCTGTCCCAAACTTTGTGTACATGATAGCCGTGTCCCTTCTGTTCGTAGGTTTGAATTAGGATCATCTTCGCGACAACCAAGTCGCGGAAAGACATTTTCTCAACAAAGCTCATCTTTGTTTCCCCAGGTTTCTGTTAGAATGTTTAGGCCAATTTTAATTTCGAGTGATTCCTCCTCAGGCTCTGAGTGTAGTGGTAATAGTGGTATGTTTGATAATATAGTAGACCCTAAACCATCTTCTCCAAAGATGTTGCGCGATACTTCGCCTCCTATCGCGGTCAAAAAATTTCAAGTCCCTTACCGTTAAATGTAATATATCCGGCAGGGTATCCTTTTAAGAAAAGGAATTTTGATAATTATAAGTCTGCATTTGCTGTCTCTGCTTCCTTTGATCGGTCTATGCATGTCAAATGGGTTCCTCAATCTTAGGAACTTGATAATATGATCAAGCCTATGGAATCACTACTACACTGATGGAATGAGTGTGAAACCTTCAAACACTAGGGTGATGAGAGTTACATATTTATCCAGCGAGGAACATTCAAGTTATGATCTTAATTTCTTGATAAAACGGAAAAACATTGTTTAAAGTTTTTCAACAATGAAGTTATACATGCATAACAGTCTGATCTCTTAAGATATTTGTGTTCCATGTTTTCTCTCCACAGAATTCATCCTTGCTTCTAACTTTAATCTATTACATTGCTGAGGACAGCAACGTTCAAATCTGGGAATTGTTTGATATGCCTCCAGCATATATATGATTTTAAGCCAAAAAGAGAAAGAATATTGATCAATCTTGGATAAAAATGTCTAGAATTGTTATTTAATTGATAAATCTTAATCAAATATCTTGTCATTGATTTTCTACTAATTTTGTAGGAAAACAGACCAGAAAGAAGCCCAAATTGGAAGCACAAGTCTGAAGCCCCGCGCTATTAGCGCGGGTGTGGCGCTAGTAGCGCCAGAGGAACTTTTTCATCCAGAGACTCCCACGCTACTAGCGTGGCACTGGCGCTAGTAGCGCCAGGCCGCCAGCAATCTTGCCACCTACGCTAGTAGCGCAGGATTCACACTAGTAGCGCCAAGCTACTGATTCAAGAACAATACTCCCACGCTATTAGCGCGGCACTGGCGCTAGTAGCGCGGGAGGTGCAAGATAGTTTTTATCCATATTTCAGACTGTATCAAAGGAGATTGGACCAAGATATACGATGAAGATTTGATCAAGATTTCTAAGCAAGGGCACAAATTCTATAAACAGAGACTCAGACCTCAGAAACAAGGTATCTTTGGCTGGAAAGAATCTTTGGAGGCTCACGCTGGAAATCAAGATTCCACCGAAGTTGAAGACCGGAGATCATTGATCCTTCATCTTCTTCTTCTTTTTCTTTATTGCTTTTATGAATTCTTTTTATTATTTTAATTTGTTTAAGCCAGCTATGTCTGGCTAGTTTCTTTTTGTAGTTGGGATCACGGACCCGATGTGAATCTTTTATATTTTTTGTATTGATATTTTATAAGTTAATTAGTTAGTTTGTTTGTTTTATTCTACCTGTGTTAATTTTTCCATATCCTATTTAGAATTGGCCACTCTAAATTATAGGGCTTTGAGGGTTAGAATTCACAATAGACATATTGGGGTTTTAATCTGGACAAGGGTAGAATAACAATTTGTGTATGATCTAGACATAGGCTTGCATAAATTGCAGACTCATAATTCATTTGCTTAATGCTTAATTCAAGAGGGATTACTAAGACATTGAGATTCTGATTGGGTTAAAGGGTTGAAATCACTAAGACATTAGTGTTCAACTATTTTATAGGGAAATAATGAATTGTCTGAACAAACGAATTAATTAATTATAAAATATAATATAGGAATATAAGGGAGGATCAGAGGTAAAGTCCATCCTGACTATATCCTTTTTATAAATTTTTCATCAATATTTTCTCGTGTTCTTGATCTTTTCTTGCATGCGTTCGAAATTAATTGTTATTAATTTTCTGTTTTAAATTTAATTATTTTTTAAATTCTGTTTTGAAACTCCAAAATCTATTACTTTCATAATTCAATCCAATTTTATTTTCCAAATTAAGGGGAATAGTTAAACTAGTACTTGGTGCATTAATCATTGTGGGAACGATACTCTACTTATCACTTTATTACTTGAAACGAACGGTATACTTGCCGGTTTCGCAACAGTGTCTCCCGAGATAATGCCATGGGAGTTGATGTGTGTTTGGAAAGCATAGTGTTCCTTCCTTGTTTGCGCAACAGGTCAGCGCGTTAGTTCCCTTAGTTGGAGCTATAGTTCGTGCTTTGTGTGGTACTTGAGAGCCACAGGCGAATATCTGCAATAATTTGTCAAATCATAATGCATATAATTTGCTTATCGTTGTTGTTGGTATGTGTTCGAGATGTAATGTCATTGTAGTTTGTACATGACGTATGCCAGACGTATCGCGCTTAGGAAGAAGTTTGACCCAGGTAAGGTTCATCCTGCCTTGTATCGCGCTAGAACTTGGAGAATCGCGATAGAACTTGTAAGATCGCGCTGTGAATATGGAGGATCTGTTTAGAGGATCCTTGTGAAGGATCCTGTTAAGTTGGAGGATCCTTGTAATGGATCCTTGAGATTGGAGGATCCTTGTGAGGGATCCTGTTAAGTTGGAGGATCTTTGTGAGGGATCCTTGAGATTGGAGGATCCTTGTGAGGGATCCTGTTAAGTTGGAGGATCTTTGTGAGGGATCCTTGAGATTGGAGGATCCTTGCGAGGGATCCTGTTAAGTTGGAGGATCATTGTGAGGGATCCTTGAGATTGGAGGATCCTTGCGAGGGATCCTTTTAAGTTGGAGGATCCTTATGAGAGATCCTTGAGATTGGAGGATCCTTGTGATGGATCCTATTAAGTTGAAGGATCCTTATGAGGGATCCTTAAGATTGGAGGATCCTTGTGAGGGATCCTTTTAAGTTGGAGGATCCTTGAGATTGGAGGATTCTTGTGAGGGATCCTTTAAGTTGGAGGATCCTTATGAGGGATCCTTGAGATTGGAGGATCCTTATGAGGGATCCTATTAAATTAGAGGATCCTTATGAGGGATCCTTGAGATTGGAGTATCCTTGTGAATGATCCTTTTAAGTTGGAGGATCCTTGTGAGGGATCCTGTTAAGTTGGAGGATCCTTGTGAGGGATTCTTGAGATTTGAGGATCCTTGCGAGGGATCCTGTTAAGTTGGAGGATCTTTATGAGGGATCCTTGAGATTGGAGGATCCTTGTGAAGGATCCTGTTAAGTTGGAAGCCATCGCGCTTTGCAGTATCGCTCCCTTATGATTGGGATAGGTTGTGACCCTGTTCACTTATTTATATGCGCGATGCAATATGTATCAATGATGGAGAAATTTGCAATCGTTAAATGATAAGTTGGAAAGATAAATATGCTACGAACAAGAAAAGACTTGGCTATAAAATATTTTAAGCTTGTCCGCGTTCCATGTACGTGGGATAGTAAGGTCAGACAACGTCTCAATGACATATGCACCCTTATCAGTTTTGTTGCGGATGCGATATGGACCTTCCCAATTCGCGGCTAGTTTACCTTGTCGCGCATTCCTATTGCCAATGTCTGCTCTTCGTAGGACTAAGTCGCCTATGTTAAAACTGCGTCGGACAACTTTTAAGTTATAGCGCGCTGCAATTCTTTGTTTTAATGCTACCTCCTTGATATGAGCAATTTCGCGCACTTCATTGATTGCATCCAAGTTAGGGAGTAATGCCTGTGAATTGCTATCTTCACTCGTGTACATCCTTCTCCATGAAGGCTCTCCAATTTCAACCGAAATCATGGTTCACTGCCATAAACCATGCGGAACGAGGTTTCCCCTGTAGTTGAATGCGTGGTTGTTCCGTAGCCCCATAACACAAAGTCTAATTATTCAGGCCAGTCTCCTTTAGCTGCTTCTAATCTTCTTTCCAATCCTCGTTTTAAGACTCGATTTGCAGCTTCTGCCAATCCATTTGTTTGTGGATGTTCTACAGATGTGTATCTGTGTTTGACATGCAAATCTTGAAGTATTTGATTGAATTTTTTATCCACGAACTGCGTACCATTATCAGTTATGATGGTATGAGGAACGCCAAACCGACTTATGATTTGTCGATAGAAGAATCGGCGAACCTTACTGGCTGATATTGTGGCTAAGGCCTCTGCTTCAATCCATTTGAAAAAGTAGTCGATTGCTACTAGTAACCATTTTACCCCTTCGACAGCAATTGGGAATGGTCCCAATATATCCAGGCCCCATTGGTAGACTGGCCAAGGGGATAATATTGAAGATAATTCCTCTGGGGTAGCATGGTGCAAGTCTGCGTGCTCTTGACATTTGACACAATGCCGCACGTGTTTTTTTGAATCTTCTTCCATAGTGGGCCAGAAATAACCCGCTCGAAGCAGTTTTCTAGATAAGGATTTACCTCCCATGTGATGTCCGCCAATCCCCTCGTGAACATCGAAGATTACATACTGAGCTTGTTGGGGATCCAGGCATTTAAGCATTGGAGAAGAAAATCCTTTCTTGTATAGCTGGTCATTGATGATAGTTTAGAATGAAGCCTGGCGCGCTAGCTTTTTTGCTGCGCGCGGTTCTGGTTGTGTCTCTATGTTATACAAGTAGTTCCAAATTGGTGTCATCCAAGTTTCTTTATCGTCCAAGGGCATGGTATCATCCTCGACCATGGATTGCGCACTCTGGGACGGATGAGCTTTTCGTTTAGTGACAGCCATTATGATGCTGGGATTAGGGACGCTTTGCTGGATAACTGATCTATTATTTCCGGGTCCCTTTGTGCTGGCTAATTTGGACAAAATATCGGCCTGCGAATTTTGTTCTCTAGGGATGTGCTCCATTTTGAAGCTTTGAAAATCTGTTAAAGGATTATCATACCTTGATGTTGTACCCTTTGCTTATATAGTGATTATGATGCCGCCTTAGTAAGGCGGCTTGGCTTCTGAGTGGCCAGGCTTGGACTGCAGGTCAGTGTTATAACCTGAGTAGCCTTATCTTCTCTAATGTCCAGTCATAGAGTCGCGGCAAGCTGGAGCTGTCTTTAGTTTATTGGAATAAAGGCGCGGTGGGATTGCTTTGGGCCTTAAGTTAGCTTCCTTAAGGGGGTTTTATCCGCGATATGGGCATCATGTTCTGTCCTGTGCGATGAGAGCATCGCGTCTTATGCGCGATGTTTATCCTTCGCGCTTGCTCTGGATCCTTAATGGGTTTGAGCCTCTTCGTATGTCATTGGGCCTCTAATGGGCCTATATTTTATCCGGATCACTGTGTAAATTAAACTGTATTGCTTCGAGCATTTGTCATTCAAGTTTTTAATTAATTAATTTTAATTTACCGTCAGAGTTTAATATTGTCAAAAAATTACATAATATTACTAAAACTATTAATTTTTTATTATAAATTGGAGACCTTGGTTATTAAATTATATTAGTTGTTAGAGAAATATAATATAAAATTATTAATGCAACATTCATCTAATACCTTAAGTTTTTGAGTTAAATTAATGCTTTAGCATATAATTCTGAGACCATATGGTTTTATTTCTCAAAGTACAAATTCTTACTCATACTGAATTCAAGCTGCAAGGTAAGTAAAATTGAGGCAAAATTTATTATAGATTTAATTTTTGTAAACTGGAAAAAGGACATATACATTAATTCACAACAACTACTGAATTTTTTGGCTTTCTTTTTCTTTAATATATTATATTGGGGGTAATTATGCACAGTGATGGTGAAATCTAGTATCTATTGAAGACACTAAATTTGATCAAACAACTTTATCAAAGAGAACTTTGGCAATATGGAAGTTGATGGTGCTTGAATCACTGAAAGCTGTATAGTATAAACTCTTCACCACTGTGAGGAAAGTATTCTTGATATTGATGTCAATGCCAGTTGGAGATTTTTGGAATACCAATTGTACGAGTTCTTGCATTTTTGAATCTACTTCTGGGGTGGTGCTGCTGTCTACATGCGTACCACAGTTGCCGCTCTCTAGTTCCTGATAAATGTTATTCAGAAAAATGCAAATGTTACCAAGAAAGTGGGAGAAAAAAAAAAAAAAGCTTATGAGAGTGCAAGCTTAAATGTATATTAGCTTTGGTTTTAACTTTTAACGACTTGAGACATTAATAATATCACTTTTTTTTGGAGAATAAATCTTTGGCGTTACTGTTGCACCAAAGATTTAATGCATCCCATTAATGTAAACATTACATTTCAGCCAAAATTTTGTCTCCTCTGTCAAATTTTCTCTCTCTCTCCTCTGACATGTAATATTTTTATTGGTAGGATGCACCGAATTTAGGTACAACAGATATACCAAAAATTTATCCTATAAAAGGAATAAATCTTTTCTGCACAAGTAAGCAAATGATACATATTTTAAATGTAAAATAATTGTGTAATACACAAATTTATGTAACTATTTAATGATTAATTTAGTTTACACAATTTATATAAACAAATGTAATCATGAATTTCTCCTGCAGGAGATATTATGGAGTTTCCCAAACTAAAAGATTGTGCTTCCTGCTTAGTGCAGCACTATACTACATGACAAAGTTTATGTGTTGGATGATGTTGAGTTAGGAATTTCAATTATGCAGTACTTAAATGCTAAACACCTCACCATTTATGAGTGACAAGTTTATGAGTATTTTGAGAAAACTAAATATCGTGCTCAATTGGCTATTGCTGGAACCCCTTTCTTCTTTTTATTTATTTTTTGGCTATGTCACTTTACTAATAATCCAAAGAGCATATCTATCTAGCTTTGTAGACCCTACAAAAATTTGAAACACTAGCCTTGAAAAGTGGGGAAGGTAAATAGAGTTGGCATTAAAAGCATGCAGCCAAAAGATCCACATTAGGAAAAGTAGCTAGGTATTTATCCTAGGATATAATGGTTGCGCTGTCACTGACCTTGTCCTTTTGATAGCAACTAAGTCTATGACAGATTGTGTTAGTGACTTGAAGGAGACTCTGGTATTGTGGATTGAACATTTGCTCCTCCGAAATCCAATGCCCAGCACTCAGGTTTATTATCTGCACCAAAAGCTCTGCTTGTCCTTCACCTTTTTCTGCTTCACTTTGCCAACTTGAAAGCCACTTTTTCCACTACAATCACAATACAATAACGGGAAGGAAAAAAAAAAAAAAAAATCAAAACTAAGACATTGGAACAGTTACTTTGGTTCGGTGGTTGTATTGGACCACTTATGTTTGATTCTCCATTTTCTGTTTTGAAGTTGAAGCCCTGATTTCCTTTTCAGTTGGCGGGACCATTAATTACAAAATCATTATATTTATGAAAAATGTAAAAGGTGACAGAGCTAGTATAGAATTCTGGTACAAGTTAACTATCTAGTGTTAAGAACTTAAACAGACTTGTAAAAAATGAACAACTTCATGTTTAAAGAGATTATCTCAATTAAAAAACAAATGTTATGAATAAGTCAAATTTATTTTTAAGTTAAATTATACTAAAATTATCAATACGTAAGTTTTACCTAATATAAGGTACCAATAATAAATCATCTGAATTCATATTAATATCGAAAGGGAAATTTGTCATGAAAGTCTGATACTAAAATTATATACTAGTGAGTAATGGAAGGCTCACAATGTGATGCATATCATATCCAATTTCATGACCATGAGAAACAAGTACATCCCACGAGATTTGATCTATGGTTGCAACCAAAGTCTCAGCGAGTCCATGTCCTGTTTGGTTCCTGTTCAACCTCCTGCACTCAAAACACATACAAAATTGTGTTCAATTTCTCATTAAGCTAAAGTTCAAAACTGCAGTCAGCTAGGGAACCTTTTCGCGGGAAATGGCAGAAACAAGCTAGAACTAAAGACAAGATAAAAAAAAAAAGTAAAAAGATACAAGAAACACAAGCACATCTGCATGTTTATGAATTATTTGACTTTCTTTTCACCCCTTGCTGATTAAACAGTAATAAATATGAATTGGGTGCTTAGTGCTCGCACCACCAAGATTCGATTTCCATAACGTTAAGCTAAAACAGATGATTTAATTAATGGATCTACTAAATTCTTTGCAGAATAATAGTTAACAAGAATGCAACTCCACTATAAACTAGGCATTTCAGTACCTGTTACAAAATGATTGGGAAACATAAAGAAAAAGGAAAGTGTTTGTCACACCGGACAAAACTTTGGCTAAAGGTTGCCCACTTGAAATATACATATCAATAGGCATTGAAAATGATACGTCATATGTTTTATACATGTCTAAAGTGTACACCACCAACAAGAAGCCAAGAACCATGATTAAATAGCCAAAAAGAAAAAAGAAAAAGCAAGTCTATGTAAGTTTAAGACATAATTTGGCATGTTTCGATATTTATAGAAAATGGGAAGAGGTAATTTACCAGCCAATGGAGTAGTCTCGCTTGTTGATGCAATCACTGAATTTTTTAACGAAAGCTTTCTTCATTTCTGAATCACTAACATAGGATGTGATTGTCTCAAGCAGTGCTGTGGTTTTGGCCCATGCAAGTCTCTCATGTGACCTTTCTGGCTCAAATATGCTGGCTGCTGCCAAAAAATAGGCCAATAGAAGTGTTTTTCTGCTCAATCCAAACTCTCCCAATCTAGATTCTGAGTACCACCTGATAAATGTCATTGTAAAAATAAGAGTATTAGGACAATTGCATTGTGGAAAAAGATTAATGCAGTGCTCTTAGTTGCTCTTACTTTTGAATTCTCCCCCACTCTGTTAGATGCAGTGCTTGGCAATTGTTGTAATCTAATTTAGCAAGCTCGAGATAATTATTGTTGTTCACATAGGGCATCCTGTGACAAAAGAGCAACTCAATTCAGGCCAAAAAAATTAAAATGGCACGAGAAAGTATATTAACAGTGCTGAACACATTAATGAATCTTTTGATTCAATTAAGGGACATGTTTCTAAAATTTTTAATATATTTCACCTAACCAACATTCTAATTCTTTTCGTTAATTATAAAAGTAAAAATTGTATTACAATGTCAGATGAGCTTGTGCCTCGCCAATTTTTAAATTAATATCTTTTTCTATTAATTTAGATTTTTTAGATAGTTTCTTTTTTTTAAGAAGTGAGTCGGAATTCATAAGGAATCTCGAAAAACGTATATTCCTTAATGCATTTGAGTTTATTGTTATATCTAATTGTCAACATATATAGGAAGCGATGATGCAACCAAAGACATTATAATTTGGGTGTGTCCACCGTCACTTCTATAATTTAAAATGACAAGTGATAAATAACAAACTATTTTACATGATATTTTTTTAATAAAATGTTGCTAGCAATGTAATATTCTTCTTTAACATGAAACTTCTTTTTATAAAACCTATAATGACTATTCTTAACTTTTTAATGAGATTTATAAAAAATCAACCTTTTTTCTAATTTAGTTGTCAATTGTCATTCATAACATATACTTTATGAAAAAAAATTATTCATCACATCTGACATCTTCCTTTGGCCATGTCAGTTGGAAGGTTGATGTTGTAAACTGCTTTTAAGAAAATTATATATTTGCACCATCGTATCATCTTGATTTATTATTTTAATCATGCTAATATAAAAGCATTCAACATATTTCATTTTAGTTTATCTTATTTTAAGTAGGATTTAATATTTCTCGTTGTCGTGTCGAAGGAAATAAATATCTTCAATACATATAAAAAATATGCGAGTCCATGTATGGAGAAAACTAATTTTATCTTTTATACACACATAAAAAACTATATAAGATCTATACTTTTTTTTATTTTCTTCTTACATCGGCTCCACAAATTTTTTGTGTAAAAAAGAGTGGTGTTGTTCAGTGTACCAAGAATTTAGATGAAAAGTAAGAAGGGGGTGTTGTCAGGGAAGCAAAGTGGAAAGTGGAAAGTGCGAAGTACCTATAAAGAGTTTTGCCTATCCAGACGTCACTCTCACCACCATATTGATCAATGTAGAATCTTGTCTCCACTCGAGGCAAGCTAGCATACCATGGCACATCCAATGCGTAAGCCACCTACACAAAACACACACACACACACACACAAACTATTTCTTAGTACGAATAACTACATGCATAAGCCACCCCATAGATCAAGTGGTCCAACATAGTTGATGGTATCGATTCCCCTACCTCTTCAGGCAAGTTCTTCATTATTATCCATTTATCTATTAGCTCATTTGCTGCTCGCTTCTCTCTCAAAAACTTGGAAGAAAAGTGCTTGGCACGTTCAAGAATTTTCTCCCCTGGGAACACTACTTGAGTGGCCCGATACAGATTAAACATTCCAGTCACCGCTTCTGTTGACTGTCCAGGAAAGCAGAAGAATTCACCTTTTCTCTCAAAGTGCTTAAACACATCTGTCAAATATATATGAAATCAAAGTTCATTACCATTTCCATAGGAAACCAGTTTATTATATGAGATATTGCATTTTAGTATATAGATTTGATGTTATATATTGTTATCAAAGACTTACCAGCTGAAACTTGGTGGCCGTGTAATCTTAATAATCTGAAACCCATTGCTGTGTCATCTAAATCTTGAACACTTGAATTTCTTGCCCAACAAATGCCCTTTTCAGTCCAATATCTGAAATTTTATTTTAATAAATTACAATTGCTTAGCATGCCATATCTCTGTCTCTCACTCGGTTAATTTGTTAAAAAATGTTAATAAAATATTAACTTGAGGTTCATTATTCAATGGGATTAATATTTCTCATGTTATAAAAGATAAATTGTATTTCTTACATACATAAAATAGCATGGGACCCATGTGATGTCATTTGAAAAGAAATGAAAAAAAAATATGAATCACGTATACTTTTATATATATATAGAATATAATTTTATCTCTTGTAATACGACATACATTCAATCTTATTCAATTACCTGTGAACATAACTCGTACAGTCCTTAATCTCTTGCTGAAAATACCGCGATATTCCTAGGCGTTCCAGCCGATCAACCACCCAAATATGTTCGAACAAATCCACCGGATATACATTTGGAACTGATATAGACACAAATATTAATAAAGGTATTCTAAATATGTTATGATATAAATTATGGGTTAATAACTTCTCCTCTTTCAGGATAAGTTTTTTTGTTTCCTGCAGAGAGAATACAAAACGGGACCTACCGTTTTTTTTAAAAAAAAAAACAAAACAAAACAAAACGCAGCTTTCGATGTGAGGGTAGGAAAAAAAAAAAACTGCTACAATTAAAGGAGAAGTTATTAACCCAATTATATAGAAAAGAGGGAATGAAGATTGAATGGGGAAACAAAAAGAAAATCTCAAGTCTTGCGGTTGTGTGGAAGGGCAAATGGCACTTTACCTCCCCCATTGAACTTGTGAACCGCATTATTCAAATACTTGAGGCAATTTTCATCTTTAGTCCGCATGAGCGCAAAGGCGGTGGAGGATGGTGAAAACAAGAATGATCCATCTTGAGACTGCAGTTTTAGAAGTTCTTTCCAATCTAGACCTGACATCCCTTCCAAGCTATGGAGCAGAGTTGTGGGCACTTTATGCATCATCTCTCTTGGTATTCTATCCCCACAACAAGGCCCACATAGAACACAACATAATAATGACACACACGTTAGAACTTGCAGAAATTGTAAAAAACAAAAGCGTGACTCGTATATATATATGTACTTTCCCAGAAAGAAAGAAAAAAAAAAAAAAGATTTTGTAAGATAAGGTTGCTTTGAATCTATTATGAAATAGACAATGGGGTGCAGCACAACCTCTGGCAAGCATAATTATGACTACAACTGAGGTTGTGACCGAATGAATCCCTACCTTGTGAGTTTTACGTCTCTCTTTGCAAATATATCCTTCAAGATAGGGGAATCATCTGGTATTTCAATGTTCAAACCACGAGCTATGTCGAGAAGTGAAGGGAAAGCAACTTCAAACCCAATTGGCATATGCTCCGCATTCTCATTCTGAAGCTTGCTAAGGTTTTCTTTAAAAAATGCCATTCCTAGATACATATATGTATTATTTATGACATATCAATACAATAAAATCTAATTATATATATGAGGCTAATAGTTATAATTAAACATTACCTTTATCACACTTTTCAGGGTGCATGTTCCACGATCTTAGTGCAATAACACAAGCCAACGTGTTAATAATCCTGTCATGGGCTGAAAACAATTCACTATCACCCCATGAACCATCAGGAAGTTGACCTTTTGCTATCCATTCTAGACTCGACGGAAATTGGGGGCCACCACTTCCATGAACATCTTCTACAAGAGCAACCCAAGCTGTGTCATAAGCAGATATGCTTATCTCTCCATCTTCCATGGAACCCAATATCGACTTGATAGCTTCTACTCGCTTCTTGATCTCCTTCGTCACCGAAACCTTCTTTTGACAAGTCAAAACAAAGAAAGGGTAATTAAAGAAAGGCACAAAACAGAGAAACAGAGAAATTTTAAACAATCTTAAAAGCACCCCAATATCTTGCTCCTCATCTATGTCATCCTCCACATTAATCTCATGCAACTTTAACGTTGCTATGCTACCGTTAAATACTTCTGGATATTCTGCATAACACACAACATAAAATTGGTTCTAGTACGCTTTACAGAAAGCAACATTTAATTATTTAATTTAAATTTAAATTAAAAAACAAAAACAAAAAAAACAAAAGAAAGAATCTCCACTGTACCTTGAGTTCGTGATTTGGATATAGCTGTGCAACTTAACCCTTGTTTGTCTTTAGCCTCGGACGACACAACACCTATATATAAAATGATATAAATCTTTCACTTAATTACTTAAGTTGGTTGGAAAGTAAGTGCTATATTACTTTCAGCTTCCAGTGAAACTCTTCTTCTTTTTCTTTTTAGGTAGAGGAGAAAACAAAAGACAACACATCTTACAAATTTAGCCTGCTTGATAGTGAAATCTTGAGAGGTGAAAGTTAGAGAACCAGAGTCGCTAAGTTCTTAACGAAAGTAGAAACTCTTAAGCTCCTAAATTGTGTTTTTCTCTTTATATAACAAAGAAAGCCATGTATAATAAGCAAGATGAAGAAGATATCTCTAGTGAAGGAAAATAATATGGTGATAATTCTTTGATGAATTTTTTTTTGCTATGATTTCCTACAGAATAAGTATGCAACTATTTGTGCTTCCACATTCTTTTCTAAGGTAATAGAATGTTCAGATCAGAGAAACTTACAATGTTAAAGAATAAAAGTTTAAAAATTAATAGAAAAAAAAAAAGAATTGGCGAAATTATTGCATAATAGACTTACCCACAGAGGATTTGGAGAAGTGATGAAAAGAGAGAGGAGGAGAAGAAGAAGTTGGAAAAGGGAAATGCTTAGAAGAAGAAGAAGAAGAAGAAGAGAAAGAGAGAAGGTGGTAGTGGGAGGAGAAGTGAGAAGACATCATGTGTTTGCTGGTAATGTGTTGAAAAAACATTAAATTTGTTTGGATGCAGAGAGAAAGGGTATAGAATTTAAAGGGGGGGAAGGAGAGGCAAGCAGACAGAAATGACTTCCCAAGAGATTCCCGCTAATGGGTGCATGGCATCATCTATAAATAAGGAATTGGTTGCAGTCCTGCTCCTGTTCCTGTACATTTATTTCCTCTTAAAATGATTTTTCCTTCTCTTTTTTGCTGTAACTTTTTAAACTCTAATGAAATCGCAACTCAATCTTTTAATTACAACTCTTTTTTGGTGAAACCAACTTTTTGGATTATCTAATCATAGCTTAACTAATAATTAGATGGGGGACCGAGTCGACTCGATATTATACAAAATATAAACTTATACACCAAAAGTAGCTTAATAATAAAATATTTATAGTATATGTATTTTTTAAATAAATTATATTGATATAAAAATAAGTATATGTTAGAGAAGTATGATATAAATTCATTAATATAATATTTGTCTAACGGCTTAATTAACTTTTGGATTGAAATTATTTCATTCAGTAATTCAGTGTATTGTTCATCATTGAAATCCAATAAACTCTTCTCTTGGTTTTGAAATGAATCTTTATCGTACCAAATTATCTTTTTAAAATCAACAAGTTTTCTATTTATCTTTGATTTTTTAAATATATATATATATATATTTTTGCAAACACAAGTTACATAGATTATGTAAAGCTAATTCAAATATCTTCAAATGCGGAAAGTATAGGGATTTATGGACAAACTTGGCTGCCCTGCCCGTATGTCGTATTTCTTATCAACAACCATAAAATAGGTATATTTTACGCTGCACAAGTCCAAATTGTGCAAGGTATAGATTCAAACTCGACCTATTATGACCACTAGGGTTAGTCTAGTGGTGTGGGGTGTGTATTAGGAGTGTGTATAGTATAGGGTGTTATATTCAATTCTTTGTAATCTCCAAAAAAAAAAAAAACTCGACCTATTAAATATATCAGGTTTAAATTTCAAGAACTCAAATTTGATTCAACAAGTTTTGGGTCAAAATAAATTGTCAAGTTGAGTATTGATTATTCGATTTTAACCAATATATCCCTTGTTTCCAGTAAGTGATTTTTTATACATACAAAAATTCCACGTGTAAAATCTATCTCTACGTAAAAGAATAATATATATATATATATATATATATATATATATATATATGAAATAGGAACCTTTGACACCATTGTCAAATTTCATCTGAGAACCATTAGATCAAAAAAGATCAACGACTCTGATTTCTAAGCATGTGACTCCATTGATCTTTTTTGATCTAATGGCTCTCAGATGATGTGTCAAATTTCAAATTTGACACTGATGTCAAAGGATCCTACATATCTCTCTATGTGTGTGTGTGTGTGTGTGTGTGTGTGTGTGTGTGTGTGTTATTGAAGACAGTGGGTGATATTACATCACTAAGAGAGGTTTGAACCCAAGTATAGAACATAAGAGATAATGATCAGAAATATCATACACAGTGCAATTATGAAAAATTAGAACAGACTTACTTGATGTCAGTTTAATGGAACAGACAGATGAATGTATGTAGTATGAGGAATTAAATCTGAGCCCACAGAACGTGTCTCCTTAAAACAATTTGTCCCCACACTGATGCCAAAGGGTTGATGGACAAGAGTCTCCCAAGATAGAACAGATTTCGTCTGAGGAGTGGTGGCACTACCAGTCAACAGCCCAAACGAATACAACAATTGCCAGAGGAAAGTACACCGAAGAAAACTGAAAGGAGGGTGCAAATCGGAAGAAGGAAAAATTTCGGCAGAGTAATAGTGCATAAAAGCCGGATTATTTTTATGGGGGGTCAGGGTCTATTTATAGATATTGACCGGTCACGATGAACTGTTGCCGGCGGCGAACCGCCGTGACTGAAGATCGCGAACGGTGACCGGTTTGGTGAACAGGTACAACCGGTGACCGATTAGCGAAAGGTAAGAACCGGTTCGGTTAAAAAATCTGAACTGAATTCTTTCTGGTTAAGGAATCTCTTTCTAGTTGCTCTGGAACAATTAGGAGATTCTCTAGAAGAAATACGGAGTTCGGATTATTTAAAAGATAAGACATGTATTTAGATATTTGCCTTCAACTTAAGAAAATTAGATTATTTGTATTTGGTTTTACATACACAAATAGTTTAAGGGAATTCTCCGAAGAAAAAATGGATTATAAGGAATAAATCGCTTGACTTGTATGACTTAGATGTCTCGTATTTCTCGAAAAAACGATTTGATTAATGGGATTTGGTATAATACTTATGAGATCGACGAGATTTGGGTTTGGAAAAAAGTGGAGGGAAGCAACAGATAGTCACGAGGGTATTTTGGACAAAAAATTAAATTATTATTTAATAAAAAAATATTTTTATTTATTTTTTGATAACATAAGGGGAAAAGCCCCAGAGAACACAAAGAAAACTAAAAAAACAAGAACAGAAGAAAAAACAACAAACAGAAAACAAAACCCTGCACAGCACAGGGGAACTGAAGACAACGCCTTCAGAAAATAGCAGATGCCTCCTAGCCTGGATCCAGCAAGTCAGCAACAAGCATGTTGATGAGCTCACTATGAGGTGAGGAGATTATAGTGAGACCAGGGGGTCTTCCAATGCCTTTTTTGCAATCCAATTAGCACAATTGTTGCAATTCCTCGGAATATGCTACAACAAAACAGTCAAATCCTTATTAAGAAAGACTTGAATCTTAGCTACCAAAGGAAGCTTTCGAGTATCATTACCAACATTGGTAAAAAGACTGATAGCTTGTAATGAATCTGATTCCAACATAATGTTCTTCCAACCATTGTTCGAGGCAAAGATTAATCCTTTGAGAATCGCTCAGAGTTCTGCTTGCAAAGGGGAGCAGAAACCTACGAAA
Source organism: Gastrolobium bilobum (assembly GCF_033153095.1). NCBI lineage: Eukaryota > Viridiplantae > Streptophyta > Magnoliopsida > Fabales > Fabaceae > Gastrolobium > Gastrolobium bilobum. Next base: position 18,484 of record NW_026897770.1, on the reverse strand, counting down.
GCAGAAAAACCACTAATCCAAGAACCCTTACAATCTCTCAAGAGACCACCACAAGCAGCTCTACTGTCAAGAGAAGCACCATCCACATTTAGCTTTAGAAAACCTTGAGCAGGAGCCTTTCAAGCAGAGTGGAGAAGAGTGGGGGGCATACCAGAGCAAATATGAGTTCTATTTGAGATACAGTACCTACTTTCCTCTATGAGATCAGCAAGGATAGGAGAAGGGTTATCCGGTCTCTTGTAGTTCTCTTCATGAAGCTCCTTATTTCTCCATATCCACAAGGAATAGCAGGTAGTAAAAAAATAATCCCTCCAGTCCCTCCTTTTTCTGTTACTAAGGTTCAAGTTAAGAGTCTTCCACTCCTTAAAAGAGCAAGAGCTAAAAAGTCAGGAGGAAGAGGTTGGAATATAGGAGGAAGCCAAACCTTAACTGCTTTTTGGCAGTCTCTGAAAACGTGAAGACAGGTCTCCACCTTATCTGGGCACGAAGGACAGCTATTCAAAGAATCACTCCACTTGGCTATGTTCTCCTTAGTTGGCATTCTTTCATGAAACAATTTCCACATGAGGAACTTCACCCTTTCTTTCACTTTCCAGCTCCAGATACGGTCCCTACAGCTACTGGGAGCTGTTGAATTAGCAATCAGCCAATTACTGTACGCAACTTTGACTACCGATTAGCCTAGTTTCTAGTTATTCCACATCAGATAATCCTCTCCTTCTACATCTTCAGGATGAGGTACTGCCAGAATTCTATTCACCACACTAAGGTTGAAATGATGCTCTATATACTGAACATTCCAGCCCTCCTCAGAAACAAAACTACTATGATTGATTTTCAGATCTGTTTCTTCAGCTGATAGGGGAGCTATTGAAAGAGTTATAAGATTGGAATTGAGTCCAGTCCAATTATCCTTCCAGAAGGCTATTTTACTCCCATTTCCAATCTGCCAATTGAGATTACTTAACATGGTAGCCTCCTTTTAAAATTATTTGTTCCTACCAAACTTAGAAATCATAACCTTTGCCCAGAGCTGAGATGGAGACTGAATGATTGACCATGCACACTTCTGGAGAAAAGCTTCATTTTATTTTCTGAGATTGATTATTCCCAAAACACCCTGGTTCTTTGGAAGCTTGAGCTGCTCCAAGTTAACAGTATGGATTCTTTTTTGAGTTTCTGAGTCTCCCCAAATAAAGCTCCTTTGAAGTTTTTCAATGTCATCACAAATGCCTTTAGGAAGAAGGTTATTCTGCATATGAAACATGGGCATGGCTGATAAGACAGACTTCGCCAGAGTAACTCTCCCAGCCATTGATAAACACTGCTTCTTCAAACCTTGAAGTCTATTATTGACCCTGTCCAAAATATCTCCATAGTGTAGCTTGCTAATTCTGCCATGCTTCATCCTATAACCCAGGTATCTGCCAATATTTTTTGTATGGGCAAAACCACTAATCTCCATAATAGAGTTAGCAACCTCAATAGGAACATTCTTAGAGAAGAAAATATTGGATTTGGAGTAACTAACCTTTTGACCAGACATGTTACCAAAAGTATCAAGACAGCTCAAAATAATCATTATCTGCTCCATACTAGCTTCCCCAAACAGCAACAAATCATCTGCAAAAAGTAGATGAGATATTTTGAGTCCACCTTTACCAGATGTCATTGGCTTCTAATCATTCATGTCTATAGAGTCAGCTATGATATGAGAGAGCTTCTCCATACAAAGGACAAATATATAGGGAGAAATGGGGTCCCTTTGTCTCAGGCCTCTGCTAGGATTGACTTTACCAGCCTTAGTGCCATTCTAGAGAATCTCTAGCTCTGTTGAGGAGATACACTGCATAATTAAGTTGACCAGCGACTCGGGGAGATTGATCTCAAAAAGAATTTTTTGAATAAAACTCCAAGACATTCTATCATAGGCTTTTTCGAGATCTATCTTAATAGTGAAAAAACCCCTCTTTCCTTTTATCCTATTCATGGAATGAACCATCTCCTGAGCAATGACAATGTTGTCCTAGATTTGTCTGTTAGGGACAAAACTGACTTGTTGAGAGGAGATGAGCTTATTCAGGATGGGTTTGAGATTTCTCACAATGATCTTGCTAATACCTTTATAAAGCACAGAGTACAGGGCAATGGGCCGGAACTGAGTAATCTTGTCAGACTTAGCCAGCTTTGGAATTAAAACTAGGAAGGTTTTGTTTAATTCCCTCACAGCAGCAGGATTGCACCAAATCTATCTTACACAGTCAATCACTTGAATCTGCAATAATTCCCAATTTTTTTGGAAAAAGATAGGTGGGAATCCGTCTGGACCAGGAGCCTTGAGACCATTCATAGAGAAATAAGCCTCATTTATCCTAATATCCGAGATGGGTTCAAGCAGGATTTTCAAATCAGTGTCATCAAGAGCAGGCCAAGTGGTTGTGGTGACAGTCCAGGGTCTATTGTAGTCTTCCTCTAAGAATAAATTGTTAAAGAAAGAGTAAATGAGCTCAATCAGATTGTCTTCATCTCTCACCAGATTGCAATCATCATTCCTTAACTCAAGAATTGTAGTCCTAGCTCTCAGTGTCAAGCTACTGCTGTTCCGGTCTCTGTTGTTCAACCTATGCTAGAGTCTCAGACGGTTGGTAGAGTATATACCATGGACCGTCAACAATCGGAGAAGGCTCCGAATCTAGTGAAAGGTACAATTTACATTGATAATATAGATGTTGAAGTGTTGTTTGATTCAGGAGCTACACACTCCTGTATGTCTGATTTTATGGCCGTTGGGCTAAATTTGCAAATGTATGACATTCGCCCTCCAATGAAAGTGGTTACTGCTACTGGAGAGGAGTGTTATACATCAGTGTTGTGTAAAGATGTTGAATTCAAATATGAAGGCCGAGATTACGTGCTGGATTTTATTTGTTTACCTATGATCAGCCTTCAAGTTATCTTGGGTATGGACTGGTTGTCAAAGAACTGTGCTATGATAGACTGCTGCGGTAAAAGGATTGTGCTTGATGCTGATGATTCTGCTACTAGTTCTTCCCCATATCTATCTGTGTTGCAGGTTAGAAAGGCTTTGAGGGCCGGGGCATTGGGATATGTCTTTGTGGGGGGTTTAGTAGGCGGAAGTCATGAGAAGATTGGCACTATTTCCGTGGTGAGGGAGTTTGTGGATGTGTTTCCAGATGAAATTCCACAACTTCCGCCTCACAGAGAGATTGAGTTCACGATTGATCTGTTGCCTGGTGTGGGGCCTATCTCTCTGGCTCCGTATAGGATGTCACCACCGGAATTAGCCGAGTTAAAGAAGCATATTGAAGAGCTTTCGGCCAAGCAGTTTATCCGGCCAAGTGTGTCCCCGTGGGGAGCACCAGTCATATTTGTTAAGAAGAAGGACGGTAGCATGAGATTGTGCACTGATTACCGTCAGCTGAATAAGGTTACTATTAAGAACAAGTATCCTCTCCCTCGCATAGATGATTTGCTTGATCAGTTGAGGGGTGCTTGTGTTTTCTCAAAGATTGATTTGAGGTCGGGTTATCATCAAATCCGAATTAGGCAGGAAGATATTCCGAAGACTGCCTTCCGATCTAGATATGGACATTATGAGTATCAAGTAATCCCATTTGGACTCACTAATGCTCCTGCGGTGTTTATGGATTACATGAATCGCATATTTAAGCCGTTTCTGGATCAATTCGTGATTGTGTTTATTGATGATATCCTGATATATTCGAAGAGTAAGGAAGAGCATGAAGGTCACTTGAGAACTGTGTTGCAAATTCTCAGAGAGAAACAGTTATATGCAAAGCCTTCTAAATGTGAGTTTTGGCTTTCTCAAGTGCAATTTCTGGGTCACGTTATCTCTGCTGAGGGAGTAGCGGTTGATCCTAGCAAGATAGAGGCAGTTGTTGATTGGGAGAGACCCAAGACAGTAACGGAAATAAGAAGTTTTTTGGGTTTGGCTGGTTATTACCGGAGATTCATTAAAGAATTTTCAGCCATGGTGTTGCCATTGACCCGTTTGACCCGGAAGGATACTCCATTTGTTTGGACACAAGAATGTGAAGAATGCTTTCAGAGCCTTAAGGAGAAACTAACGACCGCTCCGGTGTTAGTACTTCCCGACCCGGAGGGTGAATTTGAGCTATACAGCGATGCTTCCAAGAAGGGATTGGGATGTGTGCTGATGCAAGATAGGCGAGTGGTAGCTTATGCATCGAGGCAATTGAAACCGCATGAAGAAAATTATCCAACCCATGACCTTGAGCTTGCTGCAATTGTTTTTGGGTTGAAGCAGTGGAGGCATTTCTTGTATGGAATGCAATTTGCAATATTCAGCGATCACAAGAGTTTGAAATACTTGTTTGATCAAAAGGAGCTGAATATGAGACAACGACGGTGGACCGAGTTCCTAAAAGACTATGATTTTGAATTGAAATATCATCCTGGTAAGGCTAATGTTGTAGCGGATGCACTGAGCCGAAAATCCGTGAGTATATCAAGCATGATGATCAGAGATTATGATGTGATTGAGAGGTTCAGAGATAATCAATTATCTAAAATCTTTCCATGTAAAATTTGTGGCTTTGAAATCACAAGCATTGAGAATGAACTGATGACCAGAATCAAAGAAGCCCAACTGCAAAATGAAAGTGCTAGACGACTAAAAGGTCAGAGTGGTGTATCCTGCAATGATGAGGGTGTACTACTATATCAGGGTCGTGTAGTTGTACCTAGGCAGTTGGCGGAAGAAGTAATGACAGAGGCTCATAAGGGTCATTTTACAGTTCATCCGGGAGCTACAAAGATGTATCAGGACCTAAAGATGAATTTCTGGTGGCCTGGTATGAAGAAAAATATTGCCGAATTTGTCTCTAAGTGTCTCATTTGTCAGAAGGTAAAGATTGAGCATCAAAAGCCTTCTGGTATGCTGCAACCTCTGGATGTTCCTGAATGGAAATGGGAGAGTATCTCCATGGATTTCGTAGTGGGATTGCCGCGAACACAGGCTAGTTATGATTCTATATGGGTGATTGTGGATAGATTGACAAAATCCGCACACTTTTTGCCAGTTCGGGTAGATTTCTCTGCGGAGGGATTGGCTAGGCTCTATGTGAAGGAGATTGTGAGGCTTCATGGGGTGCCTGAGAGCATTGTTAGTGATCGGGACCCGAAGTTCACTTCTCGCTTCTGGGGAGCATTGCAGGAGGCTCTTGGCACTCAGTTGAGACTGAGCACTGCTTATCACCCACAGACGGATGGTCAGACTGAGAGGACCATTCAGACGTTGGAGGATATGCTGAGGGCTTGCACCCTGGAGCAGGGTACTGCATGGGATCAATATCTCCCACTGGTTGAGTTTTCGTATAATAATAGTTTCCATGCTAGTCTGGGTATGGCTCCCTACGAGGCCTTGTATGGTCGCAGGTGTAGGACACCTACTTGTTGGTCAGAGGTTGGAGACACAGAGCGGTTTGGATTGGATTTTGTTCAGGAGACTACTGAGCAGATTAAAATGATTAGGGATCGTCTGAAAAAGGCTCAAGATCGTCAGAAAAGTTACTATGATCTCAAGCACCGGCCTCTAGAGTTTGAGGAGGGAGATCATGTGTTCCTGAAGCTGTCACCAGTTACGGGTGTGGGACGAGCCCTTGGTGTGAGGAAGCTGAGTCCGAGATTTATTGGACCCTACCAGATTCTTCGTAGGGTGGGACCGGTTGCCTACCAGCTTGCCTTACCTCCGCAATTAGCAAATTTACATGATGTGTTTCATGTTTCTCAGCTGAGGAAATATGTAGCTGATCCTTCTCATGTGGTTCAACCTGATAATGTTGAAATCCGGGAGAATTTGAAGACTCCTATTGGACCACTGAAGATACTCGAAAGAGATGAGAAGAAGCTGAGAAATAAATCTATTCCTATGGTGAAAGTCCAGTGGGAAGGAAGGACGCCTGAAGAGTCCACTTGGGAGCGCGAAGATGAGCTTCTCCGGCAATATCCTGAGTTTAAGGATAGGTACGTTCTTGATTTTGCGGACAAAATCGCTAAAAGGTGGGGTGACTATAATAGCCCATCTTAATTAATTAGTAAATCAAGTGTAATTAATTAATTAAACATGTTTTAGTGAGTGAAATTAAGTATAAGGCTTAATTAAATGAATCTGAGTCACTTTGGAGTTAAAAAGTGTACTCAGTGAAAATTAAGGGGTATAAATGGGTACTGGCAAAAGTACCCAAAATATAAAAATAAAAATAGTAATATTCCTAGAATAATATTCCAGACTTTTGGGTAAAGTTTGGTAATTATTGGAGTTGAATAGATAGACGAACCAATACCCACATGTTACCACTTAACCAATGTTAAGTGATAAAACACCAAAAAGAACCCCTCATTTCCCACCCAACCCGTCGAACCAGAAAGGAGAAGAGAAGAGAGGGAGAAGAGAGGGAATAAGAAAAGGGAAAGAGAGAGAGAGAGAGCAAATCCCAACGGTTTTGGGTGATTCAAAAGCCTAAATCGCACTCTAAATCTTCGCCCTCTTTCATAATCCTTGCTTTGTTTTGAGTGGGGAGCATTGTGGAGAGAGATATTACCTCTCAAAAATTCGGCCCTTTGGTGAAAATTGGGGTTTTGAGAGTTTCTACCTCCATTGAAGCTTGAGGAGCCATAAATCCTTGGTTGTGTGACCATTGGTGGTAAGATTCTAACCCTTGAACCTCATGATTCCTTGAAATTTGCATGAGTTAGGGTTTGTGAATAGTAAATTGGGATTTTTATGAAATGTAGTTGAATTAGCTATGTTCTAGGAAGAATGGAGCTTAGAGCATGTTATGGAAAATGCTAGGAATGTCATTTAATCGGTGGAAATGAGCCTAGATAGTCATTTGATAATTGTTCATAATATTGGAAAATTCATGCTTGGATTGGTTAGTATTCTAGCATGTTGAACAATTAGTGAGTTGAATGATTGATTGGATCCTTGTGATGTCTAGGATTGAGACATTTGGACCAACCGTGAGTGATCAACCATTGGAGCAAGCTATGGAGCTTGAATAGCTCATTGGAATTGGTAAGCTCACACTTGTGTGGTGTTTTGAATTGAACATTTGATGGTTGATTGTGAAATACTCTCGGATGCAATGTGTTGATTGCATTACACCATGTGTAGGTGTATGTTTGTAAAAGTTGATTGCTGAAACTGTTGGTGAAGAACAAAGGTTGACTGAAGCATTGAGGTAAGCCTTCGGACCTTGGGTGTAATTCCCTTGACTGTTCTACCAAGCCCTGAAAGGGTGGAGGTTGTGATTGTGTATATAAATGCAATAAAATAGTGTAATGCTTTGTTATACGTATGTGTATGCATTTGGTGTGGCATAGGATGGTGTTTCCCTATGTTGGTATGTGGCATGACGATGCGTAAATCATACTTGGTAGTTAGCTGGCCAGTAGGACTATTTGCATCTGAGTTTCCTTAGGACAGCTTGAGAGCTCGAGGGATTTCTCCTGGAGATGTATTGCACTTTGCATAGATATGTATTTACTGCATTATTATTGTTATTGCTATTACACTGATATGGAACTGTGGGGTGGAGAGATGCTCCAAGGACCCCTGGTTTACTGGATATATTCGTATATCTCACCTCGTGTTGTGGGGACCCCCTTTCAGGAAAGGATGCTGCAGGAGCCTCTGGTGGCAAGTGGCCATATCTGGATTATGCATGAAATATGGCATTTCTTTGAGTTTATGCATGCCTTTTGTAGTTGACATGTATAGGATTTTATTTTGAAAGCCCATGGTCATATGTATATCTTGATTCATTGGATGAACTTAGCCTATGCTCATGCCTTTGGTTACACCTATTGTTGATGGGAGCCAAGGGAATGATCATAGTGTTTTGTAAGCTAAGTTCTATGATTTGTAAAGGATATGTAATGTAAATGATGTCTACTTGGAATTCAATATATGCATGCTTGTTATGTATTGAGTTGTTGAATTGGTTGGGCTGAAAATCAATTAGGTACCCTCTTCGTTTAAACTGGTAAACGATGAGAAAACAAAGGTCATGCTGCCCAAATTCTAGCTAAATCTCATGAGGAGAGGTTGGATGAGTGCTAGGATTTAGTTTTGGGGCATGGACAATTGAGGTTTGTAATGGGGATGCACTTCCCCCTAGGTTTGGACTTGAGAAATGTGGGAATTGGAATTCCCTGGCAGCGCGCTTAAGCGCCCAGGAGCGCGCCCAAGCGCCCTGCTGCCCCTGCGAGTGCCAATGCATTCTGCCTCCTCGCGCTGGAGCGCCCAAGTGGGGGCTTAAGCGCCCAGGATTGCGCGCTGGAGCGCCCTGGCGTGCGCTTAAGCGCCCCTTGCTGCAGAAAGTTGGGTGGCTTACTGCCCCCTCGTGTTTTAGCGCCCAGGGTGGGGCTTAAGCGCCCAGGGTTGCGCGCTTGAGCGCCCCGGTCCGCGCTTAAGCGCCCTTCGCCACTGAAGGAGGAGATGCTTCTGTCTCTGCGCGCTAAAACGTCCCCGTGGGAGCTTGAGCGCCCAGGATAGCGCGCCTGAGCGCCCTGTTGCGCGCTTAAGCGCCCATCCACACTGGAATGCCTGATGCTTACTGCCTCCGTGCGCTTAAGCGCCCAGATGGAGGCTTTAGCGCCCGATAGCGCGCGCTTGAGCGCCCGGTAGCGCGCTGAAGCGCGCTGGGCCTGTGACCAACACTCTCTTGTGTTGCTTCAAATTGTCCTAACTTGGACTGCAGTGCTCCGATTTGAGCACGGTTTGAAGCCACAGGTAGCTAATGAAGAAACCTACAATATAGTAGAAGATGTGAACTAAATAAGAAGTAAATTAATGATTTAAAAATGGAATGAGAACATGATGTTAAGCTTAATTGATATGATTCCGCAAGGTAATACGGTTATGATCACGGAATTGGGTATTATAAAGTCGGTATGTTTTAAAATGAAAAATTTATCCGGATTTTAATTGAACCCATGTGATTGTAACTGCGCTTAATATCATAATGCGATGTTAACAAACCGGTTCTAGAACGGGGTGTTACAAGAAAGTTCTAAGTTGCTGTGAATTTCATCCATACATTGGAATAGGAGTTCTCGTTGATAAATCACTCCTAACCGTTTCGTCTTCTTATGCTAATTTCCCTGCTGTTAAAATGCACGATTTGTTGGAAGAGCTGGGGAAAAAACTAGTTCGAGAAAATTCACCCAAAAAGCCAATCAAGTGGAGCAGGCTTTGGCTCTATAAAGATTTATTCAAGGTTATGTTGAAGGAGAAAATGGTAAAGTAGTTGATTGAAAAAAAAACAATTTTATTTCCATTTTTATAGAAGTTATATACAGTTAAAGTTATTTAAGTTTTTCATTCTTTAATGCAATCATTTAGGGAGGAAATAATGTTGAAGCCATAGTTTTGAATAGCCCAGAAGAAACTCGAAGATTGATGGCTGAAGGATTGTCAAAAATGAATCACCTCAGATTGCTTATACTACGTGGTGTGAAATTTTCAGGCAGCCTCAAATGTCTTTCTAATAAATTACGATATGTGGAGTGGAATGAATATCCTTTCATGTATTTGCCACCAAGTTTTCAGCCGGAGGTTCCTGTTCATTTGATCTTGAAGCATAGTTGCATGACACAATTGTGGGAAGGCAAGAAGGTACTATAATTTATCTTTTTCATTTTTCTTTTAGAAAATTTTAGAAATATAAATTCTCTTTCTATTTTAATTTCAATTTTCTCTTTTGTTTTGAATGTAAATTAAAAAAAAAGTAATTCTCTTCATTCCTGTTGGTCTTTACAGTATATGCCCAATTTGATAAGTCTGGATCTTAGCCATTCCAAAAATCTAATCAAAATGCCAGATTTTGGAGAGGTCCCAAATCTTGAGAGGCTGAGTCTTGAAGGATGTATAAAACTTGTGGAGATCGATCCATCCATTGGTCTTCTAAGAAAGCTTGAAGTCTTGAATTTGGAAGACTGCAAAAATCTTTTAAGTATACCCAACAACATAGTGGGTCTCACTTCAATTAAATCATTAAATCTCTCGGGGTGTTCAAAAGTGTTTAACAACCAGCTTGATATAAGTAGTGAAACTGCTATGCACTCCCAATCAGCATCCTCTTGCATCTTCAAAAGGTGTTTGTGCCCTTTCCGTTCCTTGAATTATAAAGATTCAGCTATTTCTTTGTTGCCTTCCTTGCCTAGCTTCTCTTGTTTGGTATATCTTAAATTGAGTTTCTGCAAGCTGGTACAATTCCCTGAAGCTATTGGAAGCTTACATTACTTAAAATACCTTAATCTTGAGGGAAACAAATTTGTTACACTGACTTGTAGCCTGAAGGAGTTTTCAAAACTTGTTGATTTAAGATTGTCACACTGCAAGCGGTTGAAATCTTTGCCTGAGCTCCCTTCATGTACGGACATTCATGAGAATTTCAGAATCATAATATTATATGTTTTCAACTGCCCAAATTTGGAAGAGAGGGAACGCTGCAGTACTATGATTTTTCCATGGATGGCACAAGTGATTGAGGTTCACACTCCTTCCTTCCTTCTTACATTTATTTATCTCTGAGTAAATTATAAGTAGTATATATCTATAACATTAAATTGGTGTTTTTTTCTCTCCACGTTAACAAATAGACAGGTTTTGAAAAGTGACTAACGAGTAGGGGTGAAACTGGGCCGGACCAGGGGCCTACGGCTCGGCCTACGTCACGTCAAACCTGACCTAGTATATTACGTAAAATAGGCCGGGCTTGGGTCTTGAAAAAGCTTGTTTAATAAATAGGTCGTAGACCCACTTTAATAAGGTCTCGCCTATAAGCCTACAGGCCGGCCTATATTGTACTTTTTATTTTAAATAAAATAAAATAGAATAACTATGTCTTGAAAAAAATATATATATATAAATTTAATCAATTGTAATTGTTTATAACTTAATTATATTTTATTATATTTTAATAAAAATCTGACTTTATTTCTTATGTAGGAGGAACCAACATCTCAACATGTTAGATTGTGTATATGAAAATATTAGAAGGTTTTATGGAGAGATTATACTTACTACAAACATCATGATGTGTTTGTTGGATTCATGTAGTTATTTAAATTTACATAGTATGGATTTGTTTGTTGGATCTGATGAAATATATGTTATTTAATTTGAGCATTTTGCTTTAGAAAGTAACTTTAATGCAGATTGTGATGAGTTTTGTTGTGATTCATGATTTTGTTTGGACGTTGAAATTGTGATTTTTGGTTTAGCAACAAAATTTGAATATTTTGTGAAGTTGATTCATGGTTCTGCTTGAAAGTTAAAAATTAACAGGCTAAAGGGCTAGGGCAGGCCATTTGTTTTTTTATAAACGGGTCAAGTCAGGTTAACAGTTAGACTCTTACTAGGCATAGGCCAGACCAAGTTGAATATTTTTAGCATAGGCTTGGGATTTTCGGGGCAAAGCTTGGCCCAGCCCAGCCTACTTTAACCCCTACTAAGGAGAGAAAAAAAATAACTACTTTAATGTTATATATATATGTGTGGAGTTTACATTTCTGCAGCTGATGTACGTGCAGCTGTCAAATAGTTGCTATATATATATATATATGAAAGCATTAAATGTGGGGAATCATAACCATACAAAGGATAAAAACATTAAATGTTAGGAATCATAACCATACACCTGTCATTGTTGTATGTAAAGCGGCTGTAGAAATGATTTTACCTATATATATAATGTGATTTACGTTTTTGTAGCTGCTGTACGTGCAGCAATCAAATACTTGCCATATATATACTTGAAAATATTAAATGCAGGAAATCATAACCATACAAAGGATGAAAGCATTAAATGTGGGGAATCATAACCATGTAAAGGATGAAAGCATTAATTAATATTAATTTCTGATAAATGATAACCGTTGATTGATGGAAATCAACGGTTAGGATTTGATGTCAAATTTCAAATTTTGATACCAGTGTCAGAGGATCATGTCTCATATATATATATATATATATATATATATAGGGTCAGGATCATTTTACACCAATGTAAGTTACATTCTTAATCTTGTCTGTTAACCCCACTTTTATTTAAAGGCTCAAATTTTTTAGTAATATCAGTCATTGGATATAAGTGGATCAATGATCAATGAAGGGTAAGACTTCTAACTCTTACACCAGTGTAAGAATAATAAGTCTTACACCAAATCTTAACCATTGATTTTCTACGTCTAACGATTAAGATTTATTAGGTCTCACTCATTATTTAATTTTTAATTCCCAATAAATCTTAACCATTAGATGCATGGAAATCAACGGTTAAGATTTGGTGTAAGATTTATTATTCTTACACCGGTGTAAGTTGATCATATCCCATATATATATATAGGGGCAAGATATTCTTACACCGGTATAAGAGTTAGAAGTCTTACACTCAATCTTGACCATTGATCCACTTGTATCCAGTGGATCACATTACTAAAAAATCAGAGTCCTTAAATATAAGTAGGATCAACGCACAAGATTGAGAGTGTAACTTACACTGGTGTTGTAACACCCCGTTCTAGAACCGGTTTGTTAACATCGCATTATGATATTAAGCGCAGTTACAATCACATGGGTTCAATTAAAATCCGGTTAAAATTTTCATTTTAAAACATGCCGAATTTATAATGCCCAATTGCGTGATCATAACCATATTACTTTACGGAATCAGATAAACCAAGCTTAACATCATGTTCTTATTCCATTTTTAAACCATTAATTTACTTCTTATTTATTTCCCAACTTCTACTATATTGTAGATTTCTTCGTTAGCTACGCGTGGTTTCAAACCGCTCCTCATTTGGAGCTCTGTAGCTCAAGTTATGACAATTTTACTAACTCAGGTGTATGCTGAAAAACTACGCGGGTAGGGCGCTTAAGCTCGCTCCAGGGCGCTTAAGCGCCCACAGACAGAGGGAATTTACATTTTTTAGCCACCAAGGGCGCTTAAGCTCGCTCCAGGGCGCTTAAGCGCGCTACCTGGGCGCTTCAGCCCCCATTTTGGGCGCTAAAGCCCCATGCGGCAGAAAGCTTTTGGTCTTCACAGGTGCATCAGGGCGCTTAAGCCCCCTCATGGGCGCTTAAGCCCCCTGAGCAGGCTTAAGCCTCCATTTGCAGGCTTAAGCCCCCTCTTCTGGGCAATTTCCTATACTCATATTTTTCATGCATCTTTCTTGGGGAATCAATCCTACACATTTTACAACCTATTTAACAAGCTTGTGATATCCCTATATCATTGCTCAACTCTCATCCTCTCATCATTGATTTAACGGAAATTGGGCAGCATAATCTTTGTTTTCTCAACGTTTCCCAACTTAGCACAAGGTACCTAATTGACTTTCCAGCTCAACATATCCAATACATAAAAATACATTCATGCATTTAACTTACAGTAAGCATCATACACCAATATCTTCATTACTTACAATATTACATCATGTCTTAATTACAAATCTCATATACATGCCAAAAGACTTAGCTACAAAATGAACATGATCAAAGCAAGTAACCCTGTATCAGATACCCATTACTACTACAATGATCATGCACTAAGTCCTCCAAAATACATCACGTGGCATCAAAATATACATATAGCAATGCTAAATGGCATGCAACTCAACATGTCCAGCTATCAGGTACAGTCTACTCACGCTTCTTGCCTCGATCAACCTCACCTCTATCAGTACCTGAAATGATGCCCCACAACACGGGGTGAGATATACGAATATATCACAGTAAACCAGAGGTCCTTGGAGATCACTCCACCCTAAGGTTCACTTTGGTGTACACATAATCATAATAGCTTAACACATTCTTATCCACAAGCATCACATGGACTTCCAAGAGAGATCCACTATGGGCTGTTTCTCTTAGGCTCTTACCACATGGAGATCCACATAGGGCTGTTTCCAAGGGAAGTCCTTTCCTCAATCTATTCCAAGAGAGATCCTCAAAGGGCTGTTTCTCTTAGGCTCTTACCACATGGAGATCCACCTAGGGCTGTTTCCAAGGGAAGTCCTTTCCTCAATCTAGGAACCTCCAAGAGGGATCCACATAGGGCTGTTCCTCTTAGGCTCTAACCACATGGAGATCCACATAGGGCTGTTTCCAAGGGAAGTCCTTTCCTCAATCTAGGAACCTCCAAGAGGAATCCACATAGGGCTGTTCCTCTTAGGCTCTAACCACATGGAGATCCACATAGGGCTGTTTCCAAGGGAAGTCCTTTCCTCAATCTAGGAACCTCCAAGAGGGATCCACATACACATCATCCTCAACCATAACCTCAATCACAATCCTCAACCATTACCTCATTCATTATTGCTACTTCTATAATCATTCCTCAATTACTCTTAAACAATCAAACATCAACCAATAATCATCAATCAATCATAACATGTATCAATGCATGAATCAATGCATGAGCATACAATCACTATCATAATTACATATCACATCTCATAAACCATTTCTCCTCAACGGAGTATGGTGGAACACTCAATGGGATCAACCACAAGGTCCAAAGGTTTACCTTGCTCTTTGAGCTTTCCTCAATTGCACACAACCCCAAGGGTTGGTCACTCCACTTGGTCCTCTTGCCTCAATCCTATCAACACAAGGAATACAATCAAACAATGCTAACAATGCAAGGAAATCCATAGTTCCAAGCCTAGATTTCTCCAAACATCAAAGCATACTAAAATAACACTATAAACTCATTTCTACCGATTAAATGTCATTCCTAGCATTTTTCACAACATACTCTAAGCCTCATTCTTCCTTGAACATAGCCAATCTACTCAACATTTCATAAAAACCCTAAAACACTATTCATTAACCCTAAACTCATGCAAATCTCCAAGAATCATGTGAAAGAGAGTGGAAACTTACCACCAATGATCACACAATAGAGGAATGAGTGTTCCTCAAGCTTCCATGGAGGTAGAAACTCTCAAACACCTCAATTTCTCCAATGGCCGAATTTTTGGAGGAGGATATCTCACAACACAACACTCCCCACTAAGAAACAAGCTAGGATTAGTGATGAGGGGAAGATTTGGAGTAGTTTAGGCTTTTGAATCACCCAAAATGGTGAAGAACTCAAGGTTCTAGGGTTCTCTCTCTCTCTCCCTCTTCTTCTTCTTCTCCTCCTTCTTCTTCTTCTTCTCTGGCGACGGGAATGGGGAGGGTTTTGGGTTCTTTTTTTCTTTTAAGTCACTTAACATTAGTTAAGTGGAATCAAGTGGGTATTGGTTCATCTATCTATTCAACTCCATTAATTACCAAACTTTACCCAAAAGTCTGGAATATTATTCTAGGAATATTTATAATTTTATTTTTATATTTTGGGTACTTTCGCCAGTACCCATTTATACCCCTTAATTTTCACTGAGTACACTTTTTAACTCCAAAGTGACTCAGATTCATTTAATTAAGTCTTATACTTAATTTTACTCACTAAAACATGCTTAATTATTTAATTAAAATTAATCAATTAAATGCTTAAGTTTGGGATATTATATTCACCCCACCTTTTTAACGATTTTGTCCTCAAAATCGACAAAACCACTCATTCAATCATCTATGGATTTATCGGAGAACTCTTCTTGTGTTCCCGAAGTTACCCTATTAATCAGTTCCTCTTTTCCTCATCATCTTATCATAAGATGAAATGTTTTATTCATGATTCAATCTATGTTTTATAATTAGGTGATACTAATATGTTCAGCACTTTTATCTTTCATTTTCCTCAAGGGTCATACCTATTCACTTGATATTTAACCCTGACTTTCTGCGGTCCTACTAATAACCTCATAAATAAAATCTCATCTGATGGAACTTCCAAGAGAGATCCGCTATGGGCTGTTTCTCTTAGGTATCTGACCACAAGGAGGTCCCGAAGGCTAACTCCAAGGGAAGTTCCCCTCAATCTGGTCCTTTCATGAGAATTCTCTATCTCATAGGATACTATCCTCATGGAGGTAATACCACTACATCCATGGAAAGGTCATTGCATACAATTTACCATCTTTTAGCAATCAATACATAGTCTAGTCTTTAATTACTAGACATAACGAATCACACAATCATAATTGAGTCCACAGTCTAAGCATGTGTGGCTCCAACCTCAATAAACTATGCATGTCATATTAATCTACATGCGTCATACCTCCCGTCAAGTATGGGAACCTCTCTAGCTGGGGTTGGGTCGAAGTGCTAACATGTGCCGCTGCTGGAAGACCAGAGACCACTTGCACATGAGCAACTCGTCCCACGATCTGGGGACAATCCCTCGCATAGTGACCAGGTCTAGCACACTTGAAACATACGTTTTGACCCATCAAACAAACGCCCTTGTGATGCCTCCCACAGTTGTCACACTGGGGCACAAGAGGTCTTTCATTGTCCCAACTCTGTTGACTCCCGCTTCTCTTAAACTTTTCCTCAGATTGTTTAGCTTGTAATCTTTCTTTAATATTCCTGTCATCCATCTTCTTACCCTTTTCTGAAGTAGAGCCAGTTGCTCCACTAGCACCAGATGCTTGTGCCTCGGAAGACTTCTTACTTTTCGGCACACCATAAACTTCTTCCACCTTCCGGCATTGGTTCACGAATCTACTAAACTCTCGGATGTCACAATTTGACATCTTTCCGAGACATCTTCTCATTTAGACCCCATTGAAATTTAGAGGTCATCTCGGCCGGAATGGGTAAGGCTCTCCCATAGTTAGCATATTTCACCAATTCATTGAACTTGGCGAAATATTGGTCAATTGTCATCGACCCTTGCTTGAGATCGTTATACTCATTCTGTTTCTGTTCCCTAGCCTCCCTAGGGAAGTAGTTATCCAAGAACAACGTCTCGAACAACCGCCAGGTGATTTCCCGGCCTTCAGCTTCTAATGGCTGCACGGTATTGGTCCACCAATCTTCCGCTTCCTCTTCCAGCATATAAACAGAGTAGGCCAACTTCTTTGCTTCAGGGCATCTCATCACCCTGAATATCTTCTCCATAGCTTGGAGCCATTTCGCAGCCGCCATTGGCTCATAACCTCCCTTAAAAGAAGGAGGTTTGTGTTTTCGGAAAGCCATCAATCTTCTTTCTTCAGCTTCATGCTCGTCAACACGCTCAACACGTGGTTGACGGACCTCAGTGTGATGGCTATGACTATCAGAATGGTGGCTAGCCTCACCTTCATTGTTACCCGCTACACCCTCTTCCTGTGAAGGAGGTGGAGAAGGCGTAGCAGTGTGAGGAGGAGGAGTGGGTTGCCGGTTCACGGGCCTAGGACCCCTCAACGTCCTCAACTCGGTCATCATCGCGGCCATAGCAGTCCGCGAGTCTTCATTTGTCTTTAACAAATTTTCATTGGCTTGCCTGCTAGCAGCCAACTCTCTCTGAACGGCTGCAAGAGCTTCAGCCACGGGATCAGGCGGTACGCCCGTTGCCCCACGGCCACTTCTGGGCCTCACAAGAGCAGCCAAAACAGGTTCTGGCTGAGCATTGGTGTTTGATGGTCCGGGGTTGTTTCGGTGCCTCGTCATGTCACTACACATGTTACACAAAGAAGTGAGTTGATCAGGCCCACACTTAGTGATCACAAATGCAATAATCATCAAGAGTACTAAAACAACTATAAAGCATCAAACACTAAGCATACTCAACAATAGCTAACAGTTATTCCCGACGAAACTGCTCTGATACCATAAAATGTAACACCCCGTTCTAGAACCGGTTTGTTAACATCGCATTATGATATTAAGCGCAGTTACAATCACATGGGTTCAATTAAAATCCGGTTAAATTTTTCATTTTAAAACATGCCGAATTTATAATGCCCAATTGCGTGATCATAACCATATTACTTTGCGGAATCAGATAAACCAAGCTTAACATCATGTTCTTATTCCATTTTTAAACCATTAATTTACTTCTTATTTATTTCCCAACTTCTACTATATTGTAGATTTCTTCGTTAGCTACGCGTGGTTTCAAACCGCTCCTCATTTGGAGCTCTGTAGCTCAAGTTATGACAATTTTACTAACTCAGGTGTATGCTGAAAAACTACGCGGGCAGGGCGCTTAAGCGCGCTCCAGGGCGCTTAAGCGCCCACAGACAGAGGGAATTTACATTTTTTAGCCACCAAGGGCGCTTAAGCTCGCTCCAGGGCGCTTAAGCGCGCTACCTGGGCGCTTAAGCCCCCATTTTGGGCGCTAAAGCCCCAGGCGGCAGAAAGCTTTTGGTCTTCACAGGTGCATCAGGGCGCCTTTCTTGGGGAATCAATCCTACACATTTTACAACCTATTTAACAAGCTTGTGATATCCCTATATCATTGCTTAACTCTCATCCTCTCATCATTGATTTAACAGAAATTGGGCAGCATAATCTTTGTTTTCAGCATAACCTTTG